>NW_028301620.1:309824-619648 GCF_987345545.1 Pholcus phalangioides | reverse complement strand
CAACTTCAGCCGACCACCACTGTGGGGTTCGAACCCGGATCCTCGCATCACGAGTCCGGCATTATAACCACTCGACCACCACAGCGGATTCTACAAATCTATCAATTCTACAATACTCTTCCAAAAAAAATTGTAGATACCCAAAAAATACTCATCCTTCAAGAAAAAACTCAAAACGCACTTATTCCAAATCGCAGATGAAAACTATTATATTTTCGTATCCAACATCACTGTATGATTCGACTGATAAATTTTTAATTTTTTTTATTTCTTTATTTTTATTACACGAAGCAAAAATTAGAATCTCTAAAACTGCTCATATATGTACAGGCTGCATAGGTAACAGCACGCAACGCAAATTAGTGGCATACTTCCAATTAGAAAAGTTATCCAAATTACGTGCAGAACTCAGATACGTCATTTATGTTGCAAAGGAAATCGTAGTTATTGCCCTGTCTCTCCTGAGTCCGACAAAAATAATTCCATGTTTCCAGGTGAAATATCCGCTGAGATATTTTAATTCAATAATCGGAGAAAAGTTGGGAAAAAGCAGCATAAATGTGGATAAAACGCGTTCTATCCCCAGTTTTTGTAACTTGCACTATCATAATATCTGGAACACATAAGGTGAATATATCATAATAGGCAGAAGCGACATCCGAAATGATTTTTGGTCGTTTTTTTGACTCCTCTTAAAGCCGAAATCACTTCTTTCCGGAAGATTTATTTTTCACTCATAACAATATTCAATTTTCAAAACATTTGTCGTATCAAAAAGCATGGCAATACAGAGACGTTATTCGTTTAAAATTTACTACGCAGTTGGAGTTCAGTAATAGCGGAGTCACGATGACACAAACTTCGATCCTTTTCAGAACTGTACAGCTGTTGCAGAAACACTATCTCGTTTCAAAATTTCCGAAAGACAAAATTTTTTGTAACGAATCACTAATAATATTTTTAGCCATTACTCAAAATTATCATCATTATATCTTTAGAATCATTACTCTTTTATCAATTCTGAAATTATTTCTTTTATCAATTCTGAAATTATTTCTTTTATCAATTCTGAAATTATTTCTTTTATCAATTCTGAAATTATTTCTTTTATCAATTCTGAAATTATTTCTTTTATCAATTCTGAAATTATTTCTTTTATCAATTCTGAAATTATTTCTTTTATCAATTCTGAAATTATTTCTTTTATCAATTCTGAAATTATTTCTTTTATCAATTCTGAAATTATTTCTTTTATCAATTCTGAAATTATTTCTTTTATCAATTCTGAAATTATTTCTTTCATTAGTTCTAGAATTAATATTTTTCAATTTTTTCAAGAATTTTCTGAAAATGATCGATGGGCCAGGAGAGAAAGCTCCTAGGGCCAAATATGGCTCGCTGGCCATGCGTTGAAGACCTCTGGCCTAAACGAATTTCTCTCTTCATGCTGTAAAAGGAAAACATAATTTTGGGGGGAAATATCCCTTGTTATTTTCTTTGCAATAAAATGCGGCTGAATTCACACAACGGATGAATATATATATATATATATATTCTGTACAAATATAATTAATTATTCTGTTAATGAAGCACACTGATGATCTATATCTATAATCGTCTATGCCGTAATGGATCGACGGAATTTGCATCATTAAATGACATATTTGTTGATGCAATGGTAATAAAGTCAAGTCTTGGTGTACGAATGGCTCGGTCTTCGAACATTTCGGTTTACAAACTACAAAAAAATTATTCGGTTCACGAATTAGTTTTGGTTTACGAACACACAAGCCGGCGAGAGGAAAGCTATACGAACATGCAAATTTGACTAAATTCTGAAGGCAGCATATTTCAGAAATCCGTGGTCATATGTTGTTTTTTTGTTTAATTCAAAGAAAAATTGTTTGAAGAATCAAATGTGTTCAGGTTTAAGTTTTTCAATGCGCTAAATGCGGCTTCCTTTATCTAGCCCAAGAATTTTTTTTTAAATAAAACGAACAAACAGCAAATTACAATGTACAAATATATAATACAACATACAAATACAAACATATGTTACACGACACAAAACACACACATATAATACGTACACTATGTAGCCCCGAGGGACTATGAAGTCTTTCCAGCATGCCTATATGATTTTTATTACATGATTTTCCCCCTCAGCAACAGCTCTTTTCTTCATTAGATGTCATTTTACGTGGATTTCTGTACTGTCATTTATATTTCTTGTTTTCGTGCATATAAATTTAGTTTTTTGTGTATTTGTTTTTAATTTGTGTTTAATTAGCCAGTGATTTATTTTTGTTAGGTCCCTCTCTGTTCTTTTAACCTAACTATGTGTTTCTGTATCCTCAACATATAAAACTGTGTCATCTGCAAAAGATGTAATGCTACCATTTAGATTTAGTTTACTCAGTTCATTTATGTAAATTAAAAATAGTATCGGCCCTAAGACCGACCCCTGTGGGACGCCTTTTTTTACTTCTTGAAAATTGCTATTTTTTTCTCTATTATGACAGCTTGTTGTATAGTGTAGTAGTATGATTTAAACCATTCTTTTTTTTTATACCGGCAGTATATAATTTCTCTGTTAAAATGTTTAGATCCACATAATCAAATGCTCGTTTTAGGTCCAAAAAAACTATTATCGAAATTTATTTTTATTTATTCCATTGTTTATCAAGCCCGTTGATTTTAGAATTGCCATTTCTGTATTTTTGTTTTTTTTGGAATCCATATTGATTGGTTGCAAAGAATGTTTGATGATTCAGGAAATTGAGCAGTTGGTATTTCATACACTTTTCTAGAATTTTTTAAAAAATCGGGAGAATCGAGATAGGTCTATAGTTGTTAGTATCATTGGAATCTCCAGTTTTAAATATAGGATGCACGAGGGAATATTTTTTAGTTCAGAATAAAATACGCCATTTATTATTGAGCAATCCACTAAATCCTTTAATACATCTATATGGTAGTGAGAGATAATTTTCATCATTTTAGGTGTAATTCGATCTTAGCCACTTGCTTTATTTCCTTTAATTTCTGCCACAATTTGTCTCAGTATATGACTTTTGGTTTCGAGGTAGAACATGGAATTTATTGATGTGTTTGAGGAGCCTTCTTGTTCTATACAAGTACAATTATCTGCGTTTTCCTCATCATCATTTATATTTCTTGTGATAAATTCTTGATTAAATTTATTTGCAAGTTTTGTTGGATTTTCAAAATTTGGTAATATATTTTTTTTTCAAATGTTTATTCAATACATTTCTTCTAATAAATTGCCATTGCAATCGTTTATTCTTTTCACAAGCGTTAAAGTTCCTCTGGAAGTATTCTTGTTTTACCTTTTCTATATAATTTTTCAAATTTTTATTATGACTTTTGTACTCGTTCTCATATAAGGTTACGTGTGGATTTTTTTTGTGTTTTTTATATAGCTTTTCCTTCAGGTTTATTCTGTCAAGTATTTCCTTAGTTATCCATTGTTTTTTATTTTTCTTAGGGTAATTTTTTGAAACTTTAGTCCAGAGATTAGTATTTAATGTTATTATATCCAAGAAATGTCCAATTTTGTACTGAATCATTTTCTCGTATGAAATTGAAATTTATTTTTGATATGAATTGTTCAAACCTTATATAATCTATTTTCGTTATTTCATCATTTTCATCGTTCAAATTCTCTTCCTGTTTTTCAAGGAAGGTTATATTTCCTAATATTGGGTAGTGGTCAGTGATATTAGTGTTACATACTGTGAAGTTTTGTGAAGTATTTCCCCTTGTTCTATAAAAGACGTGATCTCTGCATGTGTGACTTTCCTTTGTTTCTCGTGTTATTTTTTGTGTAGTGGTTCGAATCCATTTATGGCCATTATGTCTAAATATTGTGATGTTCCATTAGTTTTACTATATAGATCAATGTTGATATCGCTAACAATTAATATGTCGCTTTTCAATTTTTTCATATTGATTTCTAATTCTTCATTAAATTGTGTAATTGTGTATGCAAAGCAAACTGGCAAGTCATTTCAAACTTTATGAAGCTTAATCAAAGAAATTTTTCAAAAATGTTTTGCAATAATTTTTGAAATGAAACTAACAGTCAACGAGACTTCTGAAAATATTATTTTAGTACAAGTATTAAACTTGGTAGTAAGTGTCTTACAGAACCACAAATTTGTACTTCCAGTGCCTTGACACTGAGATTATATATGGTATTAATGAAACTGGATACGACATGTTCCGTCCATCTCTTCCATATTTATGGTTATTTTTTCAATGCTATTTTAATGATTTTATAGGTTTTACGCTGTGCGCAGGAGCTGTTGTAAAAATCAACTCTAAAAATCTTCAGGGTCCCAAGAACGGATTAATTCACTTTACATTGATTCCTACGGGACAAATTGTTTCGGCTTGCCAATAATTCGGTTTACGAACGAACTTTAGAAACAAATTAAGGTCGTAAACCGAGAGTTGACGGTACGAATCTTCACAAAAATGCAACTGATTTCCTTTCCAAAGGATTCATAATAATATAAGATAAGATATCGTAATCAAGCGCAGAAATTTTTATATCTAAAAAAAGGAAAAAATAGAGAAGTTCGAATAAAATGGACGAGAGGTGGTTATTACACGTGAAAAGATGTTCCGATACGTAGAGAGGAAAATATACAGCAGGAAAAATGGCATAGCTATGAATTATTCCTGCTCAGAAGAGGGTTTGTAAATCCTTCCTTCATTGGAATCACAAATGAGCATTAGACTAACTCGGCATTTTTTTTTATTCTGAGCTCTCGTATCCAGAAAAGAATTCTGTCTCCGATGGCATATACATGATAAAGTTTCGAGTCTATTTTTTGGGGAAATCTTTTGGAAACTCTTACACAGAAGCGGATGAAGTAGCATTGACTTTTGGCTGCTGTTGCGGTTTTCTTCAAATATTATGAATATATACAGTCAATGCCGCTTATTATAATCACGGATAATGTTATCGTTTCGGTATTGTTATCACTTTTGCAAAGAACGGAACAAACCAATATCATAACATGGGGAAAATTTCGTTTATAGTTATCAGTACTTCGAATAATGGTGTCAACTTTTTTTATTCATTTATTCATACATTATATACATATCGGAGATCAAATGAAATCACCAAGGGATCATACGATCCATACTTTCTTTCTTTCAAACCAAGCACAACTCAGGTTATCACCATCTATGGGGGATTTACTACTTAATGAGTTGTGCCGGAAGTGTAGCTGTGTGTGTACCTAACAGTCTGAGTGCGTATGTAGTGTTGTGTTTTGATTTTTCAGTGCTGCCATCTATATTTCAGAAATGAAGTGAGTGATGTGTTATGATTGAATTACATTTGAACTGTTTGTAGGTCTGTTGCTCTCTGTGGCGAGACTTTTTAAAGGGGAGATCGGCTCGCCTTCGCGCCTTGAAGTTGGGAACCACAGAAAACCAACTTCAGCCGACCACCACTGTGGCAACGGTGGGGTTTGAACCCGTGACCTCGCGATGCAAGTCCGTCACTATGACCACTCGAGCACCACAGCGGTATCCATACTGGTGATCATCGATAAAAAATATAAAATTCATTTCATGCACATAATTCACAAATATATAAATACAATTCATGATGTATGAACGAAACGGTTTTCATTAATACTATTATAATTTTTTTCCCTCGTGTTTTTGTGCATTCTGAAGCTAAGGTAAAACCAAAATTATTTTTTCCCTGTAAGTTACCGTCATCAGGCTTCAATACTATGTAGGAATCTAGAAGGTGTTCTCCTTCTCCCCCCCCCCTCCCGTTCACAAACATTTCCGTACTTAATGTCGTAATCGGTCCATAGTATTCGCTGAGATCCATGTACGTATGAAACTGCTTTTGCAATGACCTTCCTATAATGAAGGCAATTGTATGACAAAAAAAATCTGTTCAGTTCTTGATCAATTTCTTTCAGTTGATCAGGTTCAAATTTCTTTTTCCGAAAGACTTTCTCAAGGGAATGTGTGAAACGTACCATGCATTATAAAAAGTATCGTGATTCGTGATACACATTAGGCAGTTCCATTTTAACGGCTCACAACGGCTGAATAAAAAAATGCTTTAGCTGAAACATTTAAGCTTGAAGGTGAGGAAAGGCGTCCCGTTTTACAATAAAATAAAAAAAGTTATTGTTATCAGAAACTCTCGAATCCCAATGTGATCGCATTAAGCGGCATGGACTGTATATAGCTATATACAGAATCGTCTTTTCATTTTCTGGACACATTTCTCTTCGTGAGTACATGCTAATCCAAGCAAATAGTCGTTTGTTTGCAGCAGACCAAACGATGACACTCTCTCTACCTCTATGTTTGATGCAAAGAAGAAATAAAATAAATAAAAAGATCATGTGTGGCTTTCGAATGGATTATCTATCATAAGAGTCTGATAGTAGAGAGAGATCAACAGTGAACGTCAAACATTGAAGGAGGTAGACGTTTTACGACGGATTCAAACGGCAAGCAAACTTCGGGAAAACGGAAATTGATTATCCGATCCATTCACTGTGCTTACCGGATATGCATGAATATTACGGAAGCGGCGACACCGAAGATAAATTTGCATTCATCACTCTGAATCCTCTATATGAGCTCTCTCCCATGTGATCAAACACTCGTTATTCGTGACGACAAAGACACAGATTCATCGTCGAGATATTTTACATTTCCTTCTTCCGTTATCGAAGTCGAATATTCATAATTGCGGTCCTAACTACGATAGTTATTGTTAATCATAAACCACGATAGTTATTGTTTATTGCATCATGTGTTTTTTTTTTCAGACGATTTATTATTTCACTCCCGAATCAAAAATATTTCACAGCAAATCTTCATCTCGTCATCGATCAAATACAGTGCGTTTTGAAATTCGCGCACATCATAATGTATTAATGTTTTTCGAATGAATATGTATATTATAACAGATTAAACTTATGTAAAAAACAGATTAAACAGATTAAAAGTTGGAAAAAATGTTAGAATTTACAATAAGTACTGAGAATACTGGACTTTTTTGAACGGACGACGGTCTTCGAACAGGAACAAACAATTTTCATCAAATGTGGCCGCGTAAACCTTATTGTTGCTGCGTAATAATAATAATAGTAAAAAGAAGAAGAAGAAGAAAAGTAAGGAGAGAGCAGAGGTCAAAAGGTGATGAGAGCTCCCCTCCCGTTCCCAGGGAGAGAGAGAGAGAAAAAGCGTTTTTATGAGCGTGCAACAGTGTGTGTGTGAGTGAGTGGGAGTTGAGACCTCGAGCTGGTCAATTGTACAACGATTCCCTCGATCGGGATTTCGTGCGAGTTCATTTGTTTATATTTGTGAATTAAAATTATCGTAAAATTACTAAAAGTGTTTACAGTCCACTTTTTTCGAGTGAGTTATCGTTCACCTGGTCCGTCTCAAACGGAGAGTAAGAACTGTGAAAAATTTCGTTCCAATCGGAGAAGACGTCTGTGGAGCGTGCTTGTATTCGTGGACCACGAATGAACTGTGAGTAGTAGTTCTAACATAATTCGGTATACGTAACTTTCATCATCAAAATGTTCGCTGGAGCCAAAAAGCAGGACTTAATCCAAGTTGCTCAGGACCTTCGAGAAAAAGTTATCGAGAATGCGAAGATGAGTGATTTGAAAGAACTTATTTTGAAAAATCAAGCATGTGTAAAAGATCCTGACTTTGTAAAAGACTATCTAGCCACAGTAATAGCAGATAGGAAGTCAGAGGAACAAAGAGAGGTTGAATTAGAACCATGAAATTAGAGCGCGTCAAAACAGAATTAGAGTTAGTTAGAGTACGTGTAGAATTATACAAATACAAATACAAATACAACGCCACAACAGGCAAAATGCCCAACGAGGTGGCTGATAAAAAGATGCCCATAAAAATATGGATGTCATGTTTCAAAAATACAGCAACCCCATTAAAAATGCAATTAACACAAATTATAAACAATATATACACATAATAAAATATTATACAATGCCCATAAAGAATACTTATGGTTGTCTTATTCTAAGAATGGATAGCTTCTCGATTTACCCCAACATGTTTATCGTATTTCTTTTTAAACGTGTCAATTGTGTTACAATTTACTACCTCCGGGGGTAAGCTATTCCATTTATTAACAACCCTATTAGAGAAAAATTCCCTGCGACACCATAACCTTGCATTGTCCATCACCAATCGATACTGGTGTCCCCTTGTAAAAGCAGTTGATTGGCGGTTTACTAAAAGTTCATGGTCCATCCTATCCATCCCATTGAAAATTTTGAACACTTCGATCATATCTCCTCGACACCTGCGTTCATCCAATGTAAACATATTCAAAAAATGAAGTCTCTCTTCATAACTCAAGCCCTGTGTGCCAATAAGGACACGCGTAGCTCTTCTCTGCACCCCTTCAATCAAGTCTATGTCCCTCTGTAGGTATGGTCTCCAAAACCTTACAGCATACTCCAGTCCAGGACGAACTAAGCCTCGAAAAAGCGGAAGAATGACTTTAGGAGAACGCGAAGAGACCTTTTTGAAAATGAGACCAAGCATTCTATTCGCTTTTTTGACAACCGCTGAACAATGTTCAGAAAACCTAAGTCGCTCGTCAATGAGAATTCCCAAATCGGTGACTCTAGTTGCATCCGGGATAGTGACACCATTCAACTCGTAAGATAACCATGGGTTGTTCGAACCAAAATGAGCGACCATGCACTTATCTACGCTAAACGTCATGCCCCATTCATTTGCCCATGCTGCAATCTTGTTTAAGTTGGTCTGGAGCAACTCCCTATCGCTTTCATTCCCGATTACCCCCATTAGCTTCACATCATCTGCGAATTCGCTAGTAATTCCATCGATACCCTGATCGAGTTTGTCGATAAAAAGTGAAAAAAGTATGGGGCCAAGGACACTTCCCTGAGGAACTCCACTTGTGACGTCTGTCCAACCAGAGAATTCCCCGTTCACCATAACTCGTTGCGACCTATCTCTTAACCACGATTCTATCCAATTCAGCAAGTTGCCCCCTATTCCAATCTCGTGTAAACGCTTCAAGAGTTTGCCATGTTGGGCCCGATCGAATGCCTTCTGGAAATCAAGGTAAACAACGTCTACATTTTTACTCTTACCCAAAGCCTTAGTCACGTAATCATAGAAGCAAAGGAGGTTAGTTACACATGACTTCCCCTTCCTGAACCCATGCTGATTATCCGACAATACATTATTCTCGTCTATCCACTTCACAAACTGCCTTTTGATGATAATTTCCAAAATTTTCGAGAGGGAGCTCGTCAAACTCACTGGACGATAATTAGACACCACTTCTCTACTACCCTTCTTAAATATCGGAACAACGTTAGCCAGTTTCCAATCTCTCGGGACGATACCCTCAGCAACACTACTCCTGAATATCTGTGCGACTGGCCCCAACAATTCATTAGCACCTTCCCTGAGAAACGTGGGATAGATATCATCTGGTCCTGGTGCTTTGCTTGCACCTACATTTCTTAGAAGATTTAGGACCTCCACGTCTTCTACTTGAATATCGTTGAGGGTTTTATTACCCCATGCACATTAAATTGTGACGGCACTGAACATAATAAAACAGAAGTACAAGAAGACACAATTGAATCTGTCATTAAAAGTGTGAGAACTCTAACTGTTAGAGTACCCAATCAGCCGGAAGGTTGGGGGTATTTCTTCGCATCACTTGAAAGAGCATTTAACACAAAAAAAGTGCCAGAGAAATTTAAGTCAGAAATTTTATTGAATTTGTTGGGTGAAAAGGCAACCAACGTTTTGTCTCACATAAGCGATGATGAACTGTCAAATTATGACAAAATAAAAGAAATTATTTTACGAGAGTACGAGCCTACACCGCAGGTCTGTCTAGAGAATTTTCGAAGGGCTCGTCGTAATAATGAAACGCATGTGCAATTTGCGTCGAGGTTAAAAACGAGTTTCGATTACTATCTGAAGCTCAGAGGAGTGTCAGATTTTGAAACATTAAAAGACCTGATTGTTGCAGATAAGTTGTTTGAGACGTTAGATAGAGAAACTGCTTCTCATATTAGTGTGAGGCAAGGAGAAAAATGGTTTCGACCGCTTCAGTTAGCTAAAGAGAGCGACATATATTTTGCTTCACGAGGTAGATCCCTCAATGAGAGCAATAGCGGGTTTCAAAAACAGCGAGGAAATTCCCACTTAAAAAATAATAAAAATGTGCCAAAGGTGTTTCTCTCGGATTCAAAAGTCTCATTATGCGTACAATGCGGAATTGAAACTCACGCAGTGTACAAGTGTTCTGATTATAGAAGCAAATCAGTAGACGAGAGAATTAAAATTGTAAAAAGTAAAAATTTGTGCTTCAATTGTCTGTCATCTTCCCATGGGGTGAAAAAATGCAGGTCAAGGTTCTCTTGCCCCAAGTGCAATAAAAGACACCATGTGACCCTGCACTTCCCCAGCGAAGAAGAAACTGTTGTTGCTGCTATATAACGACGCCGAAACAGCACAATGCCAACCATAACAGCAACCAGCTGCATGGGAAACAAACAAAAAAGGACAGTTTTACTTAGTGCAGCGAGATGCCTTGTAAAAGATAAGGATGGTCAATACCACAATGGTAGAGCGCTGCTAGATGGAGGCTCTATGTCGAACTTTGTAACCAGAAAGTTTGCAGAGAAACTTGAGTTGAAGAAAGAAAAAATAAATCTTGTATCCTGCTTGAACGGGGCGTCAATGCCAATCAAGGGATGTGTGAGAGCCTCTCTCGCTAATAGAGGAAAGGACTATGAGAGGGAATTGGATTTCTTGATAGTGGAGAAAATAACAAATAGCACTCCCTCCCAAAAGTTAGAAGTGTCTATTGAGGTGATGAGGGACGTAAATTTAGCTGATCCAGAATTTAACGAACCGGGACGCATAGATATATTGTTGCGAGCTGAAATATTTTATCAACTATTATTGACAGGACAAATTTCTCCTAGTGGTGTTCGGGTACGTTGTAAGTGGCGCATTATCTACTAAAGAGAAACAAACAATACATTGTGAACTAGTTCAGCAGGAGAACTTGAATAAAACAATGCAAAAATTTTGGGAAATTGAAAGTGTTGGAGAAAAGCCAGTAATATCCAAAGAAAACGAAATCTGTGAAGCCCATTACGAGCAGACTCGTATGCGAGACAATAATGGACGGTATGTGGTCACCATGCCTTTCAAGGAAGATCCCGGGTGCCTTGGAGAGTCCAAGAGTATCGCGTTAAAACAACTAAACTCACTGTGGAATCGGTTAGAGAGAGACAAAAATTATCAGGCATTATACAAAGATTTTCTCAAAGAATATCTAGAACTTGGGCATATGAGTGAGGTGAATGAGACTACGGAGCCAAAGGTCACCTATTACATGCCCCATCACGGTGTATACCGTCCTGATAGAACGACAACAAAACTACGAACTGTTTTTAATGCTTCCACGATTACCACAAGGGACAATTCTTTGAATTCTCTTCAGTATAACGGAGAAGTGATCCAAGAGAATCTTTTTTCAATAATGATTCGATTTAGGAAGCACGAGTTTGCTTTTATTGCGGATATCGAAAAGATGTACCGAATGATAAAAATTCATCCGAGTCAAAAAAGCCTTCAAAGAATTTTGTGGAAGGAAGGCAAGAACGAGCCCATAAAAATTTATGAGTTGTCAATTGTAACTTACGGGACAGTGAGCGCACCCTTTCTCGCCATGAGAACCTTGAAACAACTCGCACAGGATGAAGGAAACAATTTTCCTCTAGCGGCTCCTGTCCTAACCAGTGATTTTTATATGGATGACGTCCTATCTGGGGCACCAACCTTGCTGGAAGCGAAAGAGCTTCAACAGCAACTAATAGGCATCCTCAATACTGCAGGCATGAAGCTGCATAAGTGGTGCGGAAATAATCCAGCTCTCATTCCAAAATTATTTTCGGATTGTGATTATGCCTTTTCCGACCCAAGTGAAATAAAGGCTCAAGGAATTTCCTGGAAACCAAGAGAGGATTGCTTTTCTTTCAGTGTGAAAGCTGACAGCAATACAGTATTCACCAAACGGAATGTTCTATCTACCATCGCAAGACTTTTTGATCCACTGGGATTGATAGGACCTTTGGTATCAAAAGCAAAAATTTTCATGCAGAAACTGTGGCTTCTGAAAATTGACTGGAATGATCCACTTCCAGCAAAAGAAGCACAAGAGTGGCACAAGTTCATCGAATCTCTTCTATCTATAAATAACCTAAAAATAGATAGATGTATTTTGATATCTGAACCAACTGCGATCGAGATTCATGGGTTTGCGCAGATCACATTTCCAGAGGTCTAGCTCCAAAAAGACTGGAGCAAAGTGTCTTATGGTGGAACGGTCCAAAGTTTCTTATGGACAGTGAATACCCAAACAGAACGATCCCGTCAGCGGTCATACAAGATGACTTTCAGCGTGAATTCAAAATTTGCAGTATGAGTGACAATATGTGGGATATACAAACTTTTAGTGTTTCAGTTCGATCATTTATCAGTGATTTTTTGAATCTTAGTAATGCGTATATTAAGATTGTTCGTACTTTGAGTTTCATTTTTAGGTTTCTTAATAATTGTAAAAACAAGAAAAAATATAGTCCTTTAGATGCTGAAGAAATCAATAATGCTGAGCTGCATCTCGTGAAATTGATTCAAGGTGAGGAGTTCAAACCAGAACTCAAAGGTCTGAAAGAAAAAGGTAAGGTCCCTTTCGACAGTCCGATAAAAAGTTTGAATCCTTTTGTGGACGAAAAAGGAATCTTGAGAGTTGGTGGCCGATTAAGTAATAGTGCATTGGGCTATAATCAGAAGTTTCCAATTCTATTGCCTACAAAACACCGATTAACCAAGTTGATTGTTGTACATTATCATAATAAGTATCTGCATTTAGAGCCACAAGCATTATTAAATCAACTCAGACAAAAGTTTTGGGTTATAAATGGTAAAAGTGTATGTAGAAAAATTTTTCATGATTGCATTGTGTGCTTTAAAGCTAAACCTATAACGGCTCAACAGATTATGGGTGTCTTACCTAAGGATCGTGTAACGAGAGATTTTGCATTCAACATTTCTGGTATCGATTTTTGTGGACCCTTTTCTATAAAGTACAAAAATCAAAGAAAGGGTACCTTGAATAAAATATATGTGTGTATTTTTGTATGTTTAGTGACGAAAGCGATAAATCTGGATATTGTTACTGATCTTACCACTGCTGCATTTATTGCAACTTTTAAAAGGTTCACTTCTCGAAGAGGAAATATACAAATACAAAAACAACGCCACAACAGGCAAAATGCCCAACGAGGTGGCTGATAAAAAGATGCCCATAAAAATATGGATGTCATATATTTCAAAAAAACAGCAACCCAATTAAAAATGCAATTAACACAAATTATAAACAATATATACACATGATAAAATATTATACAACGCCCATGAAGAATACTTATGATTGTCTTATTCTAAGAATGGATAGCTTCTCGATTTACCCCAACATGTTTATCGTATTTCTTTTTAAACGTGTCAATTGTGTTACAATTTACTACCTCCGGGGGTAAGCTATTCCATTTATTAACAACCCTATTAGAGAAGAATTCCCTGCGACACAATAACCTTGCATTGTCTCTCACTGTTACGCGTTGGGGGCGCGACGTCGTTCGGAAGGCTAGCTTACATTTAGAATATAGCGATTGTTAATTATTTACATGTTTTATTTACAATTTATATAACTATTACAAACTCAACAGCAGGAGCGTGTGGCAGACGTACGGATATGCCGAATGTAAACAACAACAATGATAGTCGGCTTTGACTACATAAAAATACACATGTTGCCACACTGACATAAATAATAATAATAATAAAGAAAATGATAATAAACATGGTTGAAAAAGGGTTGCTACATGACCCCCTCCCAGTCGAGAGGATCATAGGCTCTCGACGAATTATAAGTTGAAACGCACTTTCTTTCCGGAACGCAGTTCCATTTCTTTTTGTCCTGAGGGTACAGTCTTCCGTGGGATCGAAATTATGTCCTTTGGCTTCATTAAGAAGGCAGGTTTCAGTCTGTCAACACTTATAGTAGTGACACGGTCCGGGAACTGCAATGTGAAATGTCTATCACCTCTGCTGATGACCGCGTAAGGGCCATCATAAGGCTGCCGCAAAGTAGGCTTAACTGCGTCACATCGCACAAAAACATGAGAACAGTCATCTAGAGCTGGATGCCAGAAGATTTTGTGCGAGCCATGTGTGGTTGTAAGAACAGGACGAATTTGCGACATAGTGTTGCGGAGGGTTTCCACAAATTCATCGGGCGGAACATCGTTGGAGAGCTGGAAAAACTCCCCAGGTAAGCGAAGTGGCGTCCCATAGACGAGTTGTGCTGATGAAGCTCCGATGTCCTCCTTTACACACGAGCGGATACCTAGAAGAACGCTAGGAAGCATGTTGGTCCAGTGGTCAGTTTCGAGGCAGCGTAACGCTGTCTTCAGGTCACGATGAAAACGTTCAACACAACCATTTGCGGCCGGATGATATGTTAGGCAGTACCGGAATCCACGGGAGCGTGGGAGTGGTCCCACAATGTCTATGTGCACATGTCCAAAACGTTTATCACACAACGGGAATTTTCCAAGTGGCGCTTTCGTGTGTTTGATGATTTTAGATTTTTGGCATGCAAGACAAGTCTTGCACCATTCTGCGCAGTCTTTCTTCATATCTTTCCAAACGAAACGACTGCAGAGCAAGTTTTCAGTAGCTCGTTTGCCAGGATGATTCCAGTTGTGAACGGTGCTGAATGCTTGAAGTCTGAATGGTTCAGGAATGTAAGGTCTAACTTTTCCAGTTGAAACGTCGCATAAAATTTTAATTTCGCTGTTGATCAGCATGGGTTTGAACTCTAAGCTAGTAGAAGTGCGAAATTGTTCCAACTCTTCATCTTCCCTTTGAGCTTTGGCAATTTCCTTATAATCGAGAGGAGAAGGAAATTCGATCGAACTGATACGGGAAAAAGCGTCAGCAACAACATTTTCAACACCAGATATATGACGAATATCGGTGGAGTACTGTGATTTTATAAAGTCCAGATACCTTATCTGCCTGGCTGAGTTGTTCTTACTGATGTGATTGAAGGCATAGGACAAAGGTTTATGGTCACTAAAAATTATAAAGTGCCGTGCTTCTAATAGGTATAAAAAATGCTTTATAGCAGCGTATATGGCTAATAGTTCTCTGTCGAAAGCACTGTAGTTTTGCTCAGATTTTGACAATTTACGAGAGAAAAATGCGATGGGTTGCCAGTCATTTCCAACTCGTTGTTGTAGGGCACCTCCAATCGCATAGTCGGATCCATCGACCATCAGTGCCAACGTAGAATTTTGCTGTGGATATGACAAAAGGGTTATATTAGCCAAATCAGTCTTGCAATTTTCAAAGTCAATTTTGGATTCCTCAGTCCATTAAATTAGACGTTTATCGTGCCTTTTGCTATCTTTAAGGTACGTGTTGAGCAAAATTTGCTTTTTCGCGGCGTTTGGAATGAAGCGTCTGTAAAAATTAAGCATTCCGAGAAATCGGCGCAGCTCTTGAATGGTCTGCGGTTGTGGATAGTTCAGGATAGCTTCAACTTTCTTTTCCAATGGTGTGACACCGTGCTCACTTACAGTATGTCCTAAAAATGCTACTTCAGATTTTCCGAAAATGCATTTATCAATATTCAAGACAATTCCGAATTCGGAGAATTTCTCGAAAATGCATCTTAAGTGAACGAGATGTTCCTCTGGAGACGTCGAAGCGATGAGTACATCATCCAAGTAAGGAAAACAAAAGTCAAATTCTTGAAGTACAGAGTTCATGAAGCTTTGCAGTGTTTGACCGGCATTGCACAAACCGAAAGGCATGTAAAGAAACTCGTACAGTCCGAATGGAGTGATGACTGCCGTCTTCTCAATGTGTGCTGGCTGTACAGGAATCTGGTAGTAGGCTTTAACCAAGTCATGGGTACTGAATATCGTTTTTCCAGCCAGAAAATTGGCGAAGTCATGCACGTGTGGAATTGGGTAGCGGTCGGGTTTCGTTCTGGCATTTTACATGCGATAATACCCGCAACAACGCCATCCTCCATCTGCTTTCGCAACCATGTGCAAAGGGCTGGCCCAATTGCTTTTGGAGGGCCGACACCAACCTTGACTTTCCATGTAAGCGAATTCGCGTTTAGCGATAGTAAGCTTGTCCTGCGCCAAACGTCTGGCCTTGGCAAACACAGGTGGGCCTGTCGTCTCGATAAAATGAGTAACGTTATGTTTAACGGACTTGGTCGAGAAATTTATCTTAGCCAGTTCGGGAAATTTGGATAACAGCTTATGATAATCAGTAGTATCATACATAGCAAATGTCACACCAGTGGAGGGTACTTCTGCCCTGGATCCGGATATGGACAATTTTGAATCTTGTGAAACTAATCGACATTTGGTCATGTGAACCAAAAAGCTGTATCGACTAAGAAAATCAGCGCCTAGGATTGGCTTATTGATTGAGGCCACAACAAATTTCCAAACGAAATTCTTATGCAGACCAAAGTCTAAGTTCAGTATCTTAGTACCAAATGTAGGAATCTGAGTGCCATTAGCAGCAGATAACTGAAAAGAATTGGTTTTGTTTGATAATTCAGATTTTTCAGCGGGTAACACAGATACCGATGCTCCAGTATCAACAAGGAAGTGCAATCCGTTTTTACGATCATACACAAATAGGCGACTTGCAATATTAGCATTTTCGCTGTGCGCCCCAAACGAATGCTCTACTCGTTTTTTGAATGCTTGTAAGAGCAGGGCGCTGTGCACTTGTGCGCTTTTTCTCTGAATTTCCTGTGGTACCAGCATATTTGAGATGTTTGTCCCGCTGAGAGAGATTGGCGAGACTTAGATCGCGAACGATAACGAAAACGCTGACCATGAGGTTTAGTTTCTAATCTAGGCAGGCGAGTGCAGATCTCATCTAATCTGGTATCGATTGGACATGGCTGGACCGAACTGACTTCCGTGGGCTTGGTAACGTGCAATATGCCGTCTGCTATCTCCGCAAGCTTCGGCAAGTCGTCAGTGCTTACGGCTAATATCTGCTGAACAGCTACTGGCAATTGTTGCAACCACAATGTTTTCAAAATTTTATCATCAAAATGCTTGCCAGCTAAATCGCGCATCTCCAATAACAAACGTGACGGGCGCTTGTCGCCCAAAACTAGGCCTTGCAAAAGAGCCTTTAACTTAGAAGATTCGGAATCGGCATACTGGGATATCAACCGCTCTTTCAGGGCATCATAGCTATTTTGAGCCGGTGGATTCATTAAGATATCCGAAATGGCCGAGAGTTCCTGCTGATCTAAACTAGTAATTACATAGTTAAATTTCGTCGAGTCAGTGCTAATTTTGGAGAGCAAAAATTGCGATTCGATCTGTTTGAACCACAATTCCGGGCGATTTCGCCAGAACGAAGGCATTTTTACCGCGACTGGGTTGATTTCCATCGATTCGGGTTGAGTCTTTGACATCGTGGCGTTTGCGAAACACAAATCAAGAAAAGTTCAAAAAGAGCCTACCGTATGCTTGACAACATCTTCAGAAGGTGAGATGACAGCATCTGTTTTCATCGGAAACCGTAAAACGCCGGTAGCCGAAAACGCAAGTTCACGGTCAGAGCACAAACAACGTTGTCGGGAAAGGGAAACAGCAACTTGAATCTCACATGTTCAAAAAAACAGGTCACCACTGTTACGCGTTGTGGGCGCGACGTCGTTCGGTAGGCTAGCTTACATTTAGAATATAGCGATTGTTAATTATTTACATGTTTTATTTACAATTTATATAACTATTACAAACTCAACAGCAGGAGCGTGTGGCAGACGTACGGATATGCCGAATGTAAACAACAACAATGATAGTCGGCTTTGACTACATAAAAATACACATGTTGCCACACTGACATAAATAATAATAATAATAAAGAAGATGATAATAAACATAGGTGAAAAAGGGTCGCTATATTCACCAATCGATACTGGTGTCCCCTTGTAAAAGCAGTCGATTGCCGGTGTACTAAAAGTTCATGGTCCATCCTGTCCATCCCGTTGAAAATTTTGAACACTTCGATCATATCTCCTCGACACCTGCGTTCATCCAATGTAAACATATTCAAAAAATGAAGTATCTCTTGTATGCCAATAAGAACACGCGTAGCTCTTCTCTGCACCCCTTCAACCAATTCTATGTCCCTCTGTAGGTATGGTCTCCAAAACCTTACAGCATACTCCAGTCCAGGACGAACTAATCCTCGAAAAAGCGGAAGAATGACTTTAGGAGAACGCGAAGAGACCTTTTTGAAAATGAGACCAAGAATTCTATTCGATTTTTTGACCACCGCTGAACAATGTTCAGAAAAGCTAAGTCGCTCGTCAATGAGGATTCCCAAATCGGTGACGCTAGTTGCATCTGGGATAGTGACACCATTCAACTCGTAAGAGAACCGTGGGTTGTTCGAACGAAAATGAGCGACCATGCACTTATCTACGCTAAACGTCATGCTCCATTCATTTGCCCATGCTGCAATCTTGTTTAAGTTGGTCTGGAGCAACTCCCTATCGCTTTCATTCCCGATTACCCCCATTAGCTTCACATCATCTGCGAATTCGCTAGTAATTCCATCGATACCCTGATCGAGTTTGTCGATAAAAAGTGAAAAAAGTATGGGGCCAAGGACACTTCCCTGAGGAACTCCACTTGTGACGTCTGTCCAACAAGAGAATTCCCCGTTCACCATAACTCGTTGCGATCTATCTCTTAACCAAGATTCTATCCAATTCAGCAAGTTGCCCCCAATTCCAATCTCGTGTAAACGCTTCAAGAGTTTGCCATGTTGGACCCGATCGAATGCCTTCTGGAAATCAAGGTAAACAACGTCGACATTTTTTCTCTAACCCAAAGCCTTAGTCACGTGATCATAGAAGCAAATGAGATTAGTCGCACATGACTTTCCCTTCCTGAACCCACGCTGATTATCCGACAATACATTATTCTCGTCTATTCACTTCACAAACTGCCTTTTGATGATAATTTCCAAAATTTTCGGGAGGGAGCTCGTCAAACTCACTGGACGATAATTGGACACAGCTTCTCTACTACCCTTCTTAAATATCGGAACAATATTAGCAAGTCTCCAATCCCTTGGGACGATACCCTCAGCAACACTACTCCTGTATATCTGTGCAACTGGCCCCAACAACTCATTAGCACATTCCCTGAGGACCCTGGGATAGATATCATCTGGTCCTGGTGCTTTGCTTGCACATAAATTTCTTAGAAGATTCAGGACCTCCACGCCTTCTACTTGAATATTACCCCTGCAACACCCGTATATCGAATATCATTATCTCCATTAAAAACCGACGCGAAAAAGTCATTTAAAGCACTACACATGCCTACATTGCTCGCTACCATAGAGCCTCCTATCGAGAGGGGGCCAACTGTCCCCTTAAATCCATTATTGACGGATCGAAAAAATGATTTTGGGTCAGAGCCAATGTTATCTGCCAACCTAGATTCAACTTCCTTTTTACTATCCCTTATCGCTTTCTTCAACAGTCTTATTTTATCAGTAAACAATGATAGGTCACCTCGTCCACTTTTATACTCTCGGAATGTTCTTTTATTATCATTGTAAAGGTTCCGCACGCTATCCGTGAACCATACAGGGTGTGATGTACAAACACGCTTTTTTCGAACAAAGGGTATGACGTCGTGCAAAACAGAGGATAGCTTCGTACTAAATTCTTCCCATTGACTTACCACCCCTACTGATTCCAACCGGTCTTTGAAAACTTCCGCTAAACTTCTTCTCAAAACATCAAAGTTAGTTCTCCGAAAACAAGGAACCAGTCTTTTGTTATCAACCTTACCCGAGGAAAAGTTACAGTGAAATCTGACGATACGATGATCACTGGAAGAAAACTCTTCCCCCACCGAAACATGTTCAACTAGATCCTCAGAACTAGTAAGAACTAAATCCAAAATAGCAGTACCCCTAATGGCTTCTGATACATGCTGATACAAAAAAGTTTCGAGCACCAACTTAAGAAAGTCTCTTTCATACTGATTTCCAGTTCTCCCAATCAATACCTGGGTAATTGAAATCCCCTAGTATGAGAACCCTCTTTCGCTTACACATGTAGGAAATTTCATCATGCAATTTGGCGATGTAGTTTTGATCCCTATTCGGTGGATTGTAACAAACCCCAACGATAAGCTTATGACGTCTTTTGTTCTCAAGTTCAACCCATATGGTTTCAATATCACTTCTCTGCACGTTACACTCTCTAGCCTTCAAACAGGATTTCACGTATATCAACACTCCACCCCCTTTCCTATCAGATCTATTTCTCAAAAAAGTATCGTATCCTGAGATGTGTAAGAAAGATTCATCCCCATCGTTTGCCCAAGATTCTGTAATGGCTATAAGATCCAAGCCCTCCACAACTATCATAGTTTCTAAAAAATCGTTCTTATTACCCAAGATCCTGGCTCCCAATTTTAATTTGCCCGGTGATTTAGTGTCAATCGAGGAGCCATCCAAGTCAGAGGTGGGTAATTCCCCATCAGTATTGTTGTGATTATCATTAACTAACCCGCATTCCCGACTACGTGGTCTGGGAGTAAAAAACCATACCTAAGACTATCGTAAACCTCTCAGACCCCCTTCTTATTTAGATGGATCCCATCCGAACGAAGCCACCTATGTAATGTAAATGTGGGAAGCTCCAAGAACGTGACCCAAGTGAGGAGCAAATGTCCTTCAGGCCTATATTGAATTGGTGGATCCTACTCCTATACCCCCTACTACCCCTCGGCAGCACTAGAATCACTGCCACATCTGAATAATAATAGAATCACAATAGTAAATCCCGGTACTCTGACAGAGACTCACTAATATTCGCTCCTACCTGATTTGTACCCACCCACAGAATCACCCGCAGGGCAACTTTCGAAAGTGTGTTAAGTTGTATTCAGATAATGCAAAAAAATTTGTGGGAGCAAATGTTGAGCTACAAGATTGTAGCTCAACCAGATGAGGACCTTGCTGGCTATTTATCCTCGGCTGGCATAGATTAGAAATTCATTCCTCCCCGAACACCAAACATCGGTGGTCTCTGGGAAGCAGGAGTGAAATCTTGCAAATACCACTTAAAACGAACCATCGGCCAGACAAGGCTCACTTACGAAGAATTTCTTACTGTTTTGATTCAAATAGAAGGAGTCCTAAATTCTAGACCAATATCTGCCATGTCAGAAGACCCAAATGACTTGGAGGCCCTAACACCTGGTCATTTTCTTATTGGAAGACCATCACTTCCAGAACCAGAGTTGACTTCGGTGCCAGAAAATCGGCTTAACCGATGGCAACAAACAACGAAATTCGTGCAAGTCATTTGGAAAAGGTGGCATCGAGAATATTTGAGTACACTACAGCAACGGAATAGGTGGTTCTTCGAAAAGAACCACTTATAAAGTCGAAAGAACCACAATAAAAGTCGTCGATCGGGATTTCGTGCGAGTTCATTTGTTTATATTTGTGAATTAAAATTATCGTAAAATTACTAAAAGTGTTTACAGTCCACTTTTTTCGATTGAGTTATCGTTCACTTATCAACTATTTAATATGACCTTATCAACTGTTAATATTTACAAATTAATCTGTAAATATAAACCTTATCAACTGTTTATATTTACAGATGAATTTTTATTATACTCTTTTTGCAACCATCTCCGAAAGTAAAACTCGGCATATTTAATTTCTTCACAAGTTTCATTCTTTCATAGATCCAGATTTTTTTTGTCGAAATTTTTAATTTTTTACGTTCAAGATAGAAGGGAAGGGGGCTTTTCTTTTTTCAGAAATTGAGAACAGCTGATTCCACGCCGTCAGCTAGCAAGCGCAAGACACAACCAAAGAAAATTCTACCAGAAATGAAAAAACGAACTCATATATTGTACTTGTTTCTCACCAGCAGACCAGTTGCTTCAGGAGTAACACTGGAAAACGACACACTAACACAATGGGAAAAAAAAATCGGAAGAAACATGTAGTATGCAAAGAAGAAGTATGGTCTGTACATCTAGTATAGTTGCCTGTCGACAAATGTAAATTATTTTGTTTATGGCTCGCCACGTTTCCGTAGTTCTCAAAAACTTACAATAAACATATTATTTTAGAGCCCACTTTGAAGGGGTCATCGGCTTGCTGAATGATTACGTATTCGTTGACAATCATACTAAAAATTATGGCTTTTCTGGCGATAATATTAGTAAAAATATTCATTTCAGTGACGTCTTTTGCTACCTACAAAAAAAATTTTAATCCTATTGACAGAAATGAAACTTTTACCGAGTTTTGGTGTTCCAGTTGAAATGAAAACGCCGTGTAATTGATGTTGTGCGTAGAAAATAAATATTTTAACACTAACATGTATAGGAATAAACTGCGACCGAAGTCAAACGTGTATGAGTAATGAATGAGTAAATGAATAAAAGTCGTATTAAGGAGTGTTCCACTGTATTGTAGTTTTATGAGTGTTTCTGTGTATACTGAACCCCGGACCAGACGTTCTGGAAGGACACCGGAGAACTGGAAAGATGGCATGTCGGAGATGAAGTCACCCATGGTTCTCACAAATACATCCACTTCCAGTGGCGTACGGAAGGTCTTGTACCCCCAAAACCCAGGTATAGCTCGTCCATCAGGAGACTGGAAAAATTTGTCAAGAGGGTGGCGGCCCAGATCCCTAAGCTCCTGCGAAGGATCATGAGAGCGGACAACGGAGAAACTCTCGACGAAGCCGCTGAAAAGGTCCTAGACTGCCTCAGAGAAATGGCGGACAAGACTCTGGCAAGGAAAGAACCACCAACCAAGAAAGTGGCACCTTGGTGGACGCAGCAACTCGAAACAGAGAGGAAGCACCTGCGAGCCAGACACAGGCGATGGAAGAGGGCGAAAGAAGAAGAACTCCAGACAACCAGGTGCATCGAATTCAAGAAATACCAGGCACAGTACACAAAGATGCCCAGGAAAGCGAAGACTGAAGGATGGCGTCAGTACTGTGAAAAGGCCACGGATGCTTTCGGCAACGTCTACAGAGTGACGGCCAAGAGAAGAGAAAACACGGCCCAGATCATCATGAGAGAAGAAGACCAGACGATGGAAGAGGCTATAGCCAGGCAACTCAGAACCCTGTACCCGACTGATGAGGCGGAGCTGGGAAGAGAAGCAGACGAGGAGGAAGGAAGGGGCCAGAACCAGCAAGAGCCCCCCATTGGCCCGATGGAACCGAACATCACCCAGAAGGAAGTACAGCGGTCGCTGAGTAGGACAGGTAACAAGAAGGCTCCGGGCCCGGACGGGCTTACCGTGCCCATATTGAAGGCGATTAATGGCAAGCACCCGGAGCTCCTGACCACGCTTTACAACAAGTGTCTGGAGCTGAGGAGATTTCCCAAGGTCTTCAAGAGAGGAAAGGTTATTCTGATCCTAAAGCAAGGAAAGCCAGTGGACGACATAAAGTCGTATCGTCCAATCACCCTGCTCCCACATGCCGGAAAGATTCTGGAAAGGATCCTAGTCCAGAGGGTGATGTACCATTTGGAGAGACACCAATACTTGCACCAGAACCAATATGGTTTTAGAATGGGGAGATCGGCGGACGAAGCACTCTGTGACGTTGTCGACAACATCAAGGAAGCCAGGACACAAGGAAAGCACGTGGCGCTGGTGTCCATCGACATCAAGGGCGCATTCGATGCACTTCGGTACACCAACCTGAGAAAGATCTTTGCCCAGATTCCCGCACCACAAGATCTAACACAGACTTTGATGCATCTCCTGAAAGACAGGAAAGTGGGCATGGAGCTGGGAGGTGAGCTCGTGGAACATGACCAAACGAGAGGTAGTCCGCAGGGCTCGTGCTCGGGCCCCCTTATGTGGAACGTCACGGTGGACGGCCTACTTAAACAGTCCTGGGAAGAGGGAGTACGAGTCCAGGCCTTTGCTGACGACATACTCATAGTCATGGCCACAGAGAAATGGAAAGAGATGGAAGGAAAGGCCACCAGGACTCTGGATCAGATGGCCAATTGGCTACACAACAACGATCTGGAGCCGGCAATCGAGAAGAGTTCTTACCTGTGGTACAGTTCAAGAATCAAGAGACCCAAGATAAGGATGAAGGGAACCAGGATCCCATGGAAGAAGACGATGAAATATCTTGGGGCCACTCTGGACAAAGACCTGGACTGGATATCACACGTAAAAATCCAGGGAGCCAAGGCGAACGCTAACCTTCAAACATTGGCGAGCATGGCAGGCCCAAGATGGGGACTAACGCAGAAGCTCAGAAGGATATTGTACGACCAGGTGGCTATCAAGATAATAACATACGGAGCTGCTGCGTGGTACCAGGACCCATCAGAGAAGCTTAAGAGGCAGCTGGACAGCCTGCAGGGAGGTTTCCTGCACCTTCTCACAAGAGCCTACCACAAGACGTCAAAAGCAGCCATGCAGGCCATCGCAGGAGTTCCCCCACTGAGTCTTCAGACGGAGTATGTGGCCAAAGCAGCCATGGTGACAAGACTCAAGAGGAACATTAGTCTGGGGGAGGCCCAATACCAGTGGAGTGAGCTAGAGCAGAGAAGGATAGGCTGGGATGTGCACCCCGCCACGGACATCCAGGAGAGCCAGATCATCACCCTGGAAGAAACGGGCCCTATCTCATACGAAGGAACCACCATATTCACAGACGGTTCTAAAACCCAGGATGGAACGGGTGCTGCCTTCGTGAGATACGAGGATGACGTAGTAACCCAGAAGTGGAAGAAGAGAATATTGACAGGGTGCACGATTTTCCAGGCGGAGCTCTTCGCTCTAAGAGAAGCGGTAAGCAGCTTGGAAAACACAACGACCCAGTCCAAAGTATACACAGACAGCCGATCCAGCCTGGAAGCCATAAGAGACCCCCTCACGAGACACGAGGACGCCAGGACCGTCCGCAGGGCTCTATTAAAAAATCCAAACATCCAATTGAACTGGGTTCGTGGCCATGTCGGAGAAAAAGGGAACGAGGAGGCGGACCGATTGGCCAAGGCAGCAACCTTGAACCGTACGATCCTCCTGGAAAAGAAGATTCCAGCAGCGACTGCAAAAAGGATAATAAAGATTCACATCCTTGGAGAGTGGCAGAAATTCTGGGACCACCCCGCCACACATGGGAAGTTAATCCATAGGATCCTGCCAAAAATACAGTGGAGAGAGAGATCTTGGAGCAGAGAGAAGACGATATTCTTCTCGGGCCACGGGCCGTTCCCCACCCACTTCCTCCGCCTCGGGATCTCAAACAATGACAAGTGCCTGTGTGGAGGAGTCGGAAGCCCATTGCATTACGCAACAGAGTGCGAAAAGACCTCAGAGTTCCACCTGGTTAAGCCGCTCCCTCAGTTGGAGCATGAATGGTTCAAAAGGATGGAGAGAGATGGAAAAGCCCTGGAAACCATCAAGGACCTGGTTAAATTCCTAGAGGCCAACCAGGAACATCTCCACACCAAGAGGGATGAGACCATCCAGACTCCACATGAAACGCAACAACTGAGGAGGAGCGAAAGACTGAGAGCAAGGGCAGAAGCCGAAGACAGCGTCGATAGGGTACTCTCCCAGGAAATAGAAGAATTAGAAGACGAAGAATACGACACAGAGGGAGAGCAATCGGAGATAGAAGAAGCGGTCGAAATATGGGAAGACTCTGACTCTGACTTCAAATAGGATGATCCAGTGAAAGAGTAATCAAGAAACAAAGTCCCAATGATCAGTGTTTAAACTGTGAAGCACCCAACCAAAAGCTGAGGAGCTTTTGAATAATCGAACAACCCCCTCCCCTCATGCTGAAGGACCTGGCACCTGGTCGGACCAATGTGACACGAAGGGCTCACACTAGCCAACAAGCCAACGAGGGAAGACATGGTCCAGGACCTGGCGCTTGGCCACAGAGAGGAACGGGGGCTCGGGTTCAATAAAGATGGAAAGGACATCAAAAGAGCTCATCGGAATAAATTGTATATTGTATAATAGAAATATTTAAATCTGTATATACTTTTTTTTTTTTTTAATGTGTTTTTATATTCAATGTTCATGTATTTTATATTTTATATGCATAATAAAGCACCCGACATCGCCCAGCCCCCTCATCCGGGGCAATGGCTAAAATTGACAATGGTCGATAGATCCTGGGCGGTGCACGGAATGAAATGAAATGTGTATACTGAACCGCACTATATGTGAGTATTTAATACTTTAAGAGTGATTCCGTCACTATTGAATCTCAAATGTTTGTAAAAATTAGAGGGGGAAGGGGAGAAAATGGCATGACGTCTGTCTTTGGGTAATGTGTTGGTGACAGTATCTCTTTGCGTGCCAACGGCCATACCATGTTGAAAACACCGGTTCTCGTCCGATCACCGAAGTTAAGCAGCATCGGGCGCGGTTAGTACTTGGGAGGGTGACCACCTGGGAACACCGCGTGCTGTTGGTATCACTTTTATTAACCAGCACGGCTTATATCCCGGGAGGGACAGAGCCCGGGTTGTGTCTGGTCTGTCGGAGTATCTCTTTGTGGTGAAGCTAGCCAATGGCCACTCTCAAGCGGGGCCATACAGTAATAACTAACTATAAAAAAATACTAATCAATACCTGGGTATCATATGCCAACGCCTGTCTAGAAGCTTTATAACGTAAGATGAAATTTAAGATTATTTATTACCAGGAATTTCATGTTGAGAACTGATTATTAGCAAATGCGGACTCGTGTAAAATTACTTTTTGTTCAGATCTTTTTTTAAATTGAATATTTGCTTTTCATCTCTGCTTGTGTTCTTTTGGATTCTTTTCTTGTTATCATTGAAAAAAGTTAGAAATCAACATCTACATTTTAACATCGGAAAAAAGGTAGAATCTTTTCTTTTTTTTATTTTCCATTCTAAAGTTTAAGTGTTTGCTCGTGTTTCTTTAGTGCCTGCTCAAGCTACAACTGTGTTGACAACTTAGTTATTTTCCAACTATGTCTGGGGTTTTTCTTGGCCATTTGGAGGAAAAATAACCCATCTAGTTTCTAGTTGTTTGTCTAGTCCTTTTCAAAAAATTTCCTGTGTACTAGTAGTCTATTATTAATTAGCGTGAAAATATAGGAATGTTCCGGGAAATATGAGACGTACGGTCATTCAAATAATGATTAAAATTAATTCTGTTTGTTTTAAGTCCGGTTTCTAGTTGTTTTCGATGAAGAGATGAATCTCTTTTTTGAAAAACTTTACAATTTTTGATTTGATTGAAATGTGAATTTTCCCCCCCACTGTTTTCAACATTGAGCTGCGGGGGGGGGGGGCTTTCCCCCTCCAGTGTTAAAGGTGGAGTCGTCTGATCTAATGTATATGTGTATATATCAACAATTGACATCATCCTCATCATCGTGTCTCCCCCCCCCCCCAAACTTTCAAGTCTATCTCCCTATGAGCTAGAATTAATTACTAAGCCTGCCATCAATCTCAAATGTTTTGTGTTGTCAGCTCGGGTCAGACCTCCCTCACACACACGCGCACGGCTAGACAGGGCTCCAGCCCGAAGGCCCAGGATGAATCTTGCAACAGTAAAATCTCGATACACCAATACTCTGCGGACCAAGAAAAAGTATGATTGAAGAGGGATTATTGCTATATCGAGAAATAGCAGTTTAACATTAAAGTATGGGCATTTCCAAACCCGAAAAAAAATATCGTTATATAGAGATTTATTGTTATATCGTGTATCGTTGTAGTGTCGTTTTACTTTTACAGAAAAAAATTACTGTACAGGGTGATATTATATATGTTGCATTTCTGAGCGTTTTCTTCGCCTTCTACATGGCACCACACCCCCTGGGATCTAGGGGTCTGAACGTGGTGCGATTAGTTTAGATTTTAAACCCTGTTGTTTTTTTGTTGTTGTTGCTTGAGAACGCAAACGAAGCGGTCGCCCTTTTTTATTTTCTCCAGTTGTTCGTTGCTGCAACTGTTCTGAAAAGCAGCAAAGATGCTTTATATTTTTGTGAACGTATATGTTATTATTTAGTGTCAAAGCATATTAAACAAGATATTTCAAGGAAATATGAGTCCTCTTGATTAATCCTTTACTCAATGGAGAGACAACTTCGGCTGAAGAAAAATGTCTCTTTACTTGTCCTTTTTATTCTGAAGAAGCACAACCGAGAAAATCTCAACAATCTTAAAAAATGTTTGTTTTTCTACGCTCCTAGCGTACCTTAATGTATATATTTTTGCAAATATTTATATACTCCTTCTTCTGCATATGCTATACAATTTCACATTGCTTCATTTTGGACATGCAATTATTTTCTACCTCGCGTTTTTTTCCTATTGTTTTGAATCAATGCCAGCACAATGCGTCATTACCCCCCATTATGATTTACCTCCAATTTTTGATTGCAGCTCGCTCTGTAAACTTCTGATAGATTTCTTGCTATGTTTTTTTTTCAAGTTTATTCATCTCCGCCCTCCCGGTTTCGCATATGTTATGCAATGTTTGTTCCATTTTCTTCTCTAGTATATTATCTCATTAATATTTAAGTCAATGGGACTTATTACTCAACTGCCACATCAGAGCCGTCTTAAGAGCATCATGGGCCCCCGGGCCAACTGATTTTTCTAAAGCTCTACCTAGAAATTTCTCTCAAATTTTAACCAGCTATTATTTATGTGATGCCCCCGGGATATGTCCGGGTGAGCCCACGACTTAAGACGGCACTGGACCACACCCCTTGTGGCATGGAGTTTATATAGCCGTGGTGACTGAGCCTAGCTTGTTCTGTTCTACTTGCTACCAATGGTAAATCATGAAAATAGATGTTTTTATTTCTTTGGATGTCAATATGAAATAAATGTAATAATTTTGATTAGATTACTTAATAATTTTAATAATTAATAACATTAATAGAGAATTAATGTTATTAATTATAATTCAATCATAACACTTCACTCATAGTTAGAAAAACTGTTGGCAAATGGCAGCACTACACATAACAAGCATTACAGAGAAACAACAAAACTTCACGTCAGGTTTCACTACACGTACATTCCAGCATGTACCGATTCGTTGGGGGGTTCCGCGGGGGTTGGGTGTGGGCGGGGTGCATTTGTGGTGTAGTAGTAGGTAGGGCCTCCAAAAAATGGCTCGGGGATCCATGATGTTCTTAAGTCAGCCACCTCGTTGGGCAATTTGCCTGTTGTGGCGTTGTATTTGTATTTGGATTAATTTAAAAAATTGAATCATTAACAACATTACACACACTGAGAGTTTTAATTAATTAATGAGTTCAATAATTAATAATTTTATTAGTTGATATTTTTATTAATAAATAATTTATTAATGTTAATTTTATTAAAATTTAACATTTTCGTCTGCAATGCCATTTGTACGAGAAACTTATTCCGCTTCGAGTGCCCTTTTTTCTCTAGTGCCCCAAAAGTTTAAATTTCTTATAAAACGGCCTGCGACAAGGTGTTGATGTTCATGACTGAACAACGATCTGAAATCCACGTACTCGAAGGATGGAACGGTGAGTCAGATTTCATGTCTTAAGAGGCTCGCTATCGTGAAAAAGAAACGCGAATGTTCGATGCGTCAACACATTGACGAACTCCGGATTCTAAACGAGATGACATTCGCGGGGGCGAAAGTGGATGAAGCGGACGTTGTAGTTTATCTTCTCATATCATTACCAGCGGAATATGATGCAATCAAGTCAGCGATAGAAAATAAGCCTAGTGACAATCTAAGTCTGGAATTCGTGACAAAAAGACTCGTTGATGCTGAAATACTGATGCTGGAGCAAAGCACATCGAAAGGACAGCCGATCCAGAAAAATGTTGCATCGAACTGTGATGCTGCTTTCGGTGTTTCCAAGAAGAAAGGAAACAGCCGAAATTTCAGAAATATAAACCGAAGTGCTATGGGTGCTTTGTAGCCTCAGGGACTGAAAAGTCCTTCCAGCAGGACTAAATAGATAAAAATAAATTATAGAATATTTTTTTCTTTCTCTTGCAACAGCACTATTATATTTGTTATATATGTGTTCAAATGTATTTTCGCTTATCTACAAGTTGTATATATCTGAATAATGTTCACAATTAAGTTGCTTTTCGTGAAGCTCAATGTAATACAACCATCGTACATTACTTCTTTTCTTTATTATTATACTCTTTTGCTCTTTCAATACCAAAGCCGCTTGAAAGGACTCTTAATGCAGCTTTGTTCAATACTTTCATCTAAATGGTTTCGTAATCTATGCGTCTGACGAAGTCAAAAATCAAATGATTTATGTTTTTATTACTATTACATTGATTTTCAGTGTGAAAAATGTTTAATATATTAGGGGCAATGAAGGAAAAGCAAAAGCTCTTTTTATAGAATGTTTTATTTCGTTTTGGTACTTGATACCTAGAAAGATAGATGGCTTTTTCTCAGCCCAAGATATCAAGGAAACATTTTATTTTCTGGATATTATGCTGAGGTGAACTCGGAAAAAAAAGTCAACTTGTCTCCGCCGGGACTCTTGAACCCAGGCCCTCTTGCCTTAATTATTTCACGTCCACTTTTATACTCTCTGAATGCTCTTCTTTTCAAGATAAAGGTTACGCACGCTATCCGTGAACCATAGAGGGTGCGATGTACAAACACGCTTTTTTCGAACAAAGGGTATGACGTCGTGCAAAACAGAGGACAGCTTTCTTAGATGTATGTTTGTGTTATAATTTATGTTTCTTGTCTTCGTATAAATAAATTTTGTTTTTTGAGTGTTAAGTTTTAATTTATATTTAATTAAGCAGATATTAATATTTTTGTTAGAGATCATCTTCTACTTTTCTAATTGAATTTGCTGTATCAGTATCTTCTACATAAAGCACTGTATCATCGGCAAATATTATAATTTTTCCATTCAGTCTCAAGTTACATAAATCATTTATATATATCAAAAATAAGATCAAAACAGAACCCTGAGGTGCCCCTTTTTCACTTCTTGAAAAGTACTAACTTTTTGAATAACAACTGCTTGTTTCCTGTTGCAATAATATGATTTAAACCATTCAAGTATGTTTCCTCTCACTCCTATTTCAAATAGTTTATTTGTTAAAATGTCCAAATTGAATCGAATGCTCTTTTCAAATCTAGGAACATAGTTATGGAACATTTATTATTGTTGAATCCATTGTTTAAATAGTTAGTTAGATCAAGTATCGCCATTTCTGTATTTTTTTTTTTTTTTTGAAATCCATATTGGTTAGTTGAGAAAATTTTTTGTCTATTTAGGAAATCGAGTAGCTGGTTTTTTATACATTTTTCAATTATTTTTGAGAAGACGGGAAGTATTGATGTTGGTCTGTAATTTGTCAAATCATTACTATCTCCTGCTTTATATATGGGATGGACTAGAGAGTATTTCAAATCATGGTATAATATTCCATTCAATACAGAATGATCAATTAATTTTTTTATTGTAGCCTACTTAAGTGGTATTTTGCAATTATTTTAAACCACTTCAATCGGGATTGTTTATTTCGGAAAGATTCAGCTGCTAAGCAGTTTGAATCGGCTGCTGTGACTTTCGCTGTCGATGGTGTCAACCAGGGGTTCTTCATCGAGGATTCCGGTGCTACGTCATACATGTGTAGCAAGCAGGAATGGTTTCGATGACATCATATAATGGAACTGTTGACTATGCTTCAAAAACTGAACGGTTGAATATTCAAGAAATTGGAACCGTCGTTGGTTAACTTGACGGGAGAAACCTGACCCTGGACAACATGCTGTATTTTCCAGACCTCAACGGTGAGCTGATGTCTGTGAAACAAATTCACGCAGCTGGATTTGCGGTTATATTCTCAGAAAGCGGTGTTCGTGTCTGGAGGGAAAATCAAAGTTTCATCATAGCTCAACTCAACAGCAAAGGGACAGTATGTAAGTGGTTTCTCTCCTCGCATATCTTCATCGTATGTTGCCGAATGTAATGACAAACTGTGGCATCGAAGGGTGGGTCATCTGTCAAACTCATCTGTGAAAGAACCTGGGCTTCCGGTTGAAGCTCCATTTTGTGACGTCTTTACATTTTCCAAACAAAGCGCTGAACCGATTGGGAAAGGACCAAGAAAAAGAGAAACCGAACCTATGGTGACGGTGCACACATGTTTGTTTGTTTCCCGATCACTCCAGCGACCCACGCGGTTGAGAAATATTTCATCACTTTCATTGACGATTACTCACGATTCATGGAGGTTCGATTGCTGAAAAAGAAAAGTGAGGTTCCTACAGAACTGATAAAATTTCTGAAGCTGATACTTCTGTGAAGAAAATAAGATGTGATATTCCCAGCTAATATGTGAAAAGTAAACTTGTTCGTTATGCAATAGAAAATGGTATCACCATTGATCCTGCTTCTCCTTATATACTCTAATGTCAAACAGAGTTGCTGAACGAGCGAATCGAACTTTGTTGGACAAAGAGCGTCCCTCATCTTTGAAGCCAACTTGCCAAAATAAATGTGGGGTGAAGCGATTCGAGCTGCTGCGTACTTGAATAATCGAATTCCCAGCAATACCTTAAAGAACTGTACACCGTACAAACTGAAGTTGGGATCTGATCTTGATCTAAGCAATATTCGAGATTTTGGATGTAGCGCGTACATACCAACTCCTGCAAATCTAAGAAAGAAACTGGATGAGAGATCGAAGAAAATGATTTTCGTTGGATACTCTTCAATGGGATATCGACTCATGGATCCAGAGATGAAACGTATCATGGTCTCCAGAAATGTGAAATTTAATGAAAAAATAAGGCCGTCATCGATGACAACATAGACGACCCGAACGATGATGCAATCGTGAAAGATAATTTCTCTTCTCAGGACAGTGATGGCAATCCAACAAAGAAGGAAAATGACGAAATCGATCATGCCACACCAGAACGAAGAAGAACATCCGAAAGGGAAACGAAACGACCGATCCGGTATCCTGATGCCTATATGTCAATGATTGTCTGTTAAGAAACGCTTGACTGCAACGATATTCAATGTCTTTCGAAGGAGAAACAGAGACCCTGGAAGCAAGCCATAATAGACGAAGAGATGAAATGCATTATCAAGAACGACGTGTGGACTCTGGAGGAAATTCCTAGAGGAAAGCAATCAATCTCATGCAAGTGGGTCTGCAGAAAGAAACGCGATTGCAAGCTTTGTGCTTGCAATCGCGGCTTCCTGCAGAAAGGACTGGCTTACAAAGAAACATATTCGCTAGTCATCGATATCTCGCCTTTGCGACTTGTACTCGTCATGATACTTCAAGAGAATCTACATGTGTTTGTGTTAGATGTGAAAGCCGCGTTCTTGAACGGCGACTTAAATGAAGTGATCTACATGGATCTCATGGATCTCAGGAATACGACGACGACAGTGGCTGGGAGTGCAAGCTGAAGAAAAATCTCTTCGGATTGAGACAGCGTCCACGCCAGTGGTATCAGAAATTTGTCAACTTCGTGGTCAAAGTAGGTTTCGTTCAATCTATTTCTGAACCGTGTATTTTTATCCGAAATTTTAATGATGCTAAGAAAATTATCATTGCTTTGTATGTTGATGATTTGTTAATTGCCGGCTCAGATGATAAGGAGCTTAAAATAATTATTGATTCGTTGTCGAAAGAATTTGAAGTGTCAAAATGCGAATTAGCAACAGAATTCTTAGGTATTCATATGCGAAACTTTCTTCTGATTATTTATATCTTGATCAGAAATCCTATATTTTAAGATTGTAACAGAAATTTAATATGAATGAATGCAAACCCAGTGCTGTTCCAATGGAACCAAAATCAACATCTGCTAATTTCATGAATGAGCATTTGTTCGAAGGATCGTAGGTTCTTTGTTTGCTGTCAATTGTTTGAGTCAGCTCCAAGAGCATCCAACTGACGTTGCCTTTAGTGCTTTGAAAAGGGAACGGTTAACATGAAAATATGAAATATAAAATAAACGATTCCCCTGTTTTGAAGTTGTCTGTTCATGTCAATGAGCAAATCCCAATGATAGAAAATCAGTCTCAGGTAATGTTATTATGATAAATTACTGTCCTATATCGTGGTCGTGCAAGAAGCAAAAGCGTATTCCTTTGTCTTCCACCGAAACAGAAGTTCAAAAACGTATTGTATATGAAGGTTATCAATCTTGCATTAAATGTGTAAGATGAGAATAGTCATGGTAGGCTAAATCACTTGGACATCGAGTTCAAGTTTGCACGTGATGTCATCAAAGAAAATAATATTCAAATTGAATATGTTCGTACTGAATTGCTGATATGCTCACAAAAGTATTGACCAAATTTGTATTGTCTGAACTTATGCATGTTTTTTTGAAATGTGCGATTAAGGGTGGGTGTTATAAATGTAATCTCACAAGTTTATGTTAAATATGTATGAGTATAGATGACGCTGCATGTCCATGAACCGGTCGTTTCTAGTTATCTGCGTAGGTGTGTGTGTGCGCTTGTATATTTTGTCCTGTTTTATATAATAAATAGTCTTCTTCCTGACATCGACTCGTTCGCACTTCTCTCATTAACAGCCTTTGTGTGAGTTTATCAAAAATAAATAAATAAATAATTGGTAAAAGAAATTATTTTAAAAATATAGAAAGTAGTTCCAAAATTAATAAAAATATATATATATATATGCAGTATATATATATAACTGATGAATAAGTTAATAAAATGTCATTAATATAATTGATAAATACCAATAACAAGTTTTGTTATTGGTATATTTTTCTCAGCCACCTCGTTGGGCATTTTGAAACTTGACTTTAGTGGGTTTCATGCAATTGGTAACAGCATGTTTCGTTTTGTCCACACTTCTTTCGCATTTATGAAGGGAGTGGGAAAAAACAACGCAAAACGTATTTCAGAAACAAAAAAACTCTTTCTCTCGAAGCTATTTCTTCTCTCTGCGAGAAATTTGTTTCCATTGAAATAAAATGCGGAAATGAAATGCCCTTTTGCAGGAAATGTCGGCAGCATTTTTGCATCGCAAAGTTCTCACGGGTGATCGGTCTTTTCTTTAACCGCGATTTGAATGATGTCAATACCATTGACGTATGACATCGTCGACGTTAGAACGATGAAAACGGGTGTAATATTTTTCTCGTCGATACTTCTATGCTTCGGTAACAAAAGAAAAGACATTCCCGCAATCTCCCTCCTCCTTAGGAAGCATGGGAAAACACCGCAGTCGAAATGCGCACATTTTATCAAGTGAGGCTTGAGATTCCGCCAGACATTCCAACACATGATTCACGTGTTTTTTGCATGATTTGATGTTCTTTTGTGTTGTGACCAGAGGCGGATTTAGGGCTTTGTCGCTTGCGGGCTACGTAAATTTTGCTGCCCTTTTCCATTCTTGCCTAATTTTATTGACCACTCATTTTTCAAATATGCCGCCCTAGGCTACAGCTCACTCATACCCCTCCCCCTCCGCTCCCAGTAAATATGCTTCTAGGTCACGCTCATGGTCACTCACATGCTTGCACTCTTCCTTGGTTACTCATTTGGTCACACACTGGCCGGTACCGGGCCCTGGATGAATGAATGAATGAATGAATGAATGAACGCCAGAACTTTGCCACTGGACTTATCCCGTTGCCGAGATCTCTTCCAGCCCAGCTTCGTGGCAGAGTCCGGAACGCTTTATTTTGTGTCAAAGAAAAAAACAAAAAAAAACATACAAAATTTTTACAACATATTTTCCCCGGACAATTGGGTACTGTCGCGATTAACGAATTTTGTGGTGATTACAGACGAGATGGGATTGGGAGTTGGAGAAGTTACGGGGTTTAGTTAAGATGAATGTACGCATATTAGGATGGAGGTCGGTACCGGGCCCTGGCAAAGGTGAAACCGGACCGTGAGTAATGCTTTCATTTTTTTCTATTAATTCCCTTAGTCGTGGTTATGTCCGAGCCTTAGAAACAAATTAATTAAATCGACCGCGAAATTCTAACCGTTGAAAAACCACTGCTCTAGATCGCTCTTTTAGTCGCTCACCGAAATCGTTACTCACTCCCTAGGTTACTTATCAAACGGGCATCTCACTGTCTAGATGATACCTTAATATATTATCCTGTGAATCATAATTCTATATATATCTTGCATCATTCATATATTCATATGTATATATATTCGGCTTGTTATCTTTTTTATAATTTTTTTTTTCTTTTTAACTGTGATGTTTGACAAAGCCCGTTATACTGATTGTTGTTAATTCCCACTCCTGAACCTCCCCAACATTTATCTATATGCCGTGCGGTGCTCTTTCTATATTATCGTTTTAGGTGGATGATGCAACTGCTCAATGTGGAGAGACTCCAGAATAGGATTAGACTGGTTACTTGACCAGCAACTAGGGATTGAGTGCAGTGATGATAATGGTTTAATACGTGTCGCTGGATGAGGAACGGACGTACGGTTCTTCCCCGTTGATCCGATGGAGTGACGGATGGTGCCGTCCTGCTGTACGTCCGGCGGGACCATGGGCTGCCAGGGTGTTCGTACTGGTCATTTGCGTGGGTCGGAAGTCCGGTGATGCGATGCCGGCCGGCGTTCGACCGGTGGTCTTGATGGCTGACGGGGCTTTCCTTTTTCCAACATGGCCCAGCCGTAAGGCGACCTACTTATATCCCACAAGGGACAGAGCGGGGGCCATGTTTGGTGTTTGTGCTCACTGTCTAGGTTACTCCCATGCTCAATCACTCTCTAGATTTTTGGTTACTCACATGCCTGCACACTACATTGGTCGATTTTTTTGGCCGCTCATCAACCCATTCCTTCACACTTTAGGTCACTCCTTCGGCCAATCACATGATCGCAAACTCTGTAGGTCACTCGTTTTGTCAGTCACTTATCAAGTCCCTCGGCAGACGCGTATTACTTTTATACGGTTTTACCGACTGTGTGCTATTATAGAAATTTTCCACCCTTCCCCCAATCTACTCTAATTTTCTTGACCACTCCTTCCGCAAATTTGCCACCCTCCAGACAAACCGTGACCCCATCTCTGTTCCCCATACGAGAATATAAGCTGGCTCGTCTCTTGGATTGGATTGGATTGGATTTTAAATTTATTGGCGCAAGGACCAATTTGGTCAAACTGCGCCAAAACAAATATAAAATTAGGAAAAATGTCCTTTTGTCATGTCAAAAACTAAAACTGTGCATGATAAAAAAGCAACATGAAACAAAAAACAATGACATAAATTGTAAAAACTATAATTTGTCGTATAAACCAATGGCTTCGATGAATTTAAAAATGCGAGATGCATCGCTATTGTCATTTAAAATATCATGAAGTGAAAGATGACTATGACCAAAAGCGGTCGTAAAATGATGACGGTGATGTGAACAAGTAAAAGCATGAGCAATGGTCAATGGACTTTGACAATGAGGGCACTCTGGTTGGCTCTCTCGTAATAATAAATATGATTGTGTAAGGCGACTGTGTCCTATGCGTAACCGGGCAAGCAGAACTTCCTCCTTTCGGTTAGTCCTGCAGCTCGAACACCAAAGGCCAAGTGAAGGCTTGATGGCATGAAGTTTATTATTTATTTGATTGTTCCAGTGCTCCTGCCAGCGGTGATGCATCACTTCCCGGAGGATTGATAAGTGGTCACTAGCAGGTATCAAAAGGCTATTATCAACGTTAGTTGTTGTTCGAGCTGCGTTGTCTGCTTTCTCGTTGTCCGGTATTCCTACGTGACCTGGTACCCAGTAAAATTTTACTGTGGTACCATGATGAGTGAGGTAATGTAGTTCATGAAAAATGGCATGAATGAATGGATGAGTGTGAAACGTACAGGAACACAGTGCTTGTAATGCGCTGAGAGAGTCACTATAAATGATGGATCGTCGGTGGCGTTTGCGTCGTATATGACGTAGAGCCTGAAGGACTGCGTACAGCTCTGTCGAATAAATAGAAAATATGTCGGGAAGTTTGAAAGATGTCTCCTCACAGCAGATGTAGGCACAACCGACATGCCCAGGGCTCTTTGAGCCGTCGGTATATATGGGGAAGTACCTGTTGTACCTAACCCTGTGCCTAAAGAATATCTGTCGATATATGACATCTGCTGTGGTGGCTCTAGGGTATAATGATAATGAACGAGAGACATCTGGCAGAGACTGCTCCCATGGTGCAAGTTGCCAAGCAACTGGGGCCACACGACTGATGTCTAATTCTAGTTCTTCCACAAGTGCCCTCATACGAAGACCGTAAGATGGAACACATGAAGGTCGAGCAGCAAAAAGTTTATGAAATGAGGGATTAAAAACGGCACGATGAAGTGGATGATCTGGAAAAGACTTCATCTTGATAAAATATTTCAAGGAATGTTGCTGGCGTCTTGATGTCAGTGATGGCTCGTTGAATTCGACATACAGGCTCTCCATTGGAGACGTCCGGAAAGCTACAGAACAAATCCGCAGGGCGAGATAGTGGACTGGGTCGAGCACACTCAGATAGCTCCGAGGTGCCGACCCGTATACAATGGAGCCGTAGTCGAGCTTCGATCTTATTAAAGCTTTATATAAGTGGAGGAACGACTTACGGTCAGCTCCCCACGATGTAGAACAGCACCGAAATGGGCGGCAATGGTGTCCGCAATATCCCTCACATCGCTAATGATAGTGCCATTGGTATTCAAAATAGTGAGAGGATGAGACTGATAATGACCATTGATTTTTCGGATCAGGTCCCAAATAATTTTGGATGAAGTTGATGAATTGATTCCTGTCGTAAACTTTTGCCAGGACTCGCGTTGAGCCTGGAGCCTGGTTCTTCTCGCTATCGCCTTCGCTTTTAAAAATGCCAACTTATTATCATGGGTAGGGTACCGCCGGAACCTACTCCATGCTTTCTTTTGAGCTTTAATAGTGAGATTACATTCATGGTTCCACCAAGGTTTAGGAAATTTCGGAGGTTTCGAGGAGATTTTCGGAATTGTTTCATTTGCTGCAGAGATCATGCAACTGGTCACAAGTTCGACACAGTGGTCGACGTCGGGTTGCGAGACCATATCCTCCGTGATTTCTGCCTTGATCGTGAAGTCTGCCCATCGGGCGGCCACAAGCTTCCACCGAGGAGGTCCCTCAGGTATGCTATGGCGTCGATCAAGGCACTTAACCACTAGAGGGAAATGATTGCCGACGAATGACAACCGACCAGGACCAGTTGGGCAAGAGTGTAGGTGAACATAACGATAAATCTATTGCAGTGAAACTATTGTTTGGGGCATGGAAATGAGTGAAACTGCCATCATTTATGATGGCGAGGTCCATGTCGTCTAACAGCCGTTCAACCATTTCCCTACGAAGGGTGTTGCTGTTAGAACCCCATATCATGTTATGAGAATTGAAGTCTCCAAGAAGAAAAAATGGTGGTGGTAATTGATCAATCAGATCTTCTAGATCTCTCTGTAAGATGGTGTTATTTGGTGGCAAATAAATGGAACAGATTATTCATCTTTATATCAAGGTTAGAGGACTCTTAGGCCTGTAGAGATTTCCACAGCGATGGCTTGCAGGTTCGTGCGCAGCGTTAGAACGCGCGACGACACGTGATGTGGAACCAGCAGAGCAACACCGCGGCAGGCTCTACTCCCGTCATCGTAATCAATACGGAAAAGGGAATGTCGCCTGATGTTCCATGTCTCCGAGGGCTTCGTAAAAGTTTCATGGATTGCCACGCAAACAGGATGATATCGCTTGATCAAATCCTTGAGATCTTCATAATTGGATCTAAGACCACGAATGTTCCATTGAATTATGTTGGCCATAAATTTAAATTTCAAATAGAAGTAGACGGTTCAAGGTCCTTAAATTTATTCCGGCCAATCTTGCGCCGGGTAGTACCTGATTCTGTAGGATTGTCAAGATCCATGTCACCAATCGATGTGTCATCGATAAGTGACACATTGTTAACGGTGGGATGTGTCAAAGCTCTCTGTATGGCTTTTTCGGAATACCCCGTCTTGAAAGGTTTCTTTTTTGTTTTATTTCCAGAACTAATTTTCGGTTTTGTACCAGTAGATATTTTGAATGTGTTCGCTGTTGCTTTTCCCGCTTCTTCTTCGGAGGTAGTGGACTCCCTCCGGAATCCAGCGGAGCAACAGCAGCCACAACTATTGCATGGTTGATTGGATGAAGTTTGAGTGGACGTGTTAGCAATTGGTTCGGTCTGAGTTGTAATAGAAACTTTTGTTACACTGTTAATCTTGTTAGTAGTCGGTGATTGTGAAGTCGTATTGGCGTATGATTTAAAAACTATTGGAGCTTGGTTATATGTTATGTGACGACGTGCTCCGATATACGAGATGTTATTAAGGACCTTGATCTTCTGGATCTTTTTTTCTTCGTTCCATTTCGGGCATTTTCTGTCAAATGCGGGGTGAATGTCATCGCAATTGACGCACTTGAATGATGTTGAAATGCAGTTGTCCGAAATGTGGTCCTTCTCACCGCATTTTGCGCAGGTGGGTTGACTGCGGCACGCCGTTCGTGAGTGACCGAATTTCTGGCAGTTGAAGCATCTTACGGGGTTAGGTATGTATGGCCGGATTTTGAGGCTGTAATAGCCAATCTTGATATCTTTCGGCAATGTTGGTGATGAAAATGTCAGGATTATGCTACGTGATGGAGCTGGATTGCCATCTTTGCGGCTCATGATATGTTTGGCAGATGTTACGCCTTGAGACGCCAGCTCCTCTGTTAGTAGTTCTTCATCCATATTAATCAAGTTAGTATCTGAAATCACACCACGTGAATAATTCAACGTGGGATGGATTTTGACTGTTATGGGCATATTTGCAAGAGATGTGAGCTTTTGAATGAGTTCGGATTGTTTAGATATGTTAGTTTCAATGAGAAGGTCTCCTGAACGAAGAGCCTTCACTGATTTTAATGTGCCTATTGCGCCATAGAGATCTTTGTCTATTACGAATGGTGACACTTTGGCCAGCGGTTTATCAGTATCTGAAGAATGCAAGAAGAAAAATGAAATGATAGGATCTGGTTCAGTAACAATTGTTTCACTCATGGCAGTTCTTTGACGTTTTGGTGCATTTGAATTTTTCCCCATTTTGGAGATAGTTTATTCGGCCCCTACCGAACATGCCCACCATGGAGCCCTACGAGAGGACGCGCACACCTAACTGGTGAAGGTTAGTAGCAACGTCAGGTTAGGTAGGAACTGTACACCACCGAAACAGACGCGTTCAAGATCCAAGATCGTCGTGAAGCAGCACCAACAAACCTGAACGACGTCCGGCAGGCCCGGTCCCTCTACCTGCCCAGTAGTGTAACCCCTTCAGCCACCGAGGCGACCAGCCGATTGACCCAGACGGGGCTAATCCGGGCCTCCCGTTTCGGCTGAATCCGAGGCCAAAGCTAGCGCATCAGGCTAACCAGGATCCCCATCTCCAGCCTTACGGGTCTCCACGCACGGCAAACACGCAGGTAGACAGCGTCCCGGATGGAGCATACGCTAGAAGCAATGCCCCATCCGGGAAGACCCCTCTCCGCTTGAGCGGGGCCCACAATGAGGGGTTGGAGACAAAAGACATAAACATGTGCAGGACAAAACGAGACGCAAGACATGTACTGCAAGATGTGTAGAAAAAAACATGTAATTTGGGCTATTGAAGGTGAAGTATATACTTCACCGCTTTTTGTGCTCATATGAGCACAAAAAGCGATGACAATGACGTGTGATAGATTTGGCGTTACCCAGAGTGCACCACGAGGAGGCCTATTACATTACACCCCCTGGCTCGTCTCAGGAGACGTGGGCTGGTATAGTCCGCTAAGCCCCAACCCATAAATGCACCTTTGGTTATGGCAAGTGAAGTCTCACACAGGCAAGTGTTTATTTCTAGAACCGAAACTCATTTTTACAATTCTCTTCTTCCTTAGACATATGTTTTACTTTTAAATTGCTTCCGTTTCAAAGCGAAAAGAAGTTGAAGCACAAATACTAAAAAAGTAATGCTTCGAGAAACGAAAACAGGATCAATTATTTACTTATTTTTTATTTTTCAGATGATTATTCGATAATAAATGCATTGAATTATAATTAGTATTTAAATCTTTTCAATCGTATTCGATAAAAATTGTATTGCCGTTTGGGCGAGCACAATGTTTCCCCAGAGAAAAAAAAAACCCGACACACAGTTATAGAAAGCGCTCTTCTGATATTGCAAATCGGAATGATATCGGAAATGAATAGGAATGAGTTTGAAACTCACTTGTTTCGAAGATTTCCCATGATTTTTGTAGATGTGCTTAATGTCTTCTCAAAAGTCCTACGCCCTCTTTCTAGGAAAAATCCATGGCATATTAGACTACTACTACTAAACCACACATGCACCTCGTCCATATTCTTCTATGGAATTCCTAACGAATGAGTACATGTTGGAATGTACGTGTGTGTGTTGTGAACCTAACGTGGTTTCTTTCTTAGTAATCCTCGTTATAGTACTGCCATCTATTTGTCGAAATATGAATGAAATTTAATGAATGAATGACTATTTGTATCGCTGTAGGCCTGTTGCTTTCTGTGGCGATACTTTTTAATTGGGAGATAGACTCGCATTCGCGCCTCGAAGTTGAAATCCACAGAAAACCAACTTCAGCCGACCACTACTATGTCACCTGTGGCTTTCGAACCCGGATCCTGCATTTGTGTCTCTTTGCCGGTTTCGGGTCCTCGTGATGTGAGTCCGTCATTATCACCACGCGACTATCGCAACGGCTGGCATATTAGACTGTAATTGAAGACGTGGGTGCAAGAACCAGACAGCTCCACTTTTTTTCCGATTTTCACCTTTTCACTTACTCCTATAAAGTAAAAAGATCCTCTATCAATCAGCCAGTCATTATTGTCCAGTGATGGTAATATTAATGATGGTGATTTCTTAGTACATTTTAAGTGAGTCAATTAACAGCGTAATAATAACTGCTGTTTTTTATGTGATTTTGGTAAAGAAATTTTTAAAGAAAATGGGCAAAATTCATGATTGATTTAAAATCTTTCTCTTGATTTTTTTTCTATAAACTTATTGCAAGTTACTTCTTGTAACTATGCAGTTTTAATGTTTAAATAACGAGTGAGTTTTTGGGTTCCCAATAAGATTTTATTAGTAAGCCTGGCCACAAAATTCCAGTGTTGAGTGGAAAAAATCAGACAGCTCCATTCTTTGTGTCTCAATTAAAAAAAACCAGGATGAAAAAGTAAAACCGGCCTGTGATAAAGAAAAATGTTATTAATGTTCCACCCGAAATTGATAAGTTTTGAAAAGTGTTGAACACTTTTTACAGCGTTTTTTGTCCGTCCTGTATTTTTTTTTAATATTTTAATAACTATATGCCCTTTGCAACATAAATGACTACTAATCTGAGTACTACACGTTACTTAAAAGCTTTTTCTAACTTTAAGTATATCTCTAGGATTAATGGTTCGAAAGTAAAATGTCGTACCCCCTGTTTGCTAGGTACCCTGTATATAAATCAATATTTTATCTCACAGAAATGTCTGAGTCATCGATTTAAATTAATGTTTTCTATTCAATATCTCCATTGCCATTGTACGTGAGGGTCTGTATTGGGGCCCACTTATGGCGTTCACTTATGATATCCCGTAGGGTTTCCAAGTTCTCGACATTTTGAAGCCATCGAACGGGAAATCGAATTTCCCGAGAGTTCTCCAGAATTCCCGGCATCACTTATTTACGCTGTGACCCCATTTATCCGACTTCTTCCGTTTATACGACGTTTTTTCGGCCTAGCTTGCTCTATACTTTTTAAACTTAAAATATTTTATTTATGCGCCACACAACGTCAATTACACGATGTTCTGAGGACACTAATGCCAAATTTTACAATTGATTGATAATATATTATCATTATATTTATATTATTATTAGAGCCCGGAAGTTCAGGCAAAATGTTATCAATGCCTATTTTTAAGCTTTTCTGAAAAAATTTATTTTTTGAACTTTTTCTGCCATAAATGGCCATTTTTACAGTTTTAAGTTTATTGGTGCATTTCAGAAGCCATAATATGCAAACTTGGATATTTGAAGCATTGATAACAAAGGAAATGTTTTTAAAAAATTTTCCCAAATCTCAGTATCAATTATCATGAGAAAGTCTTCCTTCTCCCCCCCCCCCCCCCCCCCGTCCTTTCAGTCCCATTTAAATGATCTGAGAGATAGGGAACTTGGTGTTGCCATACATTAACTTTGCTTTGACCGGATGATGTTAGACACGAATGATTTTGTTGTAGATGAACGCAGCCCGTATTAGAAAAGCAGAGGAAAATTGGCAATTTGTTTTTCTAAATGCTTCGTTATGTCTCGCTCAAGAATTGGACGGTATTGTATGTGTTTAGTTGACTCATGATTGTCCCAAGAGGTCATCAGTTGACGTCATGACTCCCACAAGGCGAGGTGGAGAAGACAGGGCTCTGGGGCCCATGTTGTTTTGATTTTGTTTTTTACACCAAAAATGCACTGCAAACAACCATACCTATTTAATTATTTATTTATTTTTGTATTTTTTGGTATTTGATTAAATTTACCAGAGTCGCCCTCACGGGGTATGACACAAATGAGGCCACACAGGGCCCCATTCTTGGAGGAGTCCGGCATACATATGAGGGAATTTATAAAATTATATTATTTTTTACAACAGTAGAAAAGGGTAACTATGTATCAACTATAGAAATGATACTGATTGTTCCAAATAATAAATCAAATAAACGAGAATTATTCGCAACTCGAAGTCACCCCACAGATCATTTTCTCTTCGGGCCCCGCGTCTGGTAATGAAATTCTTTATTTATTTATTTAGCAAAAGAGATGTACAAGCTTACATGTACAAACAAAGACAACTTTTCATCCAAGGAGAACATGACTGTCACATACTGGATGATTGGTTATTAATAAAAAAAAGTACAATGTGTAAAGGGGGAAAAATACCTATATGTATATACACTTGTATATAAACACAAATATAAATAGAGGGAGGGAAATTGATAGTTAAATATCAAGTAATAGATGGGTGAAGGAGGAAAAACAAAATTAGTAGTAACATCATTGTGGCAACGCGTGGTGGGTGCATTTTAAATATCAAAATTAGAGATAATAAGAATGATTTGAATAATTGAGCTACTCTCGGAAAGGAAATATTTAAGATGTTGATAAATATAATGGCAGAAAATCAATTACTTTAATTTAGTGTGGGAGGCAAATTCTTTGGAAAAAACAAAAGACTGTTAATAAATGGAATAGCTTACCCCCGGAGGTAGTAAATTGTAACACAATTGACACGTTTAAAAAGAAATACGATAAACATGTTTGGGTAAATCGAGAAGCTATCCATTCTTAGAATAAGACAACCATAAGTATTCTTTATGGGCATTGTATAATATTTTATCATGTGTATATATTGTTTATAATTTGTGTTAATTGCATTTTTAATGGGGTTGCTGTATTTTTGAAACATATGACATCCATATTTTTATGGGCATCTTTTTATCAGCCACCTCGTTGGGCATTTTGCCTGTTGTGGCGTTGTATTTGTATAAAAGTGCACGGAAATATCGTCAATAGATATCTTTTGAGGTACTTTTTGTAGGTATATAGAGAGGAAGCATTCTTAATTTCAATGGGAAGAGAGTTATAAAACTTAGGTATTAAGTAAGAGAAATGAATTTTTTTAATGTTGTTGTTGGAGTATTGACGTTGAAAGAGAAGCAACAGGGATTTAAAGAATGCAAGTATCTAAGGGGTAGAATTTCTATACTTTTGAAGAGAGTGATGGAAGGGGTATAACAGTCATTAAAAATTTAGCCTTATAATTTTCTTCTGTAGTGATATAATGGTTTAAGTTAGTCAAATAGTCACTACACCAAATAGGTAAACCGTATAATTAGAAAGAATGGAACAGTGAGTAGTAAAGGGTGATTACAAAAGAGCGGTTAATGGTGACCCTGAAATTGATCTGAGGGACCTCAAATACTTTATTTTGGGCTTGAAATAAATTTAACTTGGATAATAATGCAGTTATTATAAATCAAAAGTAAAACGGTAGATGGATTAAGTGCAACCAATTTTTCAGCTGGTTTTTGAACCATTAATACCTTAGTTTTTAGTTATATTTCCTTCCTTCCAAAAATTATAAATGCCTGTTTTTAGTGCCTATTTTAAGTAAATCAAGTGCCTTTTTGCCTGCCTATTTCGACCTTTTTTCGTGCCTAAACTTCCGAGGTCCAATTATTATAATATTATTTATCCATACATTTAAATGTAGCAGATGTAGAAATTTTTGCGTTAAAGGGTGAATTGGCACTCGTGCTTGTGTACTCAATTCTGCTGGTGGAGGCACTGGCACCGGGTCCTAAATTCCATTGCAGTTTGGCCAGGATCCGAAAATCTTACACGATTTCTTGTTTTTCTTGTTGCAGATTAAATTAAATTCAAGCAATATGAGATTTTATTTTCTCTCATTTTCCTACAGTTAGCAAAGAAAAAGAAAGAATGACTTACCTTTTTTGTATAGTTTGAATTCCAACTTGCATATGCAGCATTAAGATGGCTTCATTTCAATTATACTGATCGCATGCTTACACATCACTCTTAATCATTACTGATATAAACATAATAATTCATACCCACTAACACATTATAAGCAATCGAGAATTCTGCGTTTTAAACTGAGTGTAAACGTTTGGGATTCGTAGCGTCAGCTGCATAGTGATTCCTCCCTCCCCCCCCCCTCTCTTATACATCACGGTTTTTGTTTTTCTCTAAAGGCGGAGGATCATGGTCAGTGGTCATCCCACTTAAAAAAAGAAAAAAAGCAACCCCCGCTATCACTCTTTTATTATCCTGTAGGATTGCTTAAAAACAGGGAGTCAATTGTGAACGAAAAATTTTCTCAATGAAGGGGAAAATATATGCACGAAAATGGACATCTTAAAGCCATAACACTTCATCTCTCAGTCACTTGCAGGTGATTAGGCGAAAAGGACAAAAGAATACGTTTTCAAGCATTAGGCCCCTTTCACACGGAGTGGATGCGGACGCGGGTCCGCATACCCTTTCACACGAGCACTAAAGATGCGGTTCGCCCGCATCTTTAGTTTGAAATTCGTGCATAAAACTATTTTTTCGCAATTTTTGTCATTTTTTTTCTCCATCCCTGATTCAGAGAGAGAGAGAAAGAGTGCCCATAGCCAGCCTAGAGGCATTCTTTGGTGATTTAATCTAGAGCCCCATAGAATATGGGTCTAAAGATATTTTCATTCCGATCCTCACAAGTAGTCGATGGGAGAAAATGTCTTAAAATATTTTCAAGATTTTGAAAAAAAAATCTGCCATTTCGGAAAAATAAAATTCAAGAGATATCAAAGAATTTGCAAGTAGAAAAAAAGGGGAGGGGTGGAGACTTTCAAAATGTCTGTGCTTAGAAATATTCACATCACAATTCTGTCTTACGCCGGGATTACACTATAAAAGTTTTATAAAAGTTCGTTTATCGCCAATAGGCAGATCAGTTAAGTTCGCTCGAATGTAACATGTGTTTATTGGTTACATTTTTCAAGTTTTATAAAATAATTTTTAATCAAAGTTTTATAGGGTAATACCAGCCTTAGGCCGGGATTACACTTTAAGAGTTTTGTAGAAGCTCTGATAAAACGTGAAAAATTCAACCAATAACATCACCGGTTGCATTTGCCTGAATGCAACCGATGCGCCTATTGATTGAATTTTGAACTTTTATAAAATATCTTTGATAAAACTTTATAGTGTGATTCCGGCCTTAAGCCCAGATTACACTATAAAAATTTGATAATAATTCTTTTAAAAATGAAACCAATAAGCTTATCGGTTGCATTTGCTCGAATGCAATCGATAAATTTATTGGTAGCTTTTTTCAAGTTTTATAAAATAACTTTCATAAATCTTTTAGAGTGAAATCCCATCCTCAGATTAGTCACTTCTGAAATATAAAATTTCATTTTTTTTCAGTTTATAGACTGAATATCGAGTAAAATATACTTGTAGGTTACGGGGGGGGGGGGGGGCACCAAAATTATTCAAGTGCTGAGTGAACACCGTACGTGGATAACATTGTTTGATAAAAGTATTTTTCAAAGTTTAAAAAAGTTAAAAGATCGGAAATTTAAAAAAATAATAAATATTTAATATAATTTTAAATATTTATATTTTTTAAATAATTTTAAATATATTTATATTTTTTAAATAATTTCAAATATTTATATTTTTTAAATAATTTCAAATATTTATATTTTTTAAATAATTTCAAATATTTATATTTTTTAAATAATTTCAAATATTTAAAAAGAAAAAATTAAAAATTTCAGAACGGCTTATAATTTTGGTCCCGTCAGTGGCCGTTGTTGACAAGTTTTATTGTATAAAATTGTAAAGTATGGACCAAAGGCAGTTAAAGTTGCTGTATCTCCATTTCAGAAGGAAACGGAGGGATGGTGTGGGTACATCCTATTGATGAACAGGGACCTTCATATGGTGTTTTTAAGTTTCTGGCGCTCATTCATAAATGAATGAGCGCCAGAACTTTGCCATTGGACTTACCCGTTGCCGAGATCTCTTCCAGCCTAGTTTCTTGGCAGAGTCCGGAACACTTTATTTTGTGTCAAAACAAAAAGAAAGAAAACCACATCCATATTTTTATGGGCATCTTTTTATCAGCCACCTCATTGGGCATTTTGCCTGTTGTGGCGTTGCATTTGTATTTGTATTTGTATAAGAAAAAACATAACATACAAAATTTTTACAACATATTTTCCCCGGACAATGGGTACTGTCGCTATTAACGAATTTTGTGGTGATTACAGACGACATGGGGTTGGGAGTTGGAGAAAAGTTTCTGGGTTTGGTTAAGACGGATGAATGTACACATATTAGGATGGAAGTATAGTTTAAAAGAAATTGGAGTGGGGGGGAAGGGCTCATCTCATCTCATTTGTAATCTTACACTTGTCATATTATATACACAGGATAAAAATGTGCCACAACAGTATTTTTCTCGGGATTTCTGGAACGGGAAATCGCAAAAAAATTCCCGAGAAAGGGTGAGTGGGAATTCTCGAGCGGAACCCCTAATATCCTGCTTTCTCTGTATCCCGTGCACTTATACGCAGATGATCTAAAAGTTTCCCCATACCATTGAGATTTCCATTCTGCCTACGAATTGCAACTTGCATGTGACCGCCTGATGGAATAGAGGGATCTAAATCAATTACCAGTGTCCGAGAGTAAAATGTTCCTGATGAACATTGAAACTAATAATCCTGAATGCAGGTATTCAATTTCTAACGGTATTATAACCTTATCTTACCTCCTTCGCAAAACATACAGACCTGAGTATTCAAGTGGACCAGAACTTTTGTCCACATCGGGTTACATGAAGGCCATCACAAACAAAGGAAATTCCGCAGCTTTTTTAAGCTTTTTTAATAAGTGATGTTACAGGAGATGCAACGGTGACGCATTTATGTCAGCTTTCTATGCATTTGTTAGGTTCACCTTGGAGCACGCATCGCCAGTTCGTAGTCCCCGCATGGTTGGTGACATCAATCTGTTGGAATGCTCTCGAAGACGTGTAATTAGTTACTTGCCTTACATAAACGATCGTTTATATTGTGAACTTCAGCGGATTTTGGGTGAGCATTCTTTGGAATTGCGCAGTCCCGTTATTGTCTTACGCAACGGGTACAAAATAATCCACGGTCTCACATATACTTCATGTTTTTCACAGATAATAGAACTGATAAACTCTCGCACCAGAGGCCATTCATTGTGTATACGCGCATCCCTTTTGAAAGAAAAAACTGCCTGAAGTTTTCCTTCTTATGCCGAGCGGGTAGAGTTTGGTCCAGACCGTCAGACTTGGTTCAGTCCCTTCATATTCTTTGTTTTATAAGCATATTTCTACATTTGACATACCGCCTCTCCTGACAAGGTACCTGTTCTGATAATTGTTACATGTATATATTGTAATTATTTACAGATTTTCCCCCCTTATATAGCATGGAGATCTTTATTATTGTTCTTTCTTGCTTATGTTTCTGCATTGTCTGTAACTTTTAGTGTCTTGTGAGCATGCATTTTTGTGCCACGTTGTATGTATTTCTGTGTTTATATTTTCAGTGTGAATAGCTGTGTAGCGATGTAAGTGCAGCATTGTGAGTTGCCTATCGTGATATATGAACGAAAATACGAACAAACAGAAACAGTGACATGACCACAGAAAAAGATTATTACCGCGGAGATTCCCATATCGAGGGGGTTAGCGCACCGACCTTTCGGTGAGTATAAAAAAAATGGCTGCCATTCGGAATCGGCAATAAATCGCAGGTCTCGGTCTAATTAACCCTCGTGTGTAGAAAATGACCGTGGTGCGACAAAAGTGATCAAATGATGATCAACGAAAATGAAATGAAGTTGCTATCGAATGACAAGTACTTTCAATTCAAATAATCGCCATCATAAAAGCGCAACGTCGAGCACAGAATTCAACAGAAGGAAGAATTAATGTATTTTCTGATCCAGAAAAAAGATTGGATTTAAACGAAATCTTGTGACTTTGTCACCTCATCTTACCGACGTTTGACGCTTTTCGGGCGATGACGTTTGATCCAAAGCCGACGAAGAAGAAAAAACTCACCAAAATACAGTTTTTTGCATTCTTTCATCATCGGTTTTAAGAAAGAAATAAAACAAAGAAAAGATTTAGTTTTTTTCTCTTTGCGTTTAAAGCCGTCGGAAACTTTCAAGGAGCAAAGAAAACAATACTTTCTCTCCCGTTCGTTTAAGTTTTTTCTCCTTTTTTTTCATCATTATTATTTTACTTCATTCCAGATATTAAAAGGAATTTCCTTCAATTTGACTTCGTGGAAAATTTCCCATTAAACTGGAGGAATTTAATTTCAAAAACACGGCATTGCACCCTCCACCCTTTTCCTCTCGAAGTAATGTGTTGGTGCATTCCGACGTAATTTTTAGTGTTCACCAGTGAAGCTGGACCCAAATTTCAAAGAAAAGAAAACTCTGTAAATGCAAATGGAAGGAGAAAAAAGATTCTTTGAGAATGTGTTCTCTCTCCTCAATATCCATTCTGGGCGAGTAAGTAAATGATAACGCACGTAATAGCGTCTCTCAAACGCTCCTCCTTCGATTTCTTTTCATTCGTGTGGCTTAAAAAAATATGAAATATGCAGTAATAATCGCGACTTTCTTCCTCCGTTTTTATTTCTTATTTCTTTACTTGTGGCTTCCCCCTCTTTCTTTTATTATTCGAGAAACGAAGTTCATTTTCCTTTCATTTTTTTTAAGATATAAATATTTGTTGTTTGCGATTAAAACATACAAAAGAAAGCGAAATTAGTAAAAGATGAAAACTCTTACTCACATTATTGGAATCTCCGTGTGTTACCAGGTGTAGTTTCCACCCGAGTTGAAAGAAAAAAGTTGAAATGTAAAAAGAAAAGAGAGAGAAACAGGGGGAATTTATTTTTGATTATGTATTACAGCGAACTAACCCTAAACGCTAAGAGTACTGCTGCAAACCACGATCCGATAATATGTACATCAATAGATACTGAAAATCAATATTCATTAACATGTTGGGATGAATCGAGAAGCTATCTATACTTAGAATAAAACAACCATAAATATATTTTATTGACATCGTATATTTTATCATATACTAGCTGATACCCGGCGACGTTGCCCGCCTCGTAAAAAAATTATATATGTATAGCTTATTAATTACTTCTTAATCAAAAAAATGTCTGCATCAAGTAAGAGAAAATTACTTTTATATTTAAATATTTTAATTAAAATCTTCAGGCAATCGCTTGTGGATACACAATATTTTTTCTTTTTCCATCTGGTGTGTAGATGTACAAATTTTTGCTATTACCAGCACGCGAACAGGTGACGAAAAGGTGTGAAAAACAGGGCTCAAGTAAGTTGTTACCTGCCACTGCTAACAACTGGCCTTGCACTTTGTTGATTGTCATGGCAAAAGCTAAACGAATCGGGAACTGTAATCGCTTGAAAATGAATGGCATTTCTTCGGTGATGATTGGGATACGTGGAATGAAGACTTCTTTTTCTTTGCAACATCCAGTTAGAATCGTTGCTTCAATGATGCAATTGTGCAATTTCTTCACGCAGAGTCTGCTGCCATAGCAGAGTATCGGTGTCTCCAAATTTCTTAAAAGCATTACAGGTGCTCCGACTTTGAGGGTCAAATTGTGTGGTGGCACACCCGGAATATCCAAAGGAGTTCAGAAATTCTGCAGGATACAGAACTAAATGTCTGTGCCGTGTCTGTGACAGTGTCAACCGATTTGTAAGATGTGGAGTCTCCTAGAATAATTTTTAGGATTTTTGCGTTGATCTTGTTCACACTCATTTGTCGGTGCCAGAATCGCACTCTCACAAAGCCACTCATGGTTTCGGTGATTTTGTTGAATGTTTGGGAAGACATTGTCTGCAAGTTCTTGAACTGAGTTTATATATATAATAACTGGCAAAATCCATTTGGGAACGTTATCAGTCCAGTGCTTGGGTCTACGGGAATTCTTCCATTGCCAAGTTTGATCAACTGATGTGAAAATGATAGCAGTGCTGAGTCATTTTGCAGTTGAACTCGCATGTTGGTGGATAATGATAATTTTTTAGCTTCGTGCCAGAGTGTTGATGTCCTAACAAACTCGAGGCGACCACCGATAGACAGAACCTTCACTTCCAACCCATCTCACTAATGGCAGTAAATTGCAATGTAGCGATATGGCCAGAGTTGGTGTTTGGTGAAGTAGAGTGCTGACGATTTGAGGCAAGCATTGAGTTCATCAGCTGGCGTAGAACATTTTTATTCCCTGTTTTATCGTCGTAGTTGTTGTTCTCTGTTGTTAGTGACGTCAGATGTCCAGCTTCTGCAGAGAATATTATTCAAACTCCTTTTAAGCACTTTTTAAATTGAAACTATACCTCAACGATGGGTGGTTGATGAGATAAAGGCCACATTAGCACTTACAGGACACCCTGTATACATGCAAGCAAAAATATCTGGCGCTTCCAGGGTTTTCTTCAATTACTGGGAGTATTGGAAAAGAGCCAAACCATTATAAAGGAATAAACTGTAATGATGGCAGCGTTAAAGATGTGACAAACCATTGTAAAGACATATACACGTCTGAAATGCATTGTTGGGAACCACGGTAACCAAAGTAAACGTTCCGAAAGTAATTGTTAAGGCCCCAAAACCATTGTTGCCCGGCAGTTTTTCGCCCATTTCGGGCATTTGCCCAGCTCTGACGAACTTTTAAAGTAGCCTACGGTTCAATCCCGGACCTGTTTGGTATATATGCAAAATCTGGCGACGATCGGTCTAAAACTGTAGATTTGTATAAAGAGCATACATACATACATACATACATACTTTCACATTTATATATAAGACTAGCTGATACCCGGCGACGTTGCCCGCCCCGTAAAAAAATTTATATATGTATGGCTTATTAATTATTTCTTAATCAATAAAATTTCTGCATCAAGTAAGAAAAAATTACTTTTATTTTTAAATATTTTAATTAAAAACTTGAGGCAATCGCTTGTGCATACACAATATTTTTTGTCTTTCCATCTGGTGTGTAGATGCCAAATTTTTGGGATTACCAACACGCGACGTAAAGCTGTCCGTGTGAAAATCAGGGCTCAAGTAGGTTGATACCTGCCACTAATAACGGCTGACCTTGCGCTTTGTTGATCGTCATGGCAAAAGCTAAACGAATCGGGAACTGTAATCGCTTGAAAGCGAATGACATTTATTCGGTGATAATTGGGATACGTGGCATGAAGAAGTCTTCTCCTTTGGCACATATAGTTAGAATCGTTGCTTCAATGATGTAATTGTGCAATTTCTTCACGCAGAGTCTGCTGCTATTGCAGAATCTCGGTGTATCCAAATTTCTTAAAAGCATTATAGGTGCTCCGACTTTGAGGGTAAAATTGTGTGGTGGTGCACCCGGAATATCCAAAGAGTTCAGAAATTCTGCAGGATACAGAACTGTCTGCGCTGAGTATGTGACAGTGTCAACCGATTTGTAAGATGTGGAGTCTCCCGGAATAATTTTTAGGATTTTATCGTTGATCTTGTTAACACTGTCATTTTTCGATGCCAGCATCGCTCTCTCACAAAGCCACTCATGGTTTCGGTGATTTTGTTCAATGTTTGGGAAGACTGTCTGCAAGTTCTTGAACTGATCACAAACAACTGGCAAAATCCATTTGGGAACGTAATGAATCCAGTGCTTGGGTCTCTACGGGAATTCTTCCATTGCCAAGTTTGATCAACTGACGTGAAAATGACAGCAGTGCTGAGTCATTTTTCAGTTGAACTCTCATGTTAGTGGATAATGATAATTTTTTAACTTTGTGCCAGAGTGTTGATGATTTGAGGCAAGCATTGAGTTCATCAGTTGGCGTTAAACATTTTTATTCCCAATTTTGTCGTCGTAGTTGTTGTCCTCTGTTGTTAGCGACGTCATATGTCCAGCTTGTGCAGCGAATATTATTCAAACGTCTTTTAAGAGTTTTTTAAATTGAAACTATACCTTTACGATGGACGGTTGATGAGATAAAGGCTAGCCTATATACAGGATATCCTGAATATAGGCTAGCAGAAATACCCGGCGCTCTTCCCGGGATTTCTTCAGTTACTGGTAGGATTGGAAAAGTGACAAACCGTTATAAGGGAATAAACTGTTATAATAACAGAATTAAAGGTGTGACAAACCATTGTAAAGGCATATATTCCCGTCTGAAACGCATTGTTGGAAACCACGGTAACCAAAGTAAACGTTCCGAAAGTGATTGTTGAGGCCCCAATACCATTGTTGCCCGACAGTTTTTTGCCCATTTCGGGCATTTGCCCAGCTCTGACGAACTTTTAAAGTAGCCTACGGTTCAATCCCGGACCTGTTTGGTATATGTGCAAAATCTGGCGACGATCGGTCTAAAACTGTAGATTTGTATAAAGAGCATACATACATACATACATACATACATACATACATACATACATACATACATACATACATACATACATACTTTCACATTTATATATAAGATATATATATATATATATATATATAGTTTTTAATTGCATTTTTAATTGGGTTGCTGCATTTTAGTAATGTATGACACCCATATTTCAATGGGAATTTTTTTCTCAGTCACCTCGTTGGGCATTTTGCCTGTTGTGGTATTGTATTTGTATTTATATTTAACGGAATAACGTTAGGATTATTGTGACCGTCCTTGCTACTACCCGCATTTATTGTTGGTTCTTTTTATAGCGTTAGTATCAAGCAAATTATTCCAATTCGCCATATTGCATTATTTATTTTCAGAATCAGTTATGTCATATTGCTACGAAAATTATGTAAATAGTGATTATTTATCATTTATTGTCATATTTCACCTGTTAATAATAGGTACATCTCTGTAAATTTCGCCAAATTAACGACAAACTTGGCGGGTTTGGGAACAGCTCCGATGTGATGCCAAAAGAGAAGTGTAAAGATATTCCGAGAAGATAGAAAAATCTAGAAGGTCTCTTTTGGCCTTCATAAAGTGGCGCCATTTTTCCGGAACTATGAAGTTAAAATTATCAAGACGACACCTTATTTGTAGATCGCACTCGTTATTTGTCGATCACGTTCCGTCAAGATCTCTGCTTATAAATACGTGTAATAATATAGAGGTATAGTTTGTAAGTGCGATACTACGCCAGTTCTGTTGGCGTACAAGAGGGCGTCGTTTGGCGACAGAGGATGAGACCTTCTGGAAGAAGAAAAAACGTCGCCACAGAGTGACAGTGAACAGCAACAAGAACAGACCCTCCTCGCGGTGGTGAGTAAATAAATTACTCCTTTTCTCTCCCCAACTTGCCACCTCGCGTTAATTAAATGAGTATGTAATTTTAAAGTGTTGAATTGAAGAAGGGATGTTGGATTATACAGGACTAATCGAACCTGGAGTTATGAGTATTTATTTGAATTGTAATGGCTAATTTTAATAGATACACCGCCCTTCGTATCACTGATGCCGTTTGACCAATCCTCGTTTAATACGCATCCATTCACTTCATATTGTGCAATGTCTCTCAATTAATGATTTTATTTTAACGAAATAATTGTAATATTCACGATTCCATCAGTATTTTTGTTGTTCGGTGAAATATAATTTTAATGTGACCCACGTTTTTTTTCTTGTGAAACCACGTAACGCGAAAATTCGTAATGAAGTCTTGAATTAATATTTGGTGGCGTGTGCAAAATATTTCATGTTTTAAATTTTCATTGTGTATTTAAAAGTATTTATAATTGCATCTTGAAAAAAAAGTTGTAATGAATAGACGTATTCAACGCCGAGTAGCGGTGGTCACACGCTTAATCAGACAAGTCCCAACAGCTACTTTCAATGCTTCTTTTCTGGATTTAATTCCACCGTTCTCGGGAAAAGGTTCAGGCAGCGTGAGAAATTTTTTGAATAAAATAAATGAAGTTGCGCGACTCAGCGGGTGGTCCGAGGATGACAAAATTTCCATCGCTAAGTTGAAATTGACAGCAACCGCCGAAGCATATTTTTTTCTGTCCCACAAAACGACCACATTTCTAGTATTTCGGAGTTTTCCCCAGAAGTTGGTCTCGAGATTTGAAAAACAAGTGCCCTGGCTACCCAGTTGCACACCCTGGCAACCTGTGTGCAGCAGGAACAGGAATCAGTGGAAGATTTTGCCACTTGACACCTTGGCAACAGGGTATTCCAAAACACAGATGCCATTTCTCCAGAGGTCACAGCCGCCAACGACAGGCTACTGCAGGCTCGTTTTGTGGCTGCGCTTCGACCCGAAGAGCCCCTCCAAATTTTGACCGAGTGGTAACTGACGCACTAACCGAGGAGGCAAACAACAGACTTTACATGAGCTCACTGCAGAGTAGGGAAGAATCACAAGGAGACATCGTGTCTCAATTGAGCGACCAAGTACGAGAGCTCACTGTGCAAGTGCACAATCTGAGCTCGCAACAAATTGATGCATATACACAGAGAAACAGCCGAACACACATCACATGTTTGTTTGTTTTTTTGTGTGGCCGTGTCTGACATGTGCAAGCAGATTGTTGGAGAGAACGAGAGAATACACAGGGCAATCGCTCTAACTCACGAGGAAGGAGAGTACATTTTGTACACAGCACTCAGGGAAACAATAGAGGAAACAGACAAAATTTAAACGGGCAAGGGAAGCACCGAAATTAAATAGTCGTGTTGTGCGATCTCCCCAAACTTCAAATTAAGTCCTAATTCAGTCCTAAATTCAGTCCTAAATTTTTTTTGCCAGCTGTGGAAGTCAATTCAAATGGCCATGATTTTCTTGCATTGATAGATTCAGGAGCGTTGGTTTCACTCATTTCTCCAGATCTTTTTGGTAAAATAAATTCAGAAGGTAAATTGAAACCGTTGAAGACAAGTATTCAAATTAGGACAGTAAATGGAGGTGACGTATCCATCAGTGAATCGTATGAAATTTCTATTGCTATAGGCAATTTCCGAACTGAACATAATTTTTATGTCACACAATTTGAATTACTGACCGGGTATCAGGCTATTTTGGGATATGACTTTCTGAAAAGTAGGCGATCTATCATTGACATGAAGAATATGTTACGATATAAATGTGAAGCCTTTATAATGGCTGGTTATGCCAAAAGCATGAAGAGTATTGTAGTTCTCCCTTTGGCAACATGTTAAGTGGAATGTCTTCCGTAAATAAAGTGTGATGATGAAGGACGTGCGTTTCCATGTGTGATTAGTGTCTTTCATATAACCGGTGTATCCAGTCCACCCACCCCGTTGTTTCGCAACACGTTATCAGCACGAAGGCTCCTGGATAGACATTTCATCGGTAAGTGGGAAGTAGATAAGTTAAATCTAATTTCATAAAGGATCGAAGAAAATTCTACACGCGTGGAACTAAGCCTAATAAAGATGGAGGAATTGAAGATTCTAAAGCTTAATAGGGACAATTACAACGCGTAGAGTATACGGACGCGTCGCACTGGTGGAGAAAGACTGCTGGGATGCCATAGAACCCGGATACGGACCAGAACTGAGGGAGGACGAGAGGAAAACCAATGAAAAGACCCTCACGTTTCTGTTTTTAGTGGTCGAAGATTACTTTTTAGACGATATCGCGGACTGTGCGAGAGCGAGGGACGCTTGGGCATCCTTGAGGAACATTCACACGAAGTTCGGATTATTACACACACTGCAGCTTCTTAGAGAGTTTTTTAATGTGTCGATGAAGCCTGACGAATGCGTAAGTGCATACTTGGGAAGATTGATGGACTTACATCGAAAGGTAGCGTCCTGTGGATATGGTTTCACCGACAAGGAAGTCGCTCTTGTGATGTTAATGGGTCTTGTACCATCCACCCAAAGAGTACGAAGGTTTTATACTGAACTTAGAGCGTGATGAGAAAGAACTGTCCACAAAAATGGTAAAATCGCGTCTGATTGTGGAAGAGAAGAAGTTACTGCGTGACTACACGCAAACGAATCGCGTAGCTGTGGGCGATAGAGCTCTTAAAACTGACGATATAGGAAAAACTCGCGTACAATCAAGGAGATACTCCAGAAATAATGAGAGAAGAATTCGATGTTTTTCCTGTGATGTTTGGGGATACATAGCCAGAAACTGCCCGTCGAAGAACACGTCCCATCGGGCCGAGATGGTTTCGCAGAACGCGAATCGAACCCTGTACATACAACACGCAATGTAGCACAAAACGCAATACACCACAATACGTACTGCATTATAATAAGCAATACAGTACGCGATGCACTACAACACGTAATTCATAACAATACGCAATACACACCATAATAAGCAATACAGCTCAGTACGCAATAAAGCACTATACATCGCAATAAGCACCACAATACGCTATAACCACTGAAACACAATAAGCAAGCGATACACTATAATCAGCGATGCACAACTATTTGCAGTAGACCACAATAAGCAATACAGCCCAATACGCAGTGCGCCACAATAAGCAATACAGCTCAATATGCAATGAGCCACAATACGCAATAAGCACTGCATTGCAATGAGAAATACAGTGCAATGTGTTGGAACATAATAAGCAATGCATTAGAATAAGCAGTACAGCACGCGATGCATTACAATACGCAATGTACCACTATTTACGGTGCCCCGCAATACAGTATATAACGTAATGTACCACAATACGCGATGTATCGCAATAAGCGAAGCACCAGAATATACGCAAAAAGTATATCATGCAATTTACCACAATAAGCAATACAGCATAATACGCAATGCTACACCATCGGCGATTCGGTGCAATAAGCAATGCACCATTTTAGGCAATGCAGCACAATAAGTAGTGCAGCCTTATATTAAGGACACAACAAAAACAATGCACCACTATATCAGGGCACCACATTAAACAATACAACACAATACTTAATGCACCTCCATCGGCAATACATCACAGTGCTTATTGCACCACTATCGGCAATACAGTACAAATACAAATACAAATACAAATGCAAATACAACGCCACAACAGGCAAAATGCCCAACGAGGTGGCTGATAAAAAAATTCCCATAAAAATATGGATGTCATAGGTTTCAAAAATACAGCAACCCCATTAAAAATGCAATTAACACAAATTATAAACAATATATACACATGATAAAATATTATACAATGCCCATAAAAAATACTTATGGTTGTCTTATTCTAAGAATGGATAGCTTCTCGATTTACCCCAACATGTTTTTCGTATTTCTTTTTAAACGTGTCAATTGTGTTACAATTTACTACCTCCGGGGGTAAGCTATTCCATTTATTAACAACCCTATTAGAGAAAAATTCCCTGCGACACCATAGCCTTGCATTGTCCCTCACCAATCGATACTGGTGTCCCCTTGTAAAAGCAGTCGATTGGCGGTGTACTAAAAGTTCATGGTCCATCCTGTCCATCCCGTTGAAAATTTTGAACACTTCGATCATATCTCCTCGACACCTGCGTTCATCCAATGTAAACATATTCAAAAAATGAAGTCTCTCTTCATAACTCAAGCCCTGTATGCCAATAAGAACACGCGTAGCTCTTCTCTGCACCCCTTCAACCAATTCTATGTCCCTCTGTAAGTATGGTCTACTTACAGCATACTCCAGTCCAGGACGAACTAATCCTCGAAAAAGCGGAAGAATGACTTTAGGAGAACGCGAAGAGACCTTTTTGAAAATGAGACCAAGAATTCTATTCGATTTTTTGACCACCGCTGAACAATGTTCAGAAAAGCTAAGTCGCTCGTCAATGAGGATTCCCAAATCGGTGACCCTAGTTGCATCTGGGATAGTGACACCATTCAACTCGTAAGAGAACCGTGGGTTGTTCGAACCAAAATGAGCGACCATGCACTTATCTACGCTAAACGTCATGCTCCATTCATTTGCCCATGCTGCAATATTGTTTAAGTTGGTCTGGAGCAACTCCCTATCGCTTTCATTCCCGATTACCCCCATTAGCTTCACATCATCTGCGAATTCGCTAGTAATTCCATCGATACCCTGATCGAGTTTGTCGATAAAAAGTGAAAAAAGTATGGGGCCAAGGACACTTCCCTGAGGAACTCCACTTGTGACGTCTGTCCAACAAGAGAATTCCCCGTTCACCATAACTCGTTGCGATCTATCTCTTAACCAAGATTCTATCCAATTCAGCAAGTTGCCCCCAATTCCAATCTCGTGTAAACGCTTCAAGAGTTTGCCATGTTGGACCCGATCGAATGCCTTCTGGAAATCAAGGTAAACAACGTCGACATTTTTTCTCTAACCCAAAGCCTTAGTCACGTGATCATAGAAGCAAATGAGATTAGTCGCACATGACTTTCCCTTCCTGAACCCACGCTGATTATCCGACAATACATTATTCTCGTCTATTCACTTCACAAACTGCCTTTTGATGATAATTTCCAAAATTTTCGGGAGGGAGCTCGTCAAACTCACTGGACGATAATTGGACACAGCTTCTCTACTACCCTTCTTAAATATCGGAACAATATTAGCAAGTCTCCAATCCCTTGGGACGATACCCTCAGCAACACTACTCCTGTATATCTGTGCAACTGGCCCCAACAACTCATTAGCACATTCCCTGAGGACCCTGGGATAGATATCATCTGGTCCTGGTGCTTTGCTTGCACATAAATTTCTTAGAAGATTCAGGACCTCCACGCCTTCTACTTGAATATCGTTCAGGGTTTTATTACCCCTGCAACACCCGTATATCGAATATCATTATCTCCATTAAAAACCGACGCGAAAAAGTCATTGAAAGCACTACACATGCCTACATTGCTCGCTACCATAGAGCCTCCTATCGAGAGGGGGCCAACTGTCCCCTTACATCCATTACTGACGGATCGAAAAAATGATTTTGGGTCAGAGCCAATGTTATCTGCCAACCTAGATTCAACTTCCTTTTTACTATCCCTTATCGCTTTCTTCAACAGTCTTATTTTATCAGTAAACAATGATAGGTCACCTCGTCCACTTTTATACTCTCGGAATGTTCTTTTATTATCATTGTAAAGGTTCCGCACGCTATCCGTGAACCATACAGGGTGTGATGTACAAACACGCTTTTTTCGAACAAAGGGTATGACGTCGTGCAAAACAGAGGACAGCTTCGTACTAAATTCTTCCCATTGACTTACCATCCCTACTGATTCCAACCGGTCTTTGAAAACTTCCGCTAACCTTCTTATCAAAACATCAAAGTTAGTTCTCCGAAAACAAGGAACCAGTCTTTTGTTATCAACCTTACCCGAGGAAAAGTTACAGTGAAATCTGACGATACGATGATGACTGGAAGAAAACTCTTCCCCCACCGAAACATGTTCAACTAGATCCTCAGAACTAGTAAGAACTAAATCCAAAATAGCAGTACCCCTAGTGGCTTCTGATACATGCTGATACAAAAAATTTTCGAGCACCAACTTAAGAAAGTCTCTTTCATACTGATTTCCAGTTCTCCCAATCAATACCCGGGTAATTGAAATCCCCTAGTATGAGAACCCTCTTTCGCTTAGACATGTAGGAAATTTCATCATGCAATTTGGCGATGTAGTTTTGATCCCTATTCGGTGGATTGTAACAAACCCCAACAATAAGCTTATGACGTCTTTTGTTCTCAAGTTCAACCCATATGGTTTCAATATCACTTCTCTGCACGTTACACTCTCTAGCCTTCAAACAGGATTTCACGTATATCAACACTCCACCCCCTTTCCTATCAGATCTATTTCTCAAAAAAGTATCGTATCCTGAGATGTGTAAGAAAGATTCATCCCCATCGTTTGCCCAAGATTCTGTCATGGCTATAAGATCCAAGCCCTCCACAACTATCATAGTTTCTAAAAAATCTTTCTTATTACCCAATCTCCTGGCATTTATTAACACACATTTTAGCACAATAAGCAATGCACCACCACAGGCAATACATCATAATAATTAATGCACCACCATATTCAAAGCACCGCAATAAGCAATGCACCACTATATTCAATGCACCAAATTAAGCACAATACGCAATACACCAGAATAAGCAAAACAACACAATGCGTAATTTACCCCCATCGGCAATACAGCACAATAACAAATACACCACCACCGTAGGCAATACAGCACAATAAGCAATGCACCACAATATGCAGTGCACCACATACGCAATGAACCACAATTCACCATAAGCACTGCATTAGAATAAGCAATATTGCCCGTGATTCACGAAAATACGTAATGCATAACAATGCGCAATTAACCAATATTTACAGTGCACCACAATAAGCAATGCAGCACAATACCTCATGCACCGCAATACTGCATAATATGCGATGCATCGCACTAAACAAAGCACCATAATACGCAATGAGCCACAATAGTCCATAAGCACTGCATTACAGTCAGCAATACAGCACTCAGTGCGGCACAACACGTAAAGCATCACAATCAGTAATGTAGTAATGTGTGTAATCAGTAATATTGTACACCACAAATAAGCAATGCAGCATAGTATGCGATGCATCGCAATAATCAAAGCACTATAGTACGCAATGCACCACAATACACATTAAACGCGGCATTACAATGATCAATACAGCACGCGATGCAGTACAATATGCAATGCACCGCAATCAACAATGCACCATTATTTTTGCAGCGCCACGATAAGCAATGCAGCACAATGCGCAATGAGAAGCAAGTATTCATCCTCGACTCAAAATGAAGCCTATCAATTTCCCCATAAAGAGATCTGTCCAATACCCCGCCCTGGCTACCCGGACCCTGTGTGTTGGGAGCACTGGTGATGTATACATACCTCTGGGTACATGCACAAAACTTGAACCCTACAGGTCAAGCGGTTTCCGATGTCCTAAGGAGTTAAATGAAAACTCGACCCAAAATCGTAACCGACTTCCGTAACACAAAAACGTAACAGATTTCCGTCACCCATTTCCGTAACATAAAATCGTCACTAATTTCGGTTGCTTAGAAACAGGCCCTTTTCGAGTTTGTGATTTTATATTATAGAGTAGATAATTATCTTATTTACAAACTTGAGACAAACTAAAGGCGAATAGAAGTTAAAAAAAGTGACAGGCCCCATTTAATGCCATTCAGTTCAGTATTCGGATTTTATTAAGCCTGGAAAAAAGGAGAAATGTCATCATCCAATAGAATAAGTAGTTCTTGCTTCCAAAGTCCAGAAAACGTTTCTCCTTTTTTATCAGGAACCATAAATACATACATAATGCCTAGATATTACTCAAGGTATTTCCGTCTCATATTCATACCGTTCGAAGGAGGGTAATTCAGACTCCAATCCAAATTCGGGTAAGAATTCTAACGTAAGTACAGAAACTTAATCCACTGAGACCCATTCTGTCAGAAAACTTCGGATTTTTATGCTCCCGAAATAAAAGAGAAGCTTCTAATATATATATTCGAAGCCTAGGGTCCTTCAGGGCCAAATGAAATGGTTCTACCGAAGCTTAGCCAAAGTTTCTTTTTTGTACTATATCTTTTCAGGTTTTTCTTCTTCTGAACAGCATCTTAAAAAAAATACATGAAATAAACTTTATAAAAAAAGGCGCTAAAGTCTGACGCTAAAGCTTAGGGAATCCGCAATACTTTTAGTCTTATGCTTGAAAATCTGAAAAGTTCACAAATTTTAAATAGTGTGAGCATATCGTGTCTCTGCAGTTTCATTTAATGCTCAAATTTTTATATCGAAAATCATTTACGCTTTACTTAGACTGTCCTAACGATTCCAACCCCCTGTGTTGGGGAAAAGTTGAGGAAAGTTATTTACTCTTACTAAACCGAACACCTTTTGCCCTGAATATTTCTCTTCTACTTTTGTGTCATTCCTTTTTTTATTTGAATGATGATCAGTGTTTATGATATCATAATAACTATTGCTTGAGCTCGTATAGGCTTTCCGCATACGTACCTCAAACGATATGCGATTTTTCCTCAATTTTCTCTGTCCACACTCTGTCCTGCGAAGCACTAAAAATTTAATACGGCCATGTGTTTATCATAAGCAATAGCGGTCTTCATTTCCAGCTAGATTTAATATACGACATAGGGGAGGCTGTTGTTCCTTGGACATAGTAAACCTTGAATTACTTGAAATGGTTTTGACAGTATTGCTTTCTAGCTGATGTTTTTGGAGTGCAAGAGATTAGAAATACATGACCTTACAACTGAACGTGTTTTCAGCTCTTTGCTTATGGAATTGACAGTGATTTTGCATGTAGATACATAAGTAGAAAACAAATTTTGTGTTCTTATTTCTGTTGTGTTTCTTCTCAACGCGTTTCAAGTTTGGTGGTTAATTGGTGGTAATTATAATCTATTCATTTTCCTGATAAATCGTACCAAGTGCTCGATCATACCAAGCATCATGAAAAAAAGAAATTAATAATTTTCATCAATAATAGAGCATCGTGTACCTTCAAACATAAAAGATTATGCACCTCGGAAGAGTATAAAATTTGAAATTTTCCTAGTTTTAGTCGAAGTACCTAACTTACACTAATTTTTAATACTTCTTTTTTCGCTTTTAAATATTTCAAATTTTATATGTATAGAGAGGGAGAGAGTTCTATATACCTTTTTCTCTTATAAAAACTTCAGCTATACATATACAGTAAACCTCTCATAGCGGTCACCTCCAAACAACGGCCACATTTTGAAACAGAACTCATCCTATTGGATTAACATTAAGGATAACCTCCGAACAACGGCCACTTTTGGAAATTAAAATGAAAGGAAAATTATGCATTTTATCACATAAGAAAAATAACCTTCAATATTTGCTTCGAAAGAGTGCTCCCTCCCGTGAACCCTTCGAACATAGAAATAACTATGGGTTCTTTCCTACTTCAAATGCGGTTCGCGGACCCCGGGAGTCTCTCAAGTAGATGTTAATGGCTGCGTTAGAAGCACGTTTTAAAAAGAATAAAGCAGAAATTAGAGTTATAATTTGTCAAGTGGCTATGTCATAGACCAAAGAATTAAGTAAGCTCTAATTGAAAATATTACTCTAGAATAACAACAAAAGATGAATCTGGTCTAAAGAATGCACATCCCAAGATACAAGGATTACACGACGCAGCTGTACGCATTTTTCTTCATGCAATTTTTGAACAATAGAAAAATCATAAGTTTTTTTACGAAAACTATTAATTATATCTAAAAAATACGTATACGTATTTTTGTAAACTTTTTAAACTATTTAGTTTAATAAATTAGGGAAAATAACATACATGTTAGTTGGACATATTGTTTCCCTGTAATATTTATATATTTTAGTCTTTGTAATTTAACCCTGTTTTAAGATATAACAGCGCATGCTTCAAGATACCAGACCCCTTGTTGTACCTTGGAACCTTTTCGCATTTTCAAAAATCCATATTTCATGATGACAGTAAGAAAGAAAGATTAAAATTTATATGATGTTTCATACAGTATTCAGTTACTAAAAATGCATTTAGTGAAATTTTTCGGTAAAAATTGGCTGAGATTTTTTTTTAAATAATGTGCGAAAGAGTGTAACAGTCCCCCTACTGTTATTCAGTATAGGATTTTTACATTGTAGGACTACAGATATGTTTGTGTTCTTTTTTAATCACACCAAAATCAGAAGTGTACGAATAATAAAAAAAAAAATTAGTAGATGTAATTTAAAAGAAAAGTGTGTGAAATTTAATCAATTTGTTACGATGATGATATAAAAAAGCCGGGGGAGGTACTCTTAATAAATATCCTAAAATCTTTAAGATACACGTGCGAGTATTTCACTATTCGGATTATATTATCTGAAGACGACGTTCTACTCATGAATTATTAATCCGCTTTTCTTTCTCAGCGAATAAGTAAGGTAACTGTGCGTAATAAAGATGATGCATGATGGCGCAAGACCGAATCATCCCGATCTTTTATTGATGCTGCCCCTGTTTTTCTTCAAGAATATATATATATATATATGCATGTATTTCAAATTATATTCGAGCTCCACGAATGGATTCTTTAGCCGTATGGCGTGCCCTGAATAAATTACTCGCCCTCTATCCACATCAGATATTGAATTTCTATCGCTAAGAAATAAGCAGATTTTCACCCAAAATGCGCTTTTACTTCTTAAGACTCTTTTCGTCGCCGCGACTGAAATCAGAACACATCCACTTAAACCACCGTGACCGAACCACAATCTTTGAGCTTATTATACGCGAATAACGGGCCTGGCCATAGTTTGAATGGGACTTTCTTAAGCGGCCCAGATGCGAGACCCAAATAATATATAAGCTATGCGAACGAGATTATGTTTTGCGAGAGAAGCAAATTTGCGTGTTTTTATTTTTACTTTTTTTTCCTTTAGAGAGCTCTAATCCCATTTAATGGAGCATATTGGAACTTCAAACGTGCAAAACCATGCCGTCGCTTCATCGGACCCAGACAGATATCAAAATGGTACTCAGGAAATGGTAGACGACGTCTATTTGCTTTTACTATTTGACAACTGCAGAGATACCAGCGAGTCCATCACGATACCCTGACGACCGCACAAGAAAACCTGGGTGGCTGCTGCTAAACTTACATCAACTCCTCGAAAACATTTCTGTGAGGAACTTCTTACCAATTAGTGCAAACCGGGAAATGTGTTTTTGGTTAATTAGACGAGGTCCTAATCTATTCATGATGTCGGAGTAACGCGTGTTTTGCAATCAAGAAGGTCTTCCGTATTGGTAGTGAAAGTTTCATATGCCTGTGAATCTCTTGCATTTGCAAGCATCGTGTTTTCTACGTGCTGCTCTCTGTAAAGGCATTTTTAGCGGAGAGAGCGTCTCACATTCGTGTATCTCAAAGTTGGAAAACCACAGAAAACCAACTTCAGCTGACTACCACTGCTGCCAGTCCGAGGCCACAACGATGCTCGACCTGATATCTCTCTATCTATTGCATACTTTTTTTTTTTTTCCTTCCATTCACTTTGCGCCAGTGATTTCGTTTGTTATAAGCATAATCATCAAGCGTTAGAGAGATAAAGGCTAAGTACCCGTGGTTAATTTATTTACTTAAAAACACAAAGCAATGGGTTGAAACCCAATTACAGCTTGCAATAAAAATAAAAATTAGCACAGAGTACGAATAAATAAAAAAATACACAAATTACGAATAAATAAAAAAATACACAAATTACGAATAAATAAAAAAATACACAAATTACGAATAAATAAAAAAATACACAAATTACGAATAAATAAAAAAATACACAAATTACGAATAAAGTAACAAAAATTGCATAAAGCACACAAAAACTCTACGCAAAGATATATATACGACGAAATCACAACAAAAATCGTTTAAAGTCGGTAACAGACTAATGAAAAATATCAAGATGTTGAGGAAGCTCATTATGAAGTTCAGAAAATCTGTTTACAGCACAGTATATATATATATATTTACCAATATTAGTATTGAATGGCATGACGGCAAATAAGCAATTTTGTCTTGTATTGTGGCGCTAATATTAAAACTTATTTCGTTAAGAATGAATATGCAATCAATATTCAACAGTTTCTTGAAAAAAACAAAAAATAATGAGTAAGCAATCTCTGCGTTTTTGCAAACTAACGACATTGAAACTGTTGCGTAGATGAGTTGAGTGGCAGATGAAATATTGTTAGAAGGACCATGTTTTTTGAAGTACAAATACCTTAGAATCATCATATATGATATTCATCATATTGTATATCATATCGATTCCTGAATGACCAAAAATGTGAGTCACATTAGGCTTTTGCGGCCATCGTTTGCACTTTGCCTGCATTAATGAAATCGTTCCTACTAGACTTTCACTGCTAAAAAATTGATAACAGTTCGCAATCCCATCCGTATAACGTCAGAGTTGTTTCTTTCAAACCTATGTACATATTCAAATAAGAGCACGGTTACTGACATGTTATTACAGGTACGTTGAGTTGAGCGTATAACTGATGATAGCCGAAGTATTATTCGGTTATCGAGTTCGGAAGTTGTGACCACGTTTATTCATTCCAGTATCAAACTACACGGCTTGATACCAGGGTCGTCTCAAGAGCATCATGGGCCCCCGGGCAGAGTGATTTTTCTGAGGCCCTACCTGCAAAATTCCAGAAAAGTTCAAAAAGTTCTCATTTTTGTGAGACCCTCTTCTCTTGAGGCCCCCAAGTATGTCCGCGTGAGACGATGCGCTAAGACGGAACTGATTGGTATTTAGTCTTAGATAATAATGTTTACGAATTATATGGATTCATTCGAAAGTTTTGGTCACATTTGAAGTACGAGGTGAAATGACTTTTCCGCCAATTCGGATAGAAAGATAAAATATTCACTTCCCAAACTTCCGTAACGAGTCGAATAATTAGGAAGAATCATGAGTAAGCGCTTTCGCATTTTCTCCTAACTCCTCTTTTGGCGCACAAAAACCTATCCTATAAGAAAACTTGGTATGGCATGCATTGTGGTGTTCAGAATCCGCGCCATATTTCATCCCTGCTTCTCGCTTGTGTGTGTGTGTTTTGTTTTTTTTTTCAATGAAATATTCATGGTGGCATGAGAAAAGCTGTAGGAAGAGAGAGAGAGAAAAAAAGAAACAGCAAAAGCATTTGTTTCGTTGCTGCTTCTTCAACATAGATCTTCGTCGAGCTAGAAAATCCCTAGGAGTTGCAAGAAAACTAGTCTACCTCCCCTCCTCTACCTCCCTCACCCCGTTTTTTTTGAATTCAATCCATCGTTCGGTATCGTAGTTTGAACATTGTTAAAATTTATGAGGCTTAAGGTTTCGGGTGGAAAGATACCTGTAGGAAAAAAAAAGTAAAAATGTAAAGAGAAAAGGTTGTAGAAGTATATCAATAAATCATTCAAAAATAAAAATGGAAACGCTGTCACACACAACTAGCAAACGCGCACAGAAAACTGTCCCTAACCCTAGGCAACTAAACCTTCATTTTTAGACAGCGAATAATGAGTGCTTAAATAACTCCAGATTCAAAGGGTAACAGTAGGAAGTTCTTTCGGTAAAAACATTCCTCGGGAAAGGGACACGAAAAATACACACGAGTTACAGAACAAATGAAAACGATCTGAGAGTGAAACACATGCGATGTATCTCTAACGGTGAAGTGCAACACATCGAGCTTCAATAAGTAAATCCGGTTCCATTTCTCTCGATGTCATGATAATATAACTGTAACAAGATCGTTTTCGATGTAAGTACTTACTCAGGAGTAAGTAGGAAAACACTACACTGGTGTGTAGGAAAAAAAATCAAGCAGACGCATGATCAGTATCTGTTTTCTTTTTTACAGGCAGCAAACATTTCGCTCCTAACCACTAAAAGCTGCAAAGATATGTTTAGACTAGACCGGAAATGCTCTCTTGACATAATGAAATGGGAGGGGGGGGGGTCTTTTGCGAAGAACTGAGAGTAGACAATGAGACCTATATTAGCCAGATGTCGCCGATGAATCAGTAAAACCAATAATTTTATCAATGAAAACATGTTAATTTTTTTGTTTCTAATATTGAAAAGTAAAATCAAGGAAACATTTATTTTCTGGATATTATGCTGAGGTGAACTCGGAAAGAAAAGTCATCTTGTCTCCGCCGGGACTCGAACCCAGGCCCTCTTGCATACCGGGTAAGCATGCTACCATCTACACCACTGGAGACGCAACCCTGCCTTCCTTTTTCCACGCACTGTGGCGTGAGACGCTGAAGTAGAGACAATAGCCTCAAGTTCAGGAAATGGCCCCCAGGTGGGACGGTTTAGAGATAGATGGCTTTTTCTCAGCCCAAGATATCAAGGAGAAACATGTATTTTCTGGATATTACCTCTCTTTAAACCGTCCCACCTGGGGGGCCATCTCCTGAAGTTGAGGCTACTCTGTACTTCAGCGCCTCACGCCACAATGCGTGGAATAAAGAAGGCAGGGTCGTGTCTGCAGTGGTGTAGATGGTAGCATGCTTGCCCGGTATGTAAGAGGGCCTGCGTTCGAGAGTCCCGGCGCAGACCAGATGACTTTTCTTTCCGAGTTCACCTCAGCATAATATCCAGAAAATAAATGTTTCCTTGATATTTTGGGCTGAATTTTATGCGCAAATAATTATTTCATGCGTAATTAATCATGATTTTGTAGTTAAAGAAGGCAGCTCCAGTGTAACACTGCGAGACGCAGACGGTGTTACAGTTTCTGGCGCCTCGACGGTCTCTCGTAATAATAGAGCCGCCGACATGAAGGGAACCGGCGAGTTCCGAGAAGCAATTCTTCTGAGGAACCGCTGGTACCATCGGGCCTATATAAGGTGGGACGCTGCTAAAAACGGGGTCTTTTTCCCCGTAGTCGAAAAGGAAGTGAGAAGAGTCGAGGTGAGAGGAGAACGAAGGGAATCTCTGGTGATGAGTACGGACGATCAGGATTGAGATGGGTCCGAAAGATTTGGTGGTGAGTGCCGTATAAATATAGTCTCGGAATTATCTCTCTCAGTAAATAATCTAAGTTCCATTTCTATGCAGATAATTAATCACTTAAAATTCGGCCTGTCAAGTTCATGTATGTATGTGCGATGGCGTTATATCATGTTGGATAAGGATCTCCTCTTTGAATAGCTCTTATTTTTAATTGTTAATTGAATAAATTACTTTGTTATTACTAACCCCTTTGGGTGAATTCTATTAGTTTTCAATGGTCAATTTCTTTGTTGACGGACGTCACAAAACACAACGCAAAAATAGTCCTTAATCGTAAATTTAATTGTTTTTCATTTTGTGCCCCTTCCCCAGTCGACACCGTCACACCAGAATTTACTCTATAATCCAAAGGAGATATTGTTCTTCACTACAAGAGACAAATCACATAAAAAGACGATAAATTAAAAAAATTTGTTGCAAAAAAATCTAAAATTAAAATCGTAAAACGTGTCTTTTGATTTACTAACAGCAGATAAAAGAGTGGCTACTTTTTTTTACTCATAATGTGAAGCACTTAACAATCACATCTTAATTAACATGAATGTCGCTCTCCACTTGTTAATACAAGATATACAGAAAACTGGATGTTGTGAAGATATTGTTCCGGATAATTTTCCACAAGACTTCGATATTGCAAAACAAGAAGCGGTTCGACGGGCAAACACAGATTTATTTACAGAACAGCGATTTACACGTATTTACAAGCTAATCAGAGAACTAACAACTTTCGTGCAAAGTTTATACCACGACTGACTTTTCATCCAGTCTCTCTCTATTCGAGTCTCTTTGAGTCTGTCTAACCTCTCTGAGTCTGCCATCTTGTGAGCGCCACGGTATTTATAACCCGGATAGAAACTTCGAGAAAAAGAACATTCCACAAAATTCTATTTCACAGTTTCCTAGTCGGCGGCGCTACCGTATGGAGGGGCGGGACTTTCTAGATTTTTCTCTACACGCCCTGCCAGTTTTCCGCCAAACGCATGTCTCTGCGCTTAGACCGAAACCGGTATCATCGATATTTCTGAATCCATATTTCTATCGAACAAATCGCGCCATCTATCGTCGAAAGTTCGTAACAATATTTATTATTTGAGATGTTAATTTTTTAAGGAAGGAAAAACTCATCTCTGCCTCTACCGGGAGTCGAACTCGGGTCCCCCGATTGCCGGACGAGTGCTCTGTCTATTATATCTTGCACATCTTAATTATTTCAATTTTTTCATTTTTTTTTATAATTTTATCAACTAGTTAAAATTTATCCGAGTTGTTTGCTATAAGATAGAAGAAAACAACATAACAAAGTTTGATGAAAAGAATGAAACCTGTTTATATGCCAAGCGATATATGTGTTCATAATGTATCACAAATATATATATATATATTTGTGTGATACATTTTATCTTTTGGATTCCTAATTTTCGTCTATAGGATGAATGTTAATTTTCTCTCCACTTTCTGAGTGGGAATATAGTGGGAAGATACTTTAACAGCTTCTGTTTTCATAAAAAATTTGGAGGATATAGCTGCATTAGCGAATTGGGGTGATGTTGAGAAGATAATTGTGCTGAAAGCGAAATTGAAGGGTAAGGCGGCGGAATTTCTTGTCGATAATCCCGATGTATCTTCTGAAACCAATTTTGAGACTTTCAAGGCTAGGTTTCTAACACATTTTGAGGAAGAGATCCCGTTGGCGTGTAGACTTCAACGGTTTACCACATGTAAGCAACTGCCGGGTGAATCGGTGAAGAATTTTTCGTCTCGGTTGAAAAGATTGGCCTTTGGCTTCTTGCAGGGCAGCAATTCGGATGACGAGCAAGTGAAAAGACTGTCCGACAGGACGAAATTATCCCAATTCTTGGCCGGATTAAATCCCGGATTACAGAGATTTGTAATGCACCAGAATCCCGAGGATCTCGATGCGGCTATTCGCATAGCCTCCCTCATCGAGGCGAACGAAGCCATGATACAGAAGTCCTCGTCCTCGGTGATGTGCAATGAAGTCGAAGCAGGTTCCCAGCGAGATGGATTGACATCACTGTATAATTTAATAGCTGAAACCAAACGACAGACAGACTCCCAAACTGCTCTCATAGCCCAGTTGACTAAAGAGATAGCGGGCCTAAAAATGTCTCATTCTGTTCATCCTCAGGCTTCTCAGCCCATAAACTGCACTAATCAGGGAGTAAACGGGCTTCCTGGGATGCAAATCATTTGTTTTTTTTGTAATAAACCTGGACATACCTGGAGGTTCTGTAGGGCGAGGGTACAGGCGGAGGAAACCAACCAATACGTATCCCCTCCCAACCCCACACAATGGCATCAGTCGGGAGGACGTTTTCCCAATGACAATAGGAGTGGGAGTGCCGGAAAGAGATGGGTTCCTCGGAATCGAAATCGGCAAACATGACTAGATCAGCGGGGGAGGGAAAAAGCCAGGATCAGGGCCTGTTCGTTCCAAGGGGTGTCCAGAAATACTAACAGAGTGAACGAGAGAGAGAGAGAAACCGAAGTGGAAGAGAAAGACGTTTTGCCTAAGATAACAGCTGAGATTGGCAAGAGGTCGTTCACTATGTTGATTGACAGTGGGGCCGCTGTTTCCCTCCTCAGCCAGACTTTGGCCCAGGATCTTTTTAGGAGAAATTTATGCAAGCATGTGCCATCCGAAGAACTGGTAATAAAAGGCGTTACTGGAACATCCTTGAGGTATAGTGCTTGTGTCCAGGTGATGTTGACTGTCGGGGGCAGAAAACAGCTTCAAAAATTCTATATATTGGATAGAGAACTAAGCCCCCATTTCGAAGCACTGGCTGGCTTTGATTTTTTAAGAAATCAAAAAATGATTCTGGACTTTAACAAAGCCATTCTGTTTAATGATGAGATTCGCTTGCCCCTACTGCCATCTGGACAGGCCATGGGTGTGGCAGCTCATGTTGCTGAGGTAGCTGTTTTGAAGTTAAATAAAAAGTTAAGGCTACCGGCCCGAACCCATAAATTGATTTTCGTGAATAATCCCGGAGTGCAAAATACGGGTCCTCTCCTAGTTGAGCCCTCCCATTCACAGGGTGAAAAGGAGTGGCTAGTCGCTAATGCGATCACGAAAATTAATGAAAACGATAAAATTGGTATACTTCTTGCTAATACATCTAACCGGCCCAAGCATCTGAATAAGGGAACAAGAGTGGCTTACGTGTACCACATGGATGATAAAGTCGACCAAGAAGAACCAATACCCTTATCGAAAAAGAAATTACCCCCACTAAGTGACAGAGATTTTAATTTGAGTGAGGTGCCCAGTACCATGAAAGGACCGCTAGTGAAGTTACTTCTTAAGTATAAAGGTGCTTTTGCTAGAGATATCACGGAACTCGGAAGAACTAATTTGGTCCCGCATAAAATAAATTGGAATAATAAAAAACTGAAACCCTCGCCAATGTATAGGACACCATACGCATTACGCAATGAATTGAAAAATCAAATGAATGATTTGCTGGAGGCTAATATTATTGCTAAGAGCAATAGCCCTCTCCCTGCGCCTACCCTATTGGTGAAAAAGAAACCCAGTGGGTACAGGTTGTGTGTTGATTTGCGGAGGTTAAATGAAACCATTGAGCCAGACTCCTATGCTATGCCCCGTTTGGAAGATATATTTGCCCAACTCAATGGAGCAAAATATTTTAGTTGTTTGGATTTGAAGTGCTCCTATTTCCAACAAGAAGTGGCTCAGGAAGACAGACATAAGTTAGCATTCAGAAACGAAGAAGGTGTGTTTGAATTCCAAACTACCCCCATGGGATTGAAATCGGCATCCGCCGCTTTCCAGCGATTGGCTGATGCGTTGGTTTCGGAAATGCAAGATGAGAAAATATTCTCGTTTGTGGATGATTTGTTAATAGCGAGTGATACTTTAGATGCTCATCTAATTAAGTTGGAAAAAGTTCTTCGTACGCTTAGCAAACATAATCTAAAGCTGGCTCCCTCTAAGTGTCAATTTTTGAAAGAAGAAGTATGTTTTCTAGGACATAAAGTTAGTGCAGCGGGCATAAGTCCTAGTGATGATCACCTGAAAGCTATTGAAAATTACCCGCGACCCACATCGGCAAAACAATGTAGACAGACTTTAGGTCTTTTCGGATTCTTTCGCCGTTTCGTGAAAAATTTTGCCGACCTGGCTAAACCTCTCACAGATTTGACGAAAAAGGATGTGAAATTTGAATGGGGTGAACGGGAAGAACAATCGTTTCAAAGCCTAAAACAGTGTTTAATGTCTCCGCCCATATTAGCGTTTCCCAGATTTGACCAGCAATTTTTTCTTAGTTCAGATGCCTCTCAAACTGGAATAGCTGCGGTGTTATTCCAGGAGCATGCTGATGGACCGCATGTTATCGGGTACATGTCTAGGAAGTTGAAACCCCCGGAAACAAGGTATGCAACAATCGAACAAGAGCTCTTGGCAATTATAGAGGGAGTTAAATACTTTAGAGAATATCTGATTGGACGAAAGTTCACTATAGTTAGCGATCATCGCCCGTTGACGTATTTGTTGTCTTTGAAGAATCCCTCATCACGATTAACTAGGTGGAGTTTGGCCTTGCAAGAATACGATTATGAAATAAAACACAAGCCTGGAAAGGAAAATTTTGTCCCCGATGCTCTCAGCCGATGTTTCCATACCACTGACGTAGACAAGGATGATAATGAATTATATGACCGTGTCAAGTCTTCGCAATATGGTGATCCGGCAATAATGGCCATTATAGAAACGCTGCGTGGATCAGTTAATCCCAGGAAGGTTTCTGATTCGTATTTTTTGAATGAAGAGCTCTTGTATCATTTTGCCCCACCCCACATACGACCTACTAAAGAGCGGTACATAGAGCAGTTGGTGGTCCCGCAGAGCATGAAGAAAGAAGTGCTTGAAAAAACGCATGACAATTTAGGCTCCCATCAGGGGTTTGAGAAGACATTTGAGCGTTTGAGACAGGATTATTTTTGGATAAATTATTATGCGGAATGTAAGCAATATGTTAACACATGTAAAACTTGTATAGAGCGTAGAGGATACAATGCTAAACACAAGGCACCTCTTATGCGCAATGTTTGCGCCTCCGAACCATGGGAGGTTGTTAGTTGTGATATTGTTGGCCCCCTAGATCTGACAATTGCTGGTAATAGGTACATATTTGTCATGGTTGACCAATTTTCCCGTTTTATGGAAGCTGTACCTCTGGCTGATACTAAATCTGCCACGTTAGCAGAAGTGTTTTTCCGAGAAATTATCTGCCGGTATGGGAGACCCGAAGCTTGTTTAACCGATCAAGGTAAAAATTTGAATGAGTCAGTTTTTAGAGAAATGCTTGCCAAGCTAGGCATCCGCAAATTAACAACCAGTGCATTCAGGCCGTGCTCTAATGGTATTAATGAAAGGTCCCATGCATCTATATTACACATGTTAGCTTGCATGTCTAATAACACGGAGGAATGGGATAAAATGCTTCCTCATGTGCTAATGTCATATCGTAGTGCGATACACGCCACTCTCCGGGATTCTCCCTATCATTGCCTTTTTGCAAGGGATATGCGACTTTTTCCATCTGTATTAAAGGAGAAAATTGCTTGGGGTTATTTCGATTACGAAGATTATATTAAGACCCTTAAGATAAGAATGCAACGTGCTCACGAGATAGTAAGGCAACACCTCGAAGAAGCGGCTGAAAAACAAGAACAACAACGAGCACAGCATTCCATAGACAAAAACATTCAAATAGGTGATCTCGTATACTTGTATACGCCCCAAGTGAAGAAGGGCCAGGGGCGCAAATTGGCGCGCTATTCTAAGGGTCCTTATCGGGTTGAAAAACAATTGAGTCCTGTTCTCTTCGAGATAAAACACACTGAAGATAGAAAAGATGTCCAAAAAGTTCACTCAGATAGGTTGACTAAGGCTTCACTGGATAGGACATTTTTAGAGGTGAGAGAGGGCCCCGACACTGTAGAAAATGAGAAAATCCTCGAAACAAACCACGATGCGGAATCTAGTTCTTTAATGGTTTCAGAAAGAGAGGAATGCGATACTGAATCGGATGAGACAGAGATTCTGCCGTGGGAATATTTACAATCTTTTTGTCGGCCGATACAAACGCCCCAAGGAGCTGATGCAGCACAATCTCACTCCGATAGCACAAGGGAGATTTCATTATCAAGTAATGTAGGCAATGAGGAACCGCAGTACGGGCCTGAACAGCAATCGACTGAGGCCACTCATAGCAGATACAATCTCAGACCACGACACACTCGCATAGCGCATGTAGAAAGCACTGATGTAAATCAAACAGCTGTTAAATACCCTGCCTCTCTCACGGAGAGAGTGTTGAAATGGTTCTGGGATGACGAATAATAATTGAAGAGTGAGAAATTTTTTTTTAATATTAGAAACACGTGTATATAGTACTTGTTTTCGAAGTATTTGGATTCTTTCAGTGCATTATAAATTTGAAATGCCTTTTAATATGTTGTTAATAATTGTTAGGGTATCGTATTGTATTTGTATCGTAAAAAAAATATATAATTATATATATATATATATATGTATATCTTGACACATGTAAATTGCAATGACATTTTAACCTTGTAATGAGAGAGAAATTTCTTTTTCTTCTTATGGCACTCACTACTTTATGTATATATGTATATGTCTCTAATATGTTTAATGACAGTTTACACCACCAAAGTGACCATTGTGAATGCGGATTCCCTAAGCAAACAATAGTTTTGTCACTCAATGTCGGGACTTTCACGATGATGATGGTAGCTAAAGTAACAGCCCATCCCTCTTCGCGGCAATTTTCTCTCGTGATGTGTATATACTCAAACAAAACAGTCCGGAAGCAGTTCTGAAACATTTTTTTTGGAACCGCACCTCTTTGTGTTCAGCTTAACGACGACGAAAATGGTTTGCCGACATCTGGAACATGCTGATGGAAAAGTCGGAAGGTTAATGCAATGCCAGGTGGTTACTATGATTGGGCGCCGGCTCATAGTTGTGATAAGGTGACTGATGGGTCCCTGAGGAAGACTGGGTAGGTCTTCTTATCCACAACACCTGTGGATTGATGGGAGGCATCTCCGACAATCCAAAAGCCGCCCGGTCAAGTCGGCCTGTGAAAACAAAACCACAAAGAAGACGAACATCAATGTGTGCGCGAAGAGACTGTGTTGTCTTGTCGGACGCTCGAGACGGCTTGTCGCCACGTCGGAATCGATATGCTTTGTGTCGCGATAAAGACTCCCATAGAGAGACTTGATCCACAAAGAGACTTGAAAAGTGTAGTGCGTGTGCCATCTGAATGACGGAATTCAGTGTTGTTCAGGGAAAGAACATAACTTCTTCACAGTGTTTTCGGGTTTGAAAGAAGTGTCGGGATTAGTGAACTAAGAAGAAAAAAAAAATGATGGAGACTATTCCGAAAGTGTTTTGTGTACTCTTTCCATAGCAAAGCCTTTTCTTTTCCTCACTCTACAATTTATGGTTGAGATACATTTTTATTTTTGCTTGTATAGGAATTATATATACCGTTATATTGGAAGTTGTTATGCATGGGACTGAAGTTCATCATTGTGTTGCAAAAGAGCAAATTAATAGTTATGTATGTAATCTGTATAACCAATGTATATAGAGTGAGTGATTGTATGTTGTTTTTTTTTTTGCAAGAATAGGTTGACATGTATGTTTTTGTTGAATTTGAGTTTTACAGGGTATTTATATAACTAGAGAGATAGAAGTATGAAAATCAGGGCCTCACCACCATTAGGATATTGATTTTTATGTTTAATATGTGAGCTATATGACGATGAATACCGACGTATCAATAAATCTACGGTGTAGATTTCCATGAAGGGGAAAGGTATGTAACACTGCGAGACGCAGACGGTGTTACAGTTTCTGGCGCCTCGACGGTCTCTCGTAATAATAGAGCCGCCGACATGAAGGGAACCGGCGAGTTCCGAGAAGCAATTCTTCTGAGGAACCGCTGGTACCATCGGGCCTATATAAGGTGGGACGCTGCTAAAAACGGGGTCTTTTTCCCCGTAGTCGAAAAGGAAGTGAGAAGAGTCGAGGTGAGAGGAGAACGAAGGGAATCTCTGGTGATGAGTACGGACGATCAGGATTGAGATGGGTCCGAAAGATTTGGTGGTGAGTGCCGTATAAATATAGTCTCGGAATTATCTCTCTCAGTAAATAATCTAAGTTCCATTTCTATGCAGATAATTAATCACTTAAAATTCGGCCTGTCAAGTTCATGTATGTATGTGCGATGGCGTTATATCATGTTGGATAAGGATCTCCTCTTTGAATAGCTCTTATTTTTAATTGTTAATTGAATAAATTACTTTGTTATTACTAACCCCTTTGGGTGAATTCTATTAGTTTTCAATGGTCAATTTCTTTGTTGACGGACGTCACAAAACACAACGCAAAAATAGTCCTTAATCGTAAATTTAATTGTTTTTCATTTTGTGCCCCTTCCCCAGTCGACACCGTCACACCAGAATTTACTCTATAATCCAAAGGAGATATTGTTCTTCACTACAAGAGACAAATCACATAAAAAGACGATAAATTAAAAAAATTTGTTGCAAAAAAATCTAAAATTAAAATCGTAAAACGTGTCTTTTGATTTACTAACAGCAGATAAAAGAGTGGCTACTTTTTTTTACTCATAATGTGAAGCACTTAACAATCACATCTTAATTAACATGAATGTCGCTCTCCACTTGTTAATACAAGATATACAGAAAACTGGATGTTGTGAAGATATTGTTCCGGATAATTTTCCACAAGACTTCGATATTGCAAAACAAGAAGCGGTTCGACGGGCAAACACAGATTTATTTACAGAACAGCGATTTACACGTATTTACAAGCTAATCAGAGAACTAACAACTTTCGTGCAAAGTTTATACCACGACTGACTTTTCATCCAGTCTCTCTCTATTCGAGTCTCTTTGAGTCTGTCTAACCTCTCTGAGTCTGCCATCTTGTGAGCGCCACGGTATTTATAACCCGGATAGAAACTTCGAGAAAAAGAACATTCCACAAAATTCTATTTCACAGTTTCCTAGTCGGCGGCGCTACCGTATGGAGGGGCGGGACTTTCTAGATTTTTCTCTACACGCCCTGCCAGTTTTCCGCCAAACGCATGTCTCTGCGCTTAGACCGAAACCGGTATCATCGATATTTCTGAATCCATATTTCTATCGAACAAATCGCGCCATCTATCGTCGAAAGTTCGTAACAATATTTATTATTTGAGATGTTAATTTTTTAAGGAAGGAAAAACTCATCTCTGCCTCTACCGGGAGTCGAACTCGGGTCCCCCGATTGCCGGACGAGTGCTCTGTCTATTATATCTTGCACATCTTAATTATTTCAATTTTTTCATTTTTTTTTATAATTTTATCAACTAGTTAAAATTTATCCGAGTTGTTTGCTATAAGATAGAAGAAAACAACATAACAAAGTTTGATGAAAAGAATGAAACCTGTTTATATGCCAAGCGATATATGTGTTCATAATGTATCACAAATATATATATATATATTTGTGTGATACATTTTATCTTTTGGATTCCTAATTTTCGTCTATAGGATGAATGTTAATTTTCTCTCCACTTTCTGAGTGGGAATATATATATATATATATATATATATAAAAAGTAAACACCTCATTTTTTTTGGTTTATTGGCGCAAGGACCAATAAGGTCAAAATGCACCGAAATAAATTTTTACTAAAAATATATAAAAATACAACGCCACAACAGGCAAAATGCCCAACGAGGTGGCTGAGAAAAACATGCCCATAAAAATATGGATGTCATATATTTCAAAAATACAGCAAACCAATTGAAAATGCAATTAATAAAAATTATAAACAATATATGGTGTCCTGTAATTCCTGATGAGGCCTTCATCTCATTCACCGTTCGCCGTAAAGGTATGGTTTCCATTTAAAAAAATGCCCAAAAGGCTTTCAGAAATCCCTCTGCACCAGTTTCGAGAGTGAAAATACAATGTGTCATACAATGAAAACTCTAAATTTTCATACGAACACCTTGGACTCAAAATCCCAATTGGGAAGTTGTTGCTTTTTCTCTTCTGAGGCCAACAAAAAAAATTCCACGTTTCTGAGTGCAGAACATACCATAACATAATTTAATTAACCCCACTCAATTACAATAATACTATACAAATTAGAGTTTACAATTAAATTACATGTTTTTCAATATTTGAAAGAAAATGAAAAGAGAAAGAAAAATATTTTAATGGATACGGTAGAACAGTTAATCCGTAATGTGATGAAGAAAGCTGGGACAGGGAAAAGAAGTAGCTAAAAGCTAGTGAAGTTTGCTAGAAAAGTTTCAAAGGAACAGCATATAAACTTCAGGTTTTTCAGTTCAAATATCTCAGCAAATTAGAGCACTTGGAAAAGTAAAATTTTTTTTGTTAGCCTCAGGTTTTTAGGACAGGCTATCCATATAAAAAAATTTGATTTTTTATTTTGTAACATTGTATGTTTACTTTTCACTCTCAAAACTGGTACAATATGATTTATGAGCACATTTTAATCATTTTTTAAATTAGGACCATACTTCTACGATGAACGGCTGATTGGATAAAGGTCGCATTAGTACTTATAGGACACCCTGTATATATTCTGCGTTTGCATCATGTGATTCGAGATGATAACTCGAATTTGTCTCTGAATACCACATTTCGGTCCCAAATTTCCTACGTTTCAATTACGACTGCCGGTCACCTTTTGTTTCCCTGTCCGAACTTAAAAACAAACTTTATCTCTTCCCCCCCCCCCCCTCTTCGTCTTATCTCTCGACTAACCCTATTTTATAAGATTTTCCATGGTCATCTCAACTTTGATACTTCTGGTATATATATATATATTCTAGAAAAACCATCCTAAATCTCCAAAAGACTCGACCATTCCCTTAAAATGATATCCATTTTTGCTTCTACTGACAGCTTTAAATGCAGCTTCTTTTCTCATACCATTAGTGTGTGTGAATGGAGCAAACTCTCCAGCTCTATTGTCGACCCCCCCCCCCCCCCCCGCATCAACAGTTTTGTATACCATATCAAACAATATATATGTCACATTCAACGGCATTCTCTTGTACAGGCCTACAGGGCCAAAAATATTGTATAAATAATATAATATACACGTAAAGCACAAGCGTTGCACAGTACACACTCAATTGAGCTTATCACACATGACATTAGCACAGAAAAAGGACTCTCTCTCTCATGTCATCGACAATTTCATTCGTTTTGCTTCCTCTTCGTCGCTTCTTTAATTCGTTCTCGTAGATGATATCGTTTAAAAAATCGATTCCGGACATTTAAAACCTTACGCGCCTGTTTACATGTTTGCATGTTTGTGGCCATCTTACGAGTAAGAACTGTTCTACAGGCGGAGCGCAATTTCAGAATGTCATTCTAATCGGATCGCGTTCAAGTCGAAAAAAAAGCATCATTTCCGAGAGAGAGTATATACATTCCAGAAACAATTCTTATTTTTCCTCCTTTGTTTACCTTCTCAAATGTAACATGTTGGTGCCATAACAATGGTACCAACTGAGTATAAAGCTGTAATGCAGAGTGAAATCCGCTCTTATTTCTTTCTCTCTTTTATTTTTTCCTCGATGCTTCATTTGTTTGTCCTTTGCGAGGGATTTACCTCCGTATGGATCAGATGCGATTATTTTGCGTATTCTTAGAGAACGGATTTGCTGTAGCATATACTTCTTGTATCTCGTGATATGCCTAGACAATTTTTCCAGAAGGATTTGTTTTCCAGATTTCCCAGGGTGACATCAGGAGTACATTCGAATTGTGCTTTTTTTTAAATCTTAAATTACGTTTTGTTATTTAAATTGTTTCGATATCCATCTGTTGCATAACAGAACATGGGAAAAACTGAGAGCTCGCGCACGCCGAACATAAAGCAGTTGTTAAAATTTCGATATTAAGACATTTTTGCTATTTTCTCGCTTTTTCGTAGAAATCCGATTGTAGCGATACGATGTCTTACGACACTGAATACACTTTCAGCAAAAATGAAAAATAGCAAAAATTCAAGAAATGAAATACTGCTTGGGATGATGAAATCATAACCGCTCTTAAATTTTTTTCTACAGAATTAGCTAACTTTTCTGTTTGATTGATAAAAATATCTGTATAGAAATGAAAATTTTCTTCTACTCATTTAAATGTGCACAAAAACATTAAAAAAAAACCCGGTAGAATTATTATGGGTCACACCAAAAAAAATTTCAATATTAATATTTTCAAACCCCAGTAGAGGCCAAAAATGAATTTAGACATCTCGCAACCCTAAAGTGACGTCATCAGATATAGCACAGACAAGAAAAAAAAGAAAACGAAAAATAACTAATTTTTTCAGAACAAAAAAACTGAAGGAAAGAAAGGAAAAGAAAATGAAAAGAAGTTTTTTATAGTATCACCAAATGATCGATACGACGAATAGCCAACTGTTATCACTTTTAATCATTTTTTGCTCATTAATAATTGCATTTCCACCGTTATTTTTTGTTTTGTTTGTATTTGTTTCTGGGTGAGATGGATGTACTTGAATTTTTTCATAATTTTTTGAGGATGACACCTTGGGATCCTTTCCTTGTAAGGGTCTGTCATAGTTTAAGGAAGAGGGAAAATAGAAGTGTTCTGTAAGAACAACGAAAAAGTGACTCGCGTTTCCCTTTCTGAATTATTGCGTTCAATTTTTTAGGTAATGAAAAGAAGCCCCCCCCCTCCCTACCACGTACCAATCATTTGCTGTATACATTAGTCTATGCATAAATTTTAATGATATTGCGTGAAACTTGGAATTCTACTTTACATATAGAAAAGAAAAGTATGAAACTCTTAAATACAAGTAAAATCACTCTTTTGCTGACACCAGTGGGGCAAAAAAAATCGTCCGTAAAAGAAAGATGACCATTAGTTAGGGGTTTGAAATTCATACTTTTCACGGAGAAATTTTTATTTGGTCGTAAAAGAGGGATGTCCTTTAAGAGGGGGTTTACTGCATTTTTAACATTTCAATAAAAAAATGTCAAAGGCAATATTGCAAGGTTTGACATTCTCTTTCTTTTGATTTTTTTTGTCACAACACCTTGTCAAAACATGTTTTATCAGCTTCACATGGTTTTTTGGGGCTTTTATTTCGATCTGTTTGACCATCAGATTCGGATGCATTTACTCGATTTCTCCTGTGTTAAGAAAATCGTTCGACGAATGGTTTGGCGAATGTTCGTGGTTGAATTTATAATTTTCTAATCTCTCGTGCCGCTGTTTTCTTGTGACGCCAGCCACTCTCTTGACCCCACAACCTTACACATATTCAACATATTCCGTTACACTTCACTCAAAATAGATGACAGCACTAACTCTACACACAACACCAGAAACTCACGCATAAAAGGAGCTTATACTATATGTCTTTCAAGGAGCTGTATTTACGTAGAGGGTTGGGTACAGACACATTTTCGGTGCAACACGCCTCTGAAAAACTGCAGAACGGTAATATAGTACTATATAGTATAGTACTATATAGTACTAACTATTACAGATAGACAAGAAAATTCTTCTCTTCCACTAATTCATTGTTGACATCTTATAGCAGTGGTTCTTAACCTTTTTTCCATCCCGTACCTCCGACAAACCAGTCAAGACCCAGGCTCTGTCCTTCCAGAGATATAAGCCTCTTACCCTTGCGGGTTGGGTCGCGCTGGGGAGGTATATATCTACTGGTATATATATGGAGGTACCTCCAGCACATTAAGATTTACCTTCCCACACCCCTTGGATAATCGATTTTCCATTCATTATATTTTCTGTAATCAATTACATTATTTATTATCTATGTTAATTAATATTCATATAAGCTCTTTACTTATTATTACATTTCTTTTTCCGGTAACGGTTAATATATAATTTTGGTTTCTTTTTCTTGAAAAAAAATTCAAAAACCAAACTGAAAAAAAAAGTTTTTAACATTTCCGAAATTTGCAAAAAGTTTCAATGCATTGTTCTCAATTATTCCAGCTGGTACAACAATATACAGGGTGTCCTGTAAGTCCGAATTCGGCCTTTATTTCATCAACCGTTCGTCGTAGAGGAATGGTTTCCATTTAAAAAATTCTCAAAATGTGTTCAAAAATCACCCTGCACCAGTTTTTAGAGTACAAATACAGTGTCATAAAATAAAAATAAAATCTAGATTTTTATATGGATACCCTGCCCTAAAAACCGAATTAGAGAAAGTTGTTGTCCTGTCTCTTCTGAGGCCAACAATTTAATTTCACGTTTCTAAGTGATATGTGAGGGGTTCACAGCCATAATAGACAAAGTTCATTTATCTTTATTATGGATAATAACACCTTAAAGTTTTTGTAAATTCCCTGGTTTTACAAAATTTGTAAAAGCAGGGAACTAAAAAATGATAGTTTTAACTGAACTTTGATATATTTAATTCCTTTCCGTCACTTGAACAGCATAAACCAAAGGACAATGCTTGTTTTCTTCATTTATGCTGTTCTTTTCGAACTTTTCCCAATTTCTGAATTCAAATATCTCAGCGAGTAGTTCACTTGGAAAATTGAAATTTTTCTGTCGGCCTCAGAAGAGATAGGGAAACAACTTTGTAATTAGGTTTTTTAGGACTTCTTTTAGGGCATATAAAAATTTGGATTTTTTATTTGTGACATACTTACTAAATTGCAATGTATTTTCACTTACAAAAATAGCACAATGTGATTTTTGAGAGATTTTGATAAATTTTTAAATCGAAACCATCCCTCTACGATGAACGATTGATGAGAGCCGAGTTACGACTTACAGGACACCCTGTATATATTATGTTTGTTTGACACTTGATTAAATTTTCTGACGTTTTTCCTGAGTCTTGCTCACGACAGTTTCAAATTTGAGCGCAGCATGCTAATAACACGAGGTGCAATAATGAAAATAAACCGGGAAATATTTTAGGTATATGCTAATCGAAAAAGAAACTTTTGCAACTTGAATTTTATGCGATACATTTTTATAAGCGGAAGTTAAAAGTTAGGGTGTCAAAATGTCAGTATAGTTCATAGTTTTTTTAAGAATCAAAAAATTCAATTTTCATCATCATTTAAATTATGCTGAATAACCAGTCAATATGCTGTAATTTTTTTTTTTGCACCCCGCAAAATACTCTTCCACACCCCCAGTTAAGAACCACTTCCTTATAGAAACAACGGCAAAAAATAAATGTTATTATGAACCCCATAACTATCGGCATAATTCTCTGAATGTTTAAAGAAAATCTTAATACAATTTTTTTGTCAGTTGTGACAAGAGCGTGAAATTTATCAAAACCCAATCGAGCATCTGAACCAATTTTAGAAATTGAAAGAGGGGGCACACTGTTTTTCCCTTTTATTTCTGGTCATTTTTGTAACAACTGTTATTATGCCTTAATGGTGACGAATTTACACATTTGTAAAAAGAAATATTACTTTTGTTAATTCAAAATATTATTAGATTAATATTGTATTATTCGCCGATGATAATGAGTAGTTATTTCCCATAACTAGAGTGGCTGAGCCGTGCCAGGAATTTTTACGACACCACGCGAATGGAGTGCTTCACATTATTATTAAGCAAATTTCCCCGGATGTTCATCTCCTCTCTCAACACTCTATTCTAATTTAATTTGTCCCTTAACATTATTTTCCTTTTGAAATCTTTACCAGCAATCGCCAACTTACTTTAGTTGGAAACAGAAAAATCTTTGATTACGTTGCTTGCATCGAAACGTACGATTATTTTCCCCTATCTATATAATAATAAGCTTCAGGCTGGTAGAATATCGCAAAATCTCTTTCTAATCAGCTTCCGCGATTAAAGAGAGGACATTGGAGGAAAAATTTGGCACTAATTACGTACTCTTTTTGATGGATGACTCAGGTTACTTCGTTCATGAAACTTCTGTAAAAAAAGATCAGAAGAATGAGCCATCTCTAATTCGTGCTGTTTTCGCACCAAAAATAAAGTCGCTTTTGGATCAGTTCTTGCTTTCTAGCTCGACGAGATAACGACATCGGTGAATCATCAATTACAACAGAGATAGGAAGTGGTCATTTGCACACACGTATATACATTATATATATTTCACAAGTCTCCTCTCGGAAAGAGCATCTGCTTACCCAATTTTTTTGTAAGGAAGCTGCTCCAAACTCACTGCGAAATCTTAAGACCAGTAATTCTAATTAAAGATTTGTTACCATGAAAATAACTTGTTATAGAAGACAATCATACTGTTCCGGATAATTTTCCACAAGACTTCGGGATTGCAAAACAAGAAGCGGTTTGACGGACAAACACAAATTTATTTACAGAACAGGAATTTACACCTACTTACAGCCTAATCAGAGAGCTAACAACTTTTTCGTACAACTGGTTGTTCAACGAATCTCTCGATTCGAGTCTCTTTGAGCCTGCCACCTTGTGAGCGCTACGATATTTATAACCCCGGAGAAACTTCGAGAAAAAGAACATTCCACAAAATTCTATTTTACAGTTTCCTAGTCAGCAGCGCCACCGTATGGAGGAGGTTGAACCAATGTATGGAGGGGTGGGACTTTCCAGAATGTTCTCACCAATAGCATCTTTTTCCGATAAACCGAAACCGGCATCAGCCGATTTCGATATTTCTGAGAGCCATCGAGCAAATCGCGTCATCTATCGCTTACAGATTTTAACATTGCCCCTCTCTTAGAATTGTTCGTCCCGACAATTCAGTTCGGCGGGTTGACACTGTGGTAAGAGGCCAGTCTGTTGAAGTGGACCACCTTGCACTTCGAGGATGGCGTCTTCTGGATCAGAGCTACGACGTCGTTCAGTCTCCTCAAGACTCTGTAGGGTCCTTCCCATGACGTCTGAAGTTTCGGGCACAGTCCTTTCCGGCGCTTCGGGTTCCAGAGCCAGACGAGGTCCCCTTCCTTGAAATCATGAGATGTGGCCCTCGCATCGTAGCGGTTCTTCATCTTTTCGGAGCCGATTTTGATCCTGTGTCTGGCGATTCGATGCATGTCCTCGAGGCGCTCCTGGAGTCCCTGGACGTATTCTTCCGGTGGAAGAAAAGCATCTGGCGGTCGCCCAAACAGCAGGTTAGCAGGCAGCCGAAGATCTCGTCCCATCAGCATCTATGCGGGTGAAAATCCGGTGCTCTCGTGGACGGCAGTTCGGTAGGGCAGTAGGAAAAGCGGTAACTTTGCGTCCCAATCCTGTTGGTTCTTCGACACGAAGAGCGAGAGATGATTCAGGATGTGGGTCGGAGGTGCACTTCGGAGGTCCTTTGCGAGCGGCGCAATCGTCGCAATTCTTGCACCATTTTTCTACATCTGTCCTGGACTTGTACCAATAGAACCGTTCACGGACCTTCTGGAGCGTCATGGTGATGCCGAAATGTCCATCGGTCGGGCTTCTGTGCAACTCTTTCAAAACTTCTTTCACACGGGCTCTTGATAGGATGAGTTGCCATCCGAACGTTTTCCCGTCCTCCGACTCCCATTTGCGATACAGCACGCCATCTCTCATCTCCAGAGAGTCCCAAAGCGCCCAGTATCTTTTGGTCGTCGGACTGGAAGAGGCGACGTTTTGCCACGTTGGTTTACTCCCGGTGGATTCTTTCAGGTCCACTATTGGTCGTATGTCGGGATCTTCTAGTTGGGCCTTTCGGTTGTTCTCTTCGCTCCACGGATCGTCACTAGAGAGTTGCGATGTTACCTGTCTCGCTATAGGGTCCACGAGCCCGTACTTCTCTTCAGCCTTGACGCAATGATGGCAATTCTGTGGGCACGGTCTTCTCGATAGGGCGTCGGCATTCCCATGCGATGCTCCCTTACGATGCTGGATTTCCATGTCGTATTCCTGCAGCCGTTGTATCCATCGGGCGACTTGACCCTCGGGGTTCCTGAAGTTCAACAGCCAGCTCAAGGAAGTGTGGTCTGTGCGAAGGAGAAATTTTCACCCGTAGAGGTAGTGATGGAAATGCTCGACGGCTTTGACGATTGCGAGCAGCTCTTTCCTCGTGACGCAATAATTCCTCTCTGGCTTGGACAAACTCTTGCTGAAGTAGGCAATGACGTGTTCTTTGCCGTCCATTTCTTGCGATAGAACAGCTCCGATCCCGCTGTTACTTGCGTCCGTGTCGAGGATAAATTTTCTCTCCGCTCGTGGGGACGCCAATATTGGAGCCGATGTTAGGGCTTGTTTTAGAGACATAAAAGCCCTTTCGCACTCGTCAGTCCACAGGAATTTTTGCTTGGCTTCAGTGAGACGGTGGAGGGATCTCGCTATTTTAGAGAAGCCTTGGACCAATTTTCGGTAATATGTGCAAAGTCCCAGGACGTTCCGAAGCTCGTGCACATTCTCTGGTCGCTTCCAGTCTTCCACGGCTTTGGTCTTTACAGGATCTGTCCTTATTCCTTCTCGGGAGATGATGTGACCCAAGTAGGTGACCTCGTGTCTAAACAGACGGCACTTTGTCGAGCTCAATTTCAAGTTGGCATCTCTCAGCTTCTAGAGGACTTTGCTCAAATTCTCTAGATGTTCCGAGAATGTCCTTCCCATAATGATTATGTCGTCCAAGTACACGAGACACGATTCGTAAGACAGTCCACGTAAAACGGTCTTCATTAGTCGTTCGAAAGTAGCGGGTGCATTGCACAGGTCGAATGGCATCACCTTGAACTGCCACAGTCATTGTCCAGTCGTGAAGACCGTCTTTTCCCGATCGTCCGGGTGTATTTCCACTTGCCAATATCCACTCTTCAGGTCCAGGGTAGAGAACCACTGATGTCCGGAAAGTGTGTCAAGAGTGTCGTCGATCCTTGCAGTGGATAACTGTCCTTCTTGGTGACGTCGTTCAATCTTCTATAGTCGACACAAAATCGTGTGGAACCGTCCTTCTTTCTCACCAGCACGATCGGCGATGCCCATGGACTCGTTGATGGCTCGATGATGTTGTTGACTTGCATTTCCTGTAGTAGTTTACAAACTTCTTCTTGCTTGGCAAACGGAAGTCTTCTAGGATGTTGTTTAATTGGTGAATGGTCCCCGGTGTCAATGTGATGCTGCGTTAAGCTGGTTCGGCCAACATCAGCTGGTGACGTGGAGAGGACATCTCAAAATTTTTCGATAGTGGACTTTGCGCGTCTTCTCTGGTCCGGATCCAGCTTAGCGTCTTCTATCGGGTTCTTGAACAAACTTCCGGAGTCCTCTGGTTGATTTTCCGACGAGTCCCGAACCACACACGTGACGGGGACGCACTTAGCGATCTCTTCGCCCTTCCGAATCTCCTTCGGCTTGTCGCTAATATTGACTAGTCTGACAGGGACGACGTCCTTTGATGAATCCACCAGAGCAGCGGCAATCAGCAGGCCATTCTTGCTTTCGCTAGGGCAGTCCACTAGTCCGAGCTGAAAGTCCCTGGCTGTCCCGGCTGTGCCATGGATGATGCTTTCCATTCTTGGTGGAATCTTGAAGTCCGGAACAGCCAATATTTTCCGGGGACGGATCGCTTCGCTGTCGTACCCGAAGAGGGCGACATGCTCTTTTGACTTGTGGACTTATTCTTCAAGTCAAGGGAGATCCCATATTTCCTGAGAAAGTCCAATCCGATAATGCATGGGTCTTGAATGTCGTCAGCCACGAAGACGGTGTGACGATAGGGGACCGCAGCGAATTTCACTGATGCTTCCATCTTCCCATGCACGGTCATCTTGTCCCCGGTAACGGTCTGTAACGTTAGTGAAGGTGCCACGTATAGGAGTCGTTGTCGGAATTTTTGAGCCACATCGGTTCGGACGATGATCACATTGGCTCCGGTGTCGATGACCATCCGGCAAGGAAATCCGTCAATTTCGACTTCCACGTACATTCCATGGTCTCCGCCGCTCAGCTGCGAGATATGGTAGACACTTGATGGGGCATCTTTTTCTTGCACCGACCTCCGCCCCGCGAGATGGCCACGTTTCAGTTTAACGGCTCGGAGCTCCGGGAGGTGTCCCCTCTCTTGGGAACTGTCAGGGTGCAAAATCTTCGCAGGTGGCCAGCCTCGTTGCACCTCCAGCACACCAAGGGCTTGTCTTTCCGTTTTTCACGGTCATCCCTGGCACTTTTCAGGAATTCTTTCAATTCCCTGATGATGTCCGCTGTAGCGTCCTCCGCAACAGCACCGCGGACCACTCGGCGCTCGCGTCTGGAAGCTTGATGGGCTGCTTCGTACTTCATGGCATAGACGAGTGCACTCTTGACGTCCTTGTATTCCCCCAGACGTAACGCCTGCTGGATGTCGGGGTCCTTGACGGAGTCGACGAAGCACTGCAGGGTCAGTCCGTCCCTGATGTCTGGCGGGCAATCGGAATATGCCAGTTGCGAGAGTCTCTCGATGTCCATGGCCAGTTCTTGCAATGTTTCGCCAGTCTTCTGTTGCCTGGTCTTGAGCTGAAGTCGGTGGAAGTCCTTGAGGTAATTTTCTCCAAACCTTAGCTCGAGTGCGCTCGTCAGGGCTTCATAGCTGGATCGGTCCTCGGTGGCGAGCGTCTGAAGGACTTCGGCAGCTTCACCTCGGAGAGCGGCGGCTAGGTGGAAGGCCTTGAGTACACAGTCCCATCCGTTCGCTGAGGCGATCATCTCGAACTGGGTCCGGAAGATTGACCACGATGTCCTCCTGTCATACGTGCAGGGCAGGGCTTGATGTTAGGCCGATTGACGTCAGCTATGGCTGGCAGGACCTGGTGAGCGTCCGGGAAAAGCGTAGCTGCCTCTTGAATTTTCTTCTCGAGCTCCAATATCCTTTTTGAGAGCTTCTCGTCAACTGGAGAAACTGGAGAAACCGCGAGACACCCAGGCTCTGTCGCAAAAGTTGTTCTTTTTGCTCTGTTGCTTCTCGTCAACTGCATTCATTTCGTGGGAGAGCTCTTTCACGGTGTCGACTATTCCGTCCACTCTGTTTTCAACGACAGCGATGTCTCCCTTCACACCGGCGATGGCGGTGGTGATATCTTTCTTTACGACGGTGACATCCTCTTTTACGTCATCCTCTTTTACGCAATGGACGTGTTGACAGCGGTGACATCTCCCTTGACGGCAGCTATGGACGTGTTGACGTCGTTGATGCCTGATTTCATCTGGCCCATCACAGAAATCAGTTGATTCAGCTGTTCTCGCATTTCATTCATGTCCATTCTTCTCGTCTTCATGCAAGTCTTCAATGACCCCACTCCTCACACCAAATTGTTCCGGATAATTTTCCACAAGACTTCGGGATTGCAAAACAAGAAACGGTTTGACGGACAAGCACAAATTTATTTACAGAACAGCAATTTACAGCCTAATCAGAGAGCTAACAACTTTTTCGTACAACTGGTTGTTCAACGAATCTCTCGATTCGAGTCTCTTTGAGCCTGCCACCTTGTGAGCGCTACGATATTTATAACCCCGGAGAAACTTCGAGAAAAAGAACATTCCACAAAATTCTATTTTACAGTTTCCTAGTCAGCAGCGCCACCGTATGGAGGGGGTTGAACCAATGTCTGGTGGGGTGGGACTTTCTAGAATGTTCTCACCAATAGCATCTCTTTCCGATAAACCGAAACCGGCATCAACCGATTTCGATATTTCTGAGAGCCATCGAACAAATCGCGTCATCTATTGCCTACAGATCATAACAATATAATCATACATTTCATCCTTTGAATGTGTTAGTTCTTATTGGGAGACTTCTTTTTTATTTATTTACACACCTCAACAGGCTGCGCCCAATTACAGAGATGCGAAACCTCCACGGACATAACAAATTCGAAAAATACAAGTAATGAAAATTAATATAAAAGTAAAATAAATAATAATTAATTCATCGAATTTACACGTTAAAAACAAACTCATCAACAAACATATAATACAAAAATATATATATGCGCAATGGAAGCACACATTGAGAATTCAATACAAGGAAGACAAACGTCTACCCAAAATAAAAAAATAAAAAAAACCGAAAATAGATGAGAAAACAAGAGAAAAAAAAAAGAAGCATGATGCCATAGTATCGGGCATAAAAGAAACCTTAATGAGAAATATATACAAATTCATATAGTACCTAGTGGAATAAGGAATATTTATGAAAAATATCTGGGAATTCAGCCGTATTATAATTTTTGCATGTTCGCAAAATTGAAGTATCTAAAATGTTCGTGCGTGCACGAAGTAAATAAAAAACATTTCGGGAAGTATGAGCCCGTCGCTCGCGAGATGGCACGGAGATGTTAATCTCGCGATTAACTTCTATTACCTGCGCGAGAGATCTTTTTTTTTCAAACTTTTTTTTATACTTCATAACAGAAAAAAAGTACTCAAAATTACCTTACAAAACAACGCATTAGGTATTACTGTTTCCTTGTAATGACCCTGAGTAAACTGTGTTACTTCTTGCAATTTGGAATTCTGAGTCTAGTTCCGCCACTCAAACAAATCTGGAAAAATGTAACGAATATAAAACAATCCTCCATCGTTTTAAAGTCGTCACACTGCCTATAATGTCAGTTTTTAAAGATTCCTGTCAATTAGCAAACTGTATTCGTGATTTTACTCGTTATTAAGTCAAACACCTCATGAATTAATTGTTGTTTCCCCAGGGATGATGTTATGCCGAAATCTGACTGTGTTTCTAGAAATTAGCGATTCTTGGTTATATGTGGTCTATAGAGGTTGGTATGCATTCTGGACCTTGGTTACGATCATTTTTTCTGCTCACTTTCTTTTACGGCATGATATTTATAACATTGATAGTCCCAGCCCCAAGTGTCCTCTTGACTGCATCTCTTAATTCAGGTCTTCTGGAAATGCGTTGCCTAAAACAGCGCTCTGTATGCTACACTAGACACGCGAAGTCCGGAAAAATAGAATAGCAACTGCTAAAAATAGCAACGATTCTGTCTCAAGAATATTTTAACTACCTGAGAAGAATTTGCTTCATATGTTGTCGCTCATCGATGAGACTTTCTAAATCTACAAGTCTAATTGCATCAGAAACGAGATGCTGAAATCGGGATACAATAGCCCAGACAAAACACTTTCCTACTGCACCAAAGGGTGTTCGTGGGTGTCGCGACAGTTGTATCTGTGCGGTCCAAACGGTGTTAAGATCACTACTACTACCTAACCGTTAGGCGTGTCCGGAAAATTCACCGCCATGCAATTCACCTCTAGGAAAATTCACCGCCATGCAATTCACCACTAGGAAAATTCACCGCCGGAAAATTCATCGCCGGAAAATTCACCGCTAGGAAAATTCACCGACAACAGTTCGATGCGAGTCAGTTAGCGTGGGAGGAAGCGATTGAGTTACACTGAGTCAGTTAGCGTGGGAGGAAGCGATTGAGTTACACTGAGTCAGTTAGCGTGGGAGGAAGCGATTGAGTTACAATGAGTCAGTTAGCGTGGGAGGAAGCGATTGAGTTACACTGAGTCAGTTAGCGTGGGAGGAAGCGATTGAGTTACACTGAGTCAGTGAGCGAGGAGTGAGTGAGTGACCTAGTGAGTATGTGAGTGAGTGGCCTACTGAGTAAGTGAACTAGTAATTGAATGAGTGAGTGACCTAGTGAGTATGTGAGTGAGTGAGTGGCCTACTGAGTAAGTGAACTAGTAATTGAATGAGTGAGTGAGTGACCTAGTGAGTATGTGAGTGAGTGAGTGGCCTACTGAATAAGTGACCTAGTAATTGAATGAGTGAGTGAGTGAGTGATTAAGTGATTGAGCGAGTGAGTGAGTGAGTGATTAAGTGATTGAGCGAGTGACCTAGTGAGTAAGTGAGTGACCTAGTGAGTAAGTGAGTGACCTAGTGAGTAAGTGAGTGACCTAGTGAGTAAGTGAGTGACCTAGTGAGTATGTGAGTGATTGAGTGATTGAGCGAGTGACCTAGTGAGTAAGTGAGTGAGGGAGTGAGTGAATTAGTTTCAACATAGTAGTGTCTCAAATGATTAAAAAATCTGATTGTTCTATGTTATATTGTATATATTACAATATCGATCTAATGGCATATTTATAGCTTCAGCGGTATTGTGTCGGCGATGATGAATGAGTTTCAGGACATGTTATTTTATATACAGTATATACGTAGATGTAGACACGCACTAATAAGACGGGATTTTTGAAAGTTCATCACCCACGGGGATCATGAGGTGTTAAAGTGGTATGGGGGGGGGCGGGAATCATTGCTGAGTAAATCTGAGATTGCAGAATCTACACCAGTGAAGTTGCTGGTAACAGCTGGTTCATCATGAAAAAATAATCCATTGCTTACTGATGATCAACAATGTTTTTTATAATATCAAAGTGATAACAAATGATTTTAAGCATTCTAGGAAGGTTATTCATCGCGCATCCACTTACTTTATTATCTTTTACTTCTCTGTTATTATTCCTTTTAACGTTCCGTTAGAAGCTTCTGAGTAAAATATAGATGTAATGGAATTATTGAATATATTCTCTTGTGCAACAGCTATTTGTAATTTCTTCCGTATTACCTCAATTTCTTCTAATAAAGTCATTATTAAAACTTTCCACCATATCTTTAAGATCACTCACCAGGTCACTCACTCACTTATTCACTGGGTCACTCAGTAGCTCACTCACTCACGGATTCAGTAACTCGGTCACTCACTCAGTAGCTCGCTCGCTCAATCCCTCGCTCACTGACTCGGTAACTCAATCGCTCACTCTCTCGCTCACTGACTCGGTAACTCAATAACTCACTCTCTCGCTCACTGACTCGGTAACTCAATCGCTCACTCTCTCGCTCACTGCCTGAGTAACTCAATCGCTCACTCCCACGCTAACTGACTTGCATCGAGCTGTTGTCGGTGAATTGTTAGTCGGTGAATTTTCCGGCGGTGAATTTTCCGGCGGTGAATTTTTCCAGTGGTGAATTTTCCTAGCGGGAAATTGCATGGCGGTGAATTTTCCGTAAACCACCGTTAGGTGCCTCGTAAACATCTCCCTAAAGCATTTTTAACTAATTGGTGCATGGTGGAACGTGTTGAGAAAATAAGAATCCGAAGAATGTGGTCGATGAAAAGAGCAATCTAATTCAGGCTGTTTTCGTACCTACATGTGCATGTATGACTTATCTTAACGTAATTACGATATCAGAGTTATTCGTGTTTTGTGTTGCAGTAGTGGTACTATCTGCTTTCCATATTAGAATTGAAAGTGACAGATACGGGAATTTTTGTGTTATATAAGTCCCATCATCATCATCAACAACCATTTTCAATCCACTGCTGCATGAAGGTCTGCTCTAAATTTTTCCATTCTGCTCTGTCTGATGCTTCAGCGATAAAGTTGAGCCCTGCCACTTTCCTAATCTCGTCAATCTATCTTGCGTGGGGACGCCTTCTCGGACGTTTAACACCACGGGGGTACCACTCTAGAATACTTGTGGTCCATCTGTTGTCTTGTCTTCTTGCAATATGTCCAGCCCATTTCCATTTCAAACGTTTAATTCTTTCCATGATATCATATACCTTTGTGTGGTTTTATCCAAGTGATTCGTTTTCTGTCTCTCCTTGTGATGCCTAGCAAACATCTTTCCATGCTCCTTTGTGTTGTCTGTAGTCTTTGTATCGTCTTGCTTGTGAGTGTCCATGTTTCAGCTCCATGCGTCAGTGCTGGTAGCACACACTGGTTAAAACTTTTCTTTTCAAGCATAATGGCATGTGGCTCTTTAGAATTACACAATTTTTGCCAAAAATTCTCCATCCAATCCTGATCCTTCGGTTTATTTGTTATGTAAGTACCGTATTGAAAATCTGCCGCTCTCTTTAGAGAGACTTCTTCAAATTAGGACAGGCTCACATTCGTAAGAATGTGAGCCTTCATAGAAATTCCTCTGAGGAAATTTCCTATGAATTGGTACGATCCAGATACACCGTGTGTGTATGACAGTGAGAGTTTCTGACGTAGAGAAGATATTCCTCTCTACGTCAGGATATTGAGGACATCCTCATATCCTCTATATGCAATCGCGAAGTACTGCACATATTATGTATGAATTTTAGATGCTGTTGATCTGTGAAGATGATTGCACATCTTTGCTATGTGCACATATTGCTATCGCAGAAATTCTCCATACCGAGCAGCTATAGCACCGATCTCTCAATGGGACGCATAAAATCTATCTATATATACAAGATATGCAGAAGACTGGATGTTGTGAAGATATTTATTATTTGAAATGTTAATTTTTTAAGGAAGGCAAAAACTCATCTCTGCCTCGACCGGGAGTCGAACCCGGGTCCCTCGATTGCCGGACGAGTGCTCTGACCACTAAGCTACAGAGGAGACAGAGATTTTCCTTCGCTAGAGCGTATATATTAACATCTCAAATAATAAATATCTTTACAACATCCAGTCTTCTGTATATCTTGTATTAACAAGTGGAGAGCGACATTCATGTCATATATATAGCCCTCTGGTGGCTCGTCGTCCATGAGCTATTAGCTGATCGGTTTCACCGTCCATTGCACGGTTCCGTTCGGCATATATACGCTCTAGCGAAGGGAAACCTCTATCTCCTCTGTAGCATAGTGGTCAGAGCACTCGTCCGGCAATCGAGGGACCCGGGTTCGACTCCCGGTAGAGGCAGAGATGAGTTTTTTCCTTCCTTGAAAAATTAACATCTCAAATAATAAATATCTTCACAACATCCAGTCTTCTGTATATCTTGTATTAACAAGTGGAGAGCGACATTCATGTCATATATATAGCCCTCTGGTGGCTCGTCGTCCATGAGCTATTAGCTGATCGGTTTCACCGTCCATTGCACGGTTCCGTTCGGCATATATACGCTCTAGCGAAGGAAAATCTCTATCTCCTCTGTAGCTTAGTGGTCAGAGCACTCGTCCGGCAATCGAGGGACCCGGGTTCGACTCGAGGCAGAGATGAGTTTTTTTTCCTTCCTTAAAAAATTAACATCTCAAATAATAAATATCTTCACAACATACAGTCTTCTGTATATCTTGTATTAACAAGTGGAGAGCGACATTCATGTCATATATATAGCCCTCTGGTGGCTCGTCGTCCATGAGCTATTAGCTGATCGGTTTCACCGTCCATTGCACGGTTCCGTTCGGCATATATACGCTCTAGCGAAGGGAAATCTCTATCTCCTCTGTAGCATAGTGGTCAGAGCACTCGTCCGGCAATCGAGGGACCCGGGTTCGACTCCCGGTAGAGGCAGAGATGAGTTTTTTCCTTCCTTAAAAAATTAACATCTCAAATAATAAATATCTTCACAACATCCAGTCTTCTGTATATCTTGTATTAACAAGTGGAGAGCGACATTCATGTCATATATATAGCCCTCTGGTGGCTCGTCGTCCATGAGCTGTTAGCTGATCGGTTTCACCGTCCATTGCACGGTTCCGTTCGGCATATATACGCTCTAGCGAAAGAAAATCTCTATCTCCTCTGTAGCTTAGTGGTCAGAGCACTCGTCCGGCAATCGAGGGACCCGGGTTCGACTCCCGGTAGAGGCAGAGATGAGTTTTTTCCTTCCTTAAAAAATTAACATCTCAAACAATAAATATCTTCACAACATCCAGTCTTCTGTATATCTTGTATTAACAAATGGAGAGCGACATTCATGTCATATATATAGCCCTCTGGTGGCTCGTCGTCCATGAGCTATTAGCTGATCGGTTTCACCGTCCATTGCACGGTTCCGTTCGGCATATATACGCTCTAGCGAAGGGAAACCTCTATCTCCTCTGTAGCATAGTAGTCAGAGCACTCGTCCGGCAATCGAGGGACCCGGGTTCGACTCCCGGTAGAGGCAGAGATGAGTTTTTTTCCTTCCTTAAAAAATTAACATCTCAAATAATAAATATCTTCACAACATACAGTCTTCTGTATATCTTGCATTAACAAGTGGAGAGCGACATTCATGTCATATATATAGCCCTCTGGTGGCTCGTCGTCCATGAGCTATTAGCTGGTCGGTTTCACCGTCCATTGCACGGTTCCGTTCGGCATATATACGCTCTAGCGAAGGAAAATCTCTATCTCCTCTGTAGCTTAGTGGTCAGAGCACTCGTCCGGCAATCGAGGGACCCGGGTTCGACTCGAGGCAGAGATGAGTTTTTTTTCCTTCCTTAAAAAATTAACATCTCAAATAATAAATATCTTCACAACATACAGTCTTCTGTATATCTTGTATTAACAAGTGGAGAGCGACATTCATGTCATATATATAGCCCTCTGGTGGCTCGTCGTCCATGAGCTATTAGCTGATCGGTTTCACCGTCCATTGCACGGTTCCGTTCGGCATATATACGCTCTAGCGAAGGAAAATCTCTATCTCCTCTGTAGCATAGTGGTCAGAGCACTCGTCCGGCAATCGAGGGACCCGGGTTCGACTCCCGGTAGAGGCAGAGATGAGTTTTTTCCTTCCTTAAAAAATTAACATCTCAAATAATAAATATCTTCACAACATCCAGTCTTCTGTATATCTTGTATTAACAAGTGGAGAGCGACATTCATGTCATATATATAGCCCTCTGGTGGCTCGTCGTCCATGAGCTATTAGCTGATCGGTTTCACCGTCCATTGCACGGTTCCGTTCGGCATATATACGCTCTAGCGAAAGAAAATCTCTATCTACTCTGTAGCTTAGTGGTCAGAGCACTCGTCCGGCAATCGAGGGACCCGGGTTCGACTCCCGGTAGAGGCAGAGATGAGTTTTTTCCTTCCTTAAAAAATTAACATCTCAAATAATAAATATCTTCACAACATCCAGTCTTCTGTATATCTTGTATTAACAAGTGGAGAGCGACATTCATGTCATATATATAGCCCTCTGGTGGCTCGTCGTCCATGAGCTATTAGCTGATCGGTTTCACCGTCCATTGCACGGTTCCGTTCGGCATATATACGCTCTAGCGAAAGAAAATCTCTATCTCCTCTGTAGCTTAGTGGTCAGAGCACTCGTCCGGCAATCGAGGGACCCGGGTTCGACTCGAGGCAGAGATGAGTTTTTTTCCTTCCTTAAAAAATTAACATCTCAAATAATAAATATCTTTACAACATCCAGTCTTCTGTATATCTTGTATTAACAAGTGGAGAGCGACATTCATGTCATATATATAGCCCTCTGGTGGCTCGTCGTCCATGAGCTATTAGCTGATCGGTTTCACCGTCCATTGCACGGTTCCGTTCGGCATATATACGCTCTAGCGAAGGAAAATCTCTATCTCCTCTGTAGCTTAGTGGTCAGAGCACTCGTCCGGCAATCGAGGGACTCGGGTTCGACTCGAGGCAGAGATGAGTTTTTTTTCCTTCCTTGAAAAATTAACATCTCAAATAATAAATATCTTCACAACATACAGTCTTCTGTATATCTTGTATTAAGAAGTGGAGAGCGACATTCATGTCATATATATAGCCCTCTGGTGGCTCGTCGTCCATGAGCTATTAGCTGATCGGTTTCACCGTCCATTGCACGGTTCCGTTCGGCATATATACGCTCTAGCGAAAGAAAATCTCTATCTCCTCTGTAGCATAGTGGTCAGAGCACTCGTCCGGCAAACGAGGGACCCGGGTTCGACTCCCGGTAGAGGCAGAGATGAGTTTTTTCCTTCCTTAAAAAATTAACATCTCAAATAATAAATATCTTCACAACATCCAGTCTTCTGTATATCTTGTATTAACAAGTGGAGAGCGACATTCATGTCATATATATAGCCCTCTGGTGGCTCGTCGTCCATGAGCTATTAGCTGATCGGTTTCACCGTCCATTGCACGGTTCCGTTCGGCATATATACGCTCTAGCGAAAGAAAATCTCTATCTCCTCTGTAGCTTAGTGGTCAGAGCACTCGTCCGGCAATCGAGGGACCCGGGCTCGAGGCAGAGATGAGTTTTTTTCCTTCCTTAAAAAATTAACATCTCAAATAATAAATATGTTCACAATATCCAGTCTTCTGTATATCTTGTATTAACAAGTGGAGAGCGACATTCATGTCATATATATAGACCTCTGGTGGCTCGTCGTCCATGAGCTATTAGCTGATCGGTTTCACCGTCCATTGCACGGTTCCGTTCGGCATATATACGCTCTAGCGAAAGAAAATCTCTATCTCCTCTGTAGCTTAGTGGTCAGAGCAATCGAGGGACCCGGGTTCGACTCGAGGCAGAGATGAGTTTTTTTCCTTCCTTAAAAAATTAACATCTCAAATAATAAATATGTTCACAATATCCAGTCTTCTGTATATCTTGTATTAACAAGTGGAGAGCGACATTCATGTCATATATATAGCCCTCTGGTGGCTCGTCGTCCACGAGCTATTAGCTGATCGGTTTCACCGTCCATTGCACGGTTCCGTTCGGCATATATACGCTCTAGCGAAGGGAAATCTCTATCTCCTCTGTAGCATAGTGGTCAGAGCACTTGTCCGGCAATCGAGGGACCCGGGTTCGACTCCCGGTAGAGGCAGAGATGAGTTTTTTCCTTCCTTAAAAAATTAACATCTCAAATAATAAATATCTTCACAACATCCAGTCTTCTGTATATCTTGTATTAACAAGTGGAGAGCGACATTCATGTCATATATATAGCCCTCTGGTGGCTCGTCGTCCATGAGCTATTAGCTGATCGGTTTCACCGTCCATTGCACGGTTCCGTTCGGCATATATACGCTCTAGCGAAAGAAAATCTCTATCTCCTCTGTAGCTTAGTGGTCAGAGCACTCGTCCGGCAATCGAGGGACCCGGGTTCGACTCGAGGCAGAGATGAGTTTTTTTTCCTTCCTTAAAAAATTAACATCTCAAATAATAAATATCTTCACAACATACAGTCTTCTGTATATCTTGTATTAACAAGTGGAGAGCGACATTCATGTCATATATATAGCCCTCTGGTGGCTCGTCGTCCATGAGCTATTAGCTGATCGGTTTCACCATCCATTGCACGGTTCCGTTCGGCATATATACGCTCTAGCGAAGGGAAATCTCTATCTGCTCTGTAGCATAGTGGTCAGAGCACTCGTCCGGCAATCGAGGGACCCGGGTTCGACTCCCGGTAGAGGCAGAGATGAGTTTTTTCCTTCCTTAAAAAATTAACATCTCAAATAATAAATATCTTCACAACATCCAGTCTTCTGTATATCTTGTATTAACAAGTGGAGAGCGACATTCATGTCATATATATAGCCCTCTGGTGGCTCGTCGCCCATGAGCTATTAGCTGATCGGTTTCACCGTCCATTGCACGGTTCCGTTCGGCATATATACGCTTTAGCGAAAGAAAATCTCTATCTCCTCTGTAGCTTAGTGGTCAGAGCACTCGTCCGGCAATCGAGGGACCCGGGTTCGACTCCCGGTAGAGGCAGAGATGAGTTTTTTCCTTCCTTCAAAAATTAACATCTCAAATAATAAATATCTTCACAACATCCAGTCTTCTGTATATCTTGTATTAACAAGTGGAGAGCGACATTCATGTCATATATATAGCCCTCTGGTGGCTCGTCGTCCATGAGCTATTAGCTGATCGGTTTCACCGTCCATTGCACGGTTCCGTTCGGCATATATACGCTCTAGCGAAGGGAAATCTCTATCTCCTCTGTAGCATAGTGGTCAGAGCACTCGTCCGGCAATCGAGGGACCCGGGTTCGACTCCCGGTAGAGGCAGAGATGAGTTTTTTCCTTCCTTAAAAAATTAACATCTCAAATAATAAATATCTTCACAACATCCAGTCTTCTGTATATCTTGTATTAACAAGTGGAGAGCGACATTCATGTCATATATATAGCCCTCTGGTGGCTCGTCGTCCATGAGCTATTAGCTGATCGGTTTCACCGTCCATTGCACGGTTCCGTTCGGCATATATACGCTCTAGCGAAGGAAAATCTCCATCTCCTCCGTAGCTTAGTGGTCAGAGCACTCGTCCGGCAATCGAGGGACCCGGGTTCGACTCCCGGTAGAGGCAGAGATGAGTTTTTTCCTTCCTTAAAAAATTAACATCTCAAATAATAAATATCTTCACAACATCCAGTCTTCTGTATATCTTGTATTAACAAGTGGAGAGCGACATTCATGTCATATATATAGCCCTCTGGTGGCTCGTCGTCCATGAGCTATTAGCTGATCGGTTTCACCGTCCATTGCACGGTTCCGTTCGGCATATATACGCTCTAGCGAAGGAAAATCTCTATCTCCTCTGTAGCTTAGTGGTCAGAGCACTCGTCCGGCAATCGAGGGGCTCGACTCGAGGCAGAGATGAGTTTTTTTTCCTTCCTTAAAAAATTAACATCTCAAATAATAAATATCTTCACAACATCCAGTCTTCTGTATATCTTGTATTAACAAGTGGAGAGCGACATTCATGTCATATATATAGCCCTCTGGTGGCTCGTCGTCCATGAGCTATTAGCTGATCGGTTTCACCGTCCATTGCACGGTTCCGTTCGGCATATATACGCTCTAGCGAAAGAAAATCTCTATCTCCTCTGTAGCATAGTGGTCAGAGCACTCGTCCGGCAATCGAGGGACCCGGGTTCGACTCGAGGCAGAGATGAGTTTTTTTCCTTCCTTAAAAAATTAACATCTCAAATAATAAATATCTTCACAATATCCAGTCTTCTGTATATCTTGTATTAACAAGTGGAGAGCGACATTCATGTCATATATATAGCCCTCTGGTGGCTCGTCGTCCACGAGCTATTAGCTGATCGGTTTCACCGTCCATTGCACGGTTCCGTTCGGCATATATACGCTCTAGCGAAGGGAAATCTCTATCTCCTCTGTAGCATAGTGGTCAGAGCACTCGTCCGGCAATCGAGGGACCCGGGTTCGACTCCCGGTAGAGGCAGAGATGAGTTTTTTCCTTCCTTGAAAAATTAACATCTCAAATAATAAATATCTTCACAACATCCAGTCTTCTGTATATCTTGTATTAACAAGTGGAGAGCGACATTCATGTCATATATATAGCCCTCTGGTGGCTCGTCGTCCATGAGCTATTAGCTGATCGGTTTCACCGTCCATTGCACGGTTCCGTTCGGCATATATACGCTCTAGCGAAGGAAAATCTCCATCTCCTCTGTAGCTTAGTGGTCAGAGCACTCGTCCGGCAATCGAGGGACCCGGGTTCGACTCCCGGTAGAGGCAGAGATGAGTTTTTTCCTTCCTTAAAAAATTAACATCTCAAATAATAAATATCTTCACAACATCCAGTCTTCTGTATATCTTGTATTAACAAGTGGAGAGCGACATTCATGTCATATATATAGCCCTCTGGTGGCTCGTCGTCCATGAGCTATTAGCTGATCGGTTTCACCGTCCATTGCACGGTTCCGTTCGGCATATATACGCTCTAGCGAAGGAAAACCTCCATCTCCTCTGTAGCTTAGTGGTCAGAGCACTCGTCCGGCAATCGAGAGACCCGGGCTCGACTCGAGGCAGAGATGAGTTTTTTTTCCTTCCTTAAAAAATTAACATCTCAAATAATAAATATCTTCACAACATCCAGTCTTCTGATATATATTGTATTAACAAGTGCAGAGCGACATTCATGTCATATATATAGCCCTCTGGTGGCTCGTCGTCCATGAGCTATTAGCTGATCGGTTTCACCGTCGATTGCACGGTTCCGTTCGGCATATATACGCTCTAGCGAAGGAAAATCTCTATCTCCTCTGTAGCTTAGTGGTCAGAACACTCGTCCGGCAATCGAGAGACCCGGGCTCGACTCGAGGCAGAGATGAGTTTTTTTTCCTTCCTTAAAAAATTAACATCTCAAATAATAAATATCTTCACAACATCCAGTCTTCTGATATATATTGTATTAACAAGTGTAGAGCGACATTCATGTCATATATATAGCCCTCTGGTGGCTCGTCGTCCATGAGCTATTAGCTGATCGGTTTCACCGTCCATTGCACGGTTCCGTTCGGCATATATACGCTCTAGCGAAGGAAAATCTCTATCTCCTCTGTAGCTTAGTGGTCAGAACACTCGTCCGGCAATCGAGAGACCCGGGCTCGACTCGAGGCAGAGATGAGTTTTTTTTCCTTCCTTAAAAAATTAACATCTCAAATAATAAATATCTTCACAACATCCAGTCTTCTGATATATATTGTATTAACAAGTGGAGAGCGACATTCATGTCATATATATAGCCCTCTGGTGGCTCGTCGTCCATGAGCTATTAGCTGATCGGTTTCACCGTCCATTGCACGGTTCCGTTCGGCATATATACGCTCTAGCGAAAGAAAATCTCTATCTCCTCTGTAGCTTAGTGGTCAGATCACTCGTCCGGCAATCGGGGGACCCGGGTTCGACTCCCGGTAGAGGCAGAGATGAGTTTTTTCCTTCCTTAAAAAATTAACATCTCAAATAATAAATATCTTCACAACATACAGTCTTCTGTATATCTTGCATTAACAAGTGGAGAGCGACATTCATGTCATATATATAGCCCTCTGGTGGCTCGTCGTCCATGAGCTATTAGCTGATCGGTTTCACCGTCCATTGCACGGTTCCGTTCGGCATATATACGCTCTAGCGAAAGAAAATCTCTATCTCCTCTGTAGCTTAGTGGTCAGAGCACTCGTCCGGCAATCGGGGGACCCGGGTTCGACTCCCGGTAGAGGCAGAGATGAGTTTTTTCCTTCCTTAAAAAATTAACATCTCAAATAATAAATATCTTCACAACATCCAGTCTTCTGATATATATTGTATTAACAAGTGGAGAGCGACATTCATGTCATATATATAGCCCTCTGGTGGCTCGTCGTCCATGAGCTATTAGCTGGTCGGTTTCACCGTCCATTGCACGGTTCCGTTCGGCATATATACGCTCTAGCGAAGAAAAATCTCTATCTCCTCTGTAGCTTAGTGGTCAGAGCACTCGTCCGGCAATCGAGGGACTCGGGTTCGACTCGAGGCAGAGATGAGTTTTTTTTCCTTCCTTGAAAAATTAACATCTCAAATAATAAATATCTTCACAACATACAGTCTTCTGTATATCTTGTATTAACAAGTGGAGAGCGACATTCATGTCATATATATAGCCCTCTGGTGGCTCGTCGTCCATGAGCTATTAGCTGATCGGTTTCACCGTCCATTGCACGGTTCCGTTCGGCATATATACGCTCTAGCGAAGGGAAATCTCTATCTCCTCTGTAGCATAGTGGTCAGAGCACTCGTCCGGCAATCGAGGGACCCGGGTTCGACTCCCGGTAGAGGCAGAGATGAGTTTTTTCCTTCCTTAAAAAATTAACATCTCAAATAATAAATATCTTCACAACATCCAGTCTTCTGTATATCTTGTATTAACAAGTGGAGAGCGACATTCATGTCATATATATAGCCCTCTGGTGGCTCGTCGTCCATGAGCTATTAGCTGATCGGTTTCACCGTCCATTGCACGGTTCCGTTCGGCATATATACGCTCTAGCGAAAGAAAATCTCTATCTCCTCTGTAGCTTAGTGGTCAGAGCACTCGTCCGGCAATCGAGGGACCCGGGTTCGACTCCCGGTAGATGCAGAGATGAGTTTTTTCCTTCCTTAAAAAATTAACATCTCAAATAATAAATATCTTCACAACATCCAGTCTTCTGTATATCTTGTATTAACAAGTGGAGAGCGACATTCATGTCATATATATAGCCCTCTGGTGGCTCGTCGTCAATGAGCTATTAGCTGATCGGTTTCACCGTCCATTGCACGGTTCCGTTCGGCATATATACGCTCTAGCGAAGGAAAATCTCTATCTCCTCTGTAGCTTAGTGGTCAGAGCACTCGTCCGGCAATCGAGGGACTCGGGTTCGACTCGAGGCAGAGATGAGCTTTTTTTCCTTCCTTGAAAAATTAACATCTCAAATAATAAATATCTTCACAACATACAGTCTTCTGTATATCTTGTATTAACAAGTGGAGAGCGACATTCATATATATAGCCATCTGGTGGCTCGTCGTCCATGAGCTATTAGCTGATCGGTTTCACCGTCTATTGCACGGTTCCGTTCGGCATATATACGCTCTAGCGAAGGGAAATCTCTATCTCCTCTGTAGCATAGTGGTCAGAGCACTCGTCCGGCAATCGAGGGACCCGGGTTCGACTCCCGGTAGAGGCAGAGATGAGTTTTTTCCTTCCTTAAAAAATTAACATCTCAAATAATAAATATCTTCACAACATCCAGTCTTCTGTATATCTTGTATTAACAAGTGGAGAGCGACATTCATGTCATATATATAGCCCTCTGGTGGCTCGTCGTCCATGAGCTATTAGCTGATCGGTTTCACCGTCCATTGCACGGTTCCGTTCGGCATATATACGCTCTAGCGAAAGAAAATCTCTATCTCCTCTGTAGCTTAGTGGTCAGAGCACTCGTCCGGCAATCGAGGGACCCGGGCTCGACTCGAGGAAGAGATGAGTTTTTTTCCTTCCTTAAAAAATTAACATCTCAAATAATAAATATGTTCACAATATCCAGTCTTCTGTATATCTTGTATTAACAAGTGGAGAGCGACATTCATGTCATATATATAGCCCTCTGGTGGCTCGTCGTCCATGAGCTATTAGCTGATCGGTTTCACCGTCCATTGCACGGTTCCGTTCGGCATATATACGCTCTAGCGAAAGAAAATCTCTATCTCCTCTGTAGCTTAGTGGTCAGAGCACTCGTCCGGCAATCGAGGGACCCGGGTTCGACTCGAGGCAGAGATGAGTTTTTTTTCCTTCCTTAAAAAATTAACATCTCAAATAATAAATATCTTCACAACATACAGTCTTCTGTATATCTTGTATTAACAAGTGGAGAGCGACATTCATGTCATATATATAGCCCTCTGGTGGCTCGTCGTCCATGAGCTATTAGCTGATCGGTTTCACCATCCATTGCACGGTTCCGTTCGGCATATATACGCTCTAGCGAAGGGAAATCTCTATCTCCTCTGTAGCATAGTGGTCAGAGCACTCGTCCGGCAATCGAGGGACCCGGGTTCGACTCCCGGTAGAGGCAGAGATGAGTTTTTTCCTTCCTTAAAAAATTAACATCTCAAATAATAAATATCTTCACAACATCCAGTCTTCTGTATATCTTGTATTAACAAGTGGAGAGCGACATTCATGTCATATATATAGCCCTCTGGTGGCTCGTCGTCCATGAGCTATTAGCTGATCGGTTTCACCGTCCATTGCACGGTTCCGTTCGGCATATATACGCTTTAGCGAAAGAAAATCTCTATCTCCTCTGTAGCTTAGTGGTCAGAGCACTCGTCCGGCAATCGAGGGACCCGGGTTCGACTCCCGGTAGAGGCAGAGATGAGTTTTTTCCTTCCTTCAAAAATTAACATCTCAAATAATAAATATCTTCACAACATCCAGTCTTCTGTATATCTTGTATTAACAAGTGGAGAGCGACATTCATGTCATATATATAGCCCTCTGGTGGCTCGTCGTCCATGAGCTATTAGCTGATCGGTTTCACCGTCCATTGCACGGTTCCGTTCGGCATATATACGCTCTAGCGAAGGGAAATCTCTATCTCCTCTGTAGCATAGTGGTCAGAGCACTCGTCCGGCAATCGAGGGACCCGGGTTCGACTCCCGGTAGAGGCAGAGATGAGTTTTTTCCTTCCTTAAAAAATTAACATCTCAAATAATAAATATCTTCACAACATCCAGTCTTCTGTATATCTTGTATTAACAAGTGGAGAGCGACATTCATGTCATATATATAGCCCTCTGGTGGCTCGTCGTCCATGAGCTATTAGCTGATCGGTTTCACCGTCCATTGCACGGTTCCGTTCGGCATATATACGCTCTAGCGAAGGAAAATCTCCATCTCCTCCGTAGCTTAGTGGTCAGAGCACTCGTCCGGCAATCGAGGGACCCGGGTTCGACTCCCGGCAGAGATGAGTTTTTTCCTTCCTTAAAAAATTAACATCTCAAATAATAAATATCTTCACAACATCCAGTCTTCTGTATATCTTGTATTAACAAGTGGAGAGCGACATTCATGTCATATATATAGCCCTCTGGTGGCTCGTCGTCCATGAGCTATTAGCTGATCGGTTTCACCGTCCATTGCACGGTTCCGTTCGGCATATATACGCTCTAGCGAAGAAAAATCTCTATCTCCTCTGTAGCTTAGTGGTCAGAGCACTCGTCCGGCAATCGAGGGGCTCGACTCGAGGCAGAGATGAGTTTTTTTTCCTTCCTTAAAAAATTAACATCTCAAATAATAAATATCTTCACAATATCCAGTCTTCTGTATATCTTGTATTAACAAGTGGAGAGCGACATTCATGTCATATATATAGCCCTCTGGTGGCTCGTCGTCCATGAGCTATTAGCTGATCGGTTTCACCGTCCATTGCACGGTTCCGTTCGGCATATATACGCTCTAGCGAAGGGAAATCTCTATCTCCTCTGTAGCATAGTGGTCAGAGCACTCGTCCGGCAATCGAGGGACCCGGGTTCGACTCCCGGTAGAGGCAGAGATGAGTTTTTTCCTTCCTTGAAAAATTAACATCTCAAATAATAAATATCTTCACAACATCCAGTCTTCTGTATATCTTGTATTAACAAGTGGAGAGCGACATTCATGTCATATATATAGCCCTCTGGTGGCTCGTCGTCCATGAGCTATTAGCTGATCGGTTTCACCGTCCATTGCACGGTTCCGTTCGGCATATATACGCTCTAGCGAAGGAAAATCTCCATCTCCTCTGTAGCTTAGTGGTCAGAGCACTCGTCCGGCAATCGAGGGACCCGGGTTCGACTCCCGGTAGAGGCAGAGATGAGTTTTTTCCTTCCTTAAAAAATTAACATCTCAAATAATAAATATCTTCACAACATCCAGTCTTCTGTATATCTTGTATTAACAAGTGGAGAGCGACATTCATGTCATATATATAGCCCTCTGGTGGCTCGTCGTCCATGAGCTATTAGCTGATCGGTTTCACCGTCCATTGCACGGTTCCGTTCGGCATATATACGCTCTAGCGAAGGAAAACCTCCATCTCCTCTGTAGCTTAGTGGTCACAGCACTCGTCCGGCAATCGAGAGACCCGGGCTCGACTCGAGGCAGAGATGAGTTTTTTTTCCTTCCTTAAAAAATTAACATCTCAAATAATAAATATCTTCACAACATCCAGTCTTCTGATATATATTGTATTAACAAGTGCAGAGCGACATTCATGTCATATATATAGCCCTCTGGTGGCTCGTCGTCCATGAGCTATTAGCTGATCGGTTTCACCGTCCATTGCACGGTTCCGTTCGGCATATATACGCTCTAGCGAAGGAAAATCTCTATCTCCTCTGTAGCTTAGTGGTCAGAACACTCGTCCGGCAATCGAGAGACCCGGGCTCGACTCGAGGCAGAGATGAGTTTTTTTTCCTTCCTTAAAAAATTAACATCTCAAATAATAAATATCTTCACAACATCCAGTCTTCTGATATATATTGTATTAACAAGTGTAGAGCGACATTCATGTCATATATATAGCCCTCTGGTGGCTCGTCGTCCATGAGCTATTAGCTGATCGGTTTCACCGTCCATTGCACGGTTCCGTTCGGCATATATACGCTCTAGCGAAGGAAAATCTCTATCTCCTCTGTAGCTTAGTGGTCAGAACACTCGTCCGGCAATCGAGAGACCCGGGCTCGACTCGAGGCAGAGATGAGTTTTTTTTCCTTCCTTAAAAAATTAACATCTCAAATAATAAATATCTTCACAACATCCAGTCTTCTGATATATATTGTATTAACAAGTGGAGAGCGACATTCATGTCATATATATAGCCCTCTGGTGGCTCGTCGTCCATGAGCTATTAGCTGATCGGTTTCACCGTCCATTGCACGGTTCCGTTCGGCATATATACGCTCTAGCGAAAGAAAATCTCTATCTCCTCTGTAGCTTAGTGGTCAGAGCACTCGTCCGGCAATCGGGGGACCCGGGTTCGACTCCCGGTAGAGGCAGAGATGAGTTTTTTCCTTCCTTAAAAAATTAACATCTCAAATAATAAATATCTTCACAACATACAGTCTTCTGATATATATTGTATTAACAAGTGGAGAGCGACATTCATGTCATATATATAGCCCTCTGGTGGCTCGTCGTCCATGAGCTATTAGCTGATCGGTTTCACCGTCCATTGCACGGTTCCGTTCGGCATATATACGCTTTAGCGAAAGAAAATCTCTATCTCCTCTGTAGCTTAGTGGTCAGAGCACTCGTCCGGCAATCGAGGGACCCGGGTTCGACTCCCGGTAGAGGCAGAGATGAGTTTTTTCCTTCCTTCAAAAATTAACATCTCAAATAATAAATATCTTCACAACATCCAGTCTTCTGTATATCTTGTATTAACAAGTGGAGAGCGACATTCATGTCATATATATAGCCCTCTGGTGGCTCGTCGTCCATGAGCTATTAGCTGATCGGTTTCACCGTCCATTGCACGGTTCCGTTCGGCATATATACGCTCTAGCGAAGGGAAATCTCTATCTCCTCTGTAGCATAGTGGTCAGAGCACTCGTCCGGCAATCGAGGGACCCGGGTTCGACTCCCGGTAGAGGCAGAGATGAGTTTTTTCCTTCCTTAAAAAATTAACATCTCAAATAATAAATATCTTCACAACATCCAGTCTTCTGTATATCTTGTATTAACAAGTGGAGAGCGACATTCATGTCATATATATAGCCCTCTGGTGGCTCGTCGTCCATGAGCTATTAGCTGATCGGTTTCACCGTCCATTGCACGGTTCCGTTCGGCATATATACGCTCTAGCGAAGGAAAATCTCCATCTCCTCCGTAGCTTAGTGGTCAGAGCACTCGTCCGGCAATCGAGGGACCCGGGTTCGACTCCCGGTAGAGGCAGAGATGAGTTTTTTCCTTCCTTAAAAAATTAACATCTCAAATAATAAATATCTTCACAACATCCAGTCTTCTGTATATCTTGTATTAACAAGTGGAGAGCGACATTCATGTCATATATATAGCCCTCTGGTGGCTCGTCGTCCATGAGCTATTAGCTGATCGGTTTCACCGTCCATTGCACGGTTCCGTTCGGCATATATACGCTCTAGCGAAGAAAAATCTCTATCTCCTCTGTAGCTTAGTGGTCAGAGCACTCGTCCGGCAATCGAGGGGCTCGACTCGAGGCAGAGATGAGTTTTTTTTCCTTCCTTAAAAAATTAACATCTCAAATAATAAATATCTTCACAACATCCAGTCTTCTGTATATCTTGTATTAACAAGTGGAGAGCGACATTCATGTCATATATATAGCCCTCTGGTGGCTCGTCGTCCATGAGCTATTAGCTGATCGGTTTCACCGTCCATTGCACGGTTCCGTTCGGCATATATACGCTCTAGCGAAAGAAAATCTCTATCTCCTCTGTAGCATAGTGGTCAGAGCACTCGTCCGGCAATCGAGGGACCCGGGTTCGACTCGAGGCAGAGATGAGTTTTTTTCCTTCCTTAAAAAATTAACATCTCAAATAATAAATATCTTCACAATATCCAGTCTTCTGTATATCTTGTATTAACAAGTGGAGAGCGACATTCATGTCATATATATAGCCCTCTGGTGGCTCGTCGTCCATGAGCTATTAGCTGATCGGTTTCACCGTCCATTGCACGGTTCCGTTCGGCATATATACGCTCTAGCGAAGGGAAATCTCTATCTCCTCTGTAGCATAGTGGTCAGAGCACTCGTCCGGCAATCGAGGGACCCGGGTTCGACTCCCGGTAGAGGCAGAGATGAGTTTTTTCCTTCCTTGAAAAATTAACATCTCAAATAATAAATATCTTCACAACATCCAGTCTTCTGTATATCTTGTATTAACAAGTGGAGAGCGACATTCATGTCATATATATAGCCCTCTGGTGGCTCGTCGTCCATGAGCTATTAGCTGATCGGTTTCACCGTCCATTGCACGGTTCCGTTCGGCATATATACGCTCTAGCGAAGGAAAATCTCCATCTCCTCTGTAGCTTAGTGGTCAGAGCACTCGTCCGGCAATCGAGGGACCCGGGTTCGACTCCCGGTAGAGGCAGAGATGAGTTTTTTCCTTCCTTAAAAAATTAACATCTCAAATAATAAATATCTTCACAACATCCAGTCTTCTGTATATCTTGTATTAACAAGTGGAGAGCGACATTCATGTCATATATATAGCCCTCTGGTGGCTCGTCGTCCATGAGCTATTAGCTGATCGGTTTCACCGTCCATTGCACGGTTCCGTTCGGCATATATACGCTCTAGCGAAGGAAAACCTCCATCTCCTCTGTAGCTTAGTGGTCAGAGCACTCGTCCGGCAATCGAGAGACCCGGGCTCGACTCGAGGCAGAGATGAGTTTTTTTTCCTTCCTTAAAAAATTAACATCTCAAATAATAAATATCTTCACAACATCCAGTCTTCTGATATATATTGTATTAACAAGTGCAGAGCGACATTCATGTCATATATATAGCCCTCTGGTGGCTCGTCGTCCATGAGCTATTAGCTGATCGGTTTCACCGTCCATTGCACGGTTCCGTTCGGCATATATACGCTCTAGCGAAGGAAAATCTCTATCTCCTCTGTAGCTTAGTGGTCAGAACACTCGTCCGGCAATCGAGAGACCCGGGCTCGACTCGAGGCAGAGATGAGTTTTTTTTCCTTCCTTAAAAAATTAACATCTCAAATAATAAATATCTTCACAACATCCAGTCTTCTGATATATATTGTATTAACAAGTGTAGAGCGACATTCATGTCATATATATAGCCCTCTGGTGGCTCGTCGTCCATGAGCTATTAGCTGATCGGTTTCACCGTCCATTGCACGGTTCCGTTCGGCATATATACGCTCTAGCGAAGGAAAATCTCTATCTCCTCTGTAGCTTAGTGGTCAGAACACTCGTCCGGCAATCGAGAGACCCGGGCTCGACTCGAGGCAGAGATGAGTTTTTTTTCCTTCCTTAAAAAATTAACATCTCAAATAATAAATATCTTCACAACATCCAGTCTTCTGATATATATTGTATTAACAAGTGGAGAGCGACATTCATGTCATATATATAGCCCTCTGGTGGCTCGTCGTCCATGAGCTATTAGCTGATCGGTTTCACCGTCCATTGCACGGTTCCGTTCGGCATATATACGCTCTAGCGAAGGGAAATCTCTATCTCCTCTGTAGCATAGTGGTCAGAGCACTCGTCCGGCAATCGGGGGACCCGGGTTCGACTCCCGGTAGAGGCAGAGATGAGTTTTTTCCTTCCTTAAAAAATTAACATCTCAAATAATAAATATCTTCACAACATACAGTCTTCTGATATATATTGTATTAACAAGTGGAGAGCGACATTCATGTCATATATATAGCCCTCTGGTGGCTCGTCGTCCATGAGCTATTAGCTGGTCGGTTTCACCGTCCATTGCACGGTTCCGTTCGGCATATATACGCTCTAGCGAAGAAAAATCTCTATCTCCTCTGTAGCTTAGTGGTCAGAGCACTCGTCCGGCAATCGAGGGACTCGGGTTCGACTCGAGGCAGAGATGAGTTTTTTTTCCTTCCTTGAAAAATTAACATCTCAAATAATAAATATCTTCACAACATACAGTCTTCTGTATATCTTGTATTAACAAGTGGAGAGCGACATTCATGTCATATATATAGCCCTCTGGTGGCTCGTCGTCCATGAGCTATTAGCTGATCGGTTTCACCGTCCATTGCACGGTTCCGTTCGGCATATATACGCTCTAGCGAAGGGAAATCTCTATCTCCTCTGTAGCATAGTGGTCAGAGCACTCGTCCGGCAATCGAGGGACCCGGGTTCGACTCCCGGTAGAGGCAGAGATGAGTTTTTTCCTTCCTTAAAAAATTAACATCTCAAATAATAAATATCTTCACAACATCCAGTCTTCTGTATATCTTGTATTAACAAGTGGAGAGCGACATTCATGTCATATATATAGCCCTCTGGTGGCTCGTCGTCCATGAGCTATTAGCTGATCGGTTTCACCGTCCATTGCACGGTTCCGTTCGGCATATATACGCTCTAGCGAAAGAAAATCTCTATCTCCTCTGTAGCTTAGTGGTCAGAGCACTCGTCCGGCAATCGAGGGACCCGGGTTCGACTCGAGGGACCCGGGTTCGACTCGAGGCAGAGATGAGTTTTTTTTCCTTCCTTAAAAAATTAACATCTCAAATAATAAATATCTTCACAACATCCAGTCTTCTGATATATATTGTATTAACAAGTGTAGAGCGACATTCATGTCATATATATAGCCCTCTGGTGGCTCGTCGTCCATGAGCTATTAGCTGATCGGTTTCACCGTCCATTGCACGGTTCCGTTCGGCATATATACGCTCTAGCGAAGGAAAATCTCTATCTCCTCTGTAGCTTAGTGGTCAGAACACTCGTCCGGCAATCGAGAGACCCGGGCTCGACTCGAGGCAGAGATGAGTTTTTTTTCCTTCCTTAAAAAATTAACATCTCAAATAATAAATATCTTCACAACATCCAGTCTTCTGATATATATTGTATTAACAAGTGGAGAGCGACATTCATGTCATATATATAGCCCTCTGGTGGCTCGTCGTCCATGAGCTATTAGCTGATCGGTTTCACCGTCCATTGCACGGTTCCGTTCGGCATATATACGCTCTAGCGAAAGAAAATCTCTATCTCCTCTGTAGCTTAGTAGTCAGAGCACTCGTCCGGCAATCGGGGGACCCGGGTTCGACTCCCGGTAGAGGCAGAGATGAGTTTTTTCCTTCCTTAAAAAATTAACATCTCAAATAATAAATATCTTCACAACATACAGTCTTCTGATATATATTGTATTAACAAGTGGAGAGCGACATTCATGTCATATATATAGCCCTCTGGTGGCTCGTCGTCCATGAGCTATTAGCTGGTCGGTTTCACCGTCCATTGCACGGTTCCGTTCGGCATATATACGCTCTAGCGAAGAAAAATCTCTATCTCCTCTGTAGCTTAGTGGTCAGAGCACTCGTCCGGCAATCGAGGGACTCGGGTTCGACTCGAGGCAGAGATGAGTTTTTTTTCCTTCCTTGAAAAATTAACATCTCAAATAATAAATATCTTCACAACATACAGTCTTCTGTATATCTTGTATTAACAAGTGGAGAGCGACATTCATGTCATATATATAGCCCTCTGGTGGCTCGTCGTCCATGAGCTATTAGCTGATCGGTTTCACCGTCCATTGCACGGTTCCGTTCGGCATATATACGCTCTAGCGAAGGGAAATCTCTATCTCCTCTGTAGCATAGTGGTCAGAGCACTCGTCCGGCAATCGAGGGACCCGGGTTCGACTCCCGGTAGAGGCAGAGATGAGTTTTTTCCTTCCTTAAAAAATTAACATCTCAAATAATAAATATCTTCACAACATCCAGTCTTCTGTATATCTTGTATTAACAAGTGGAGAGCGACATTCATGTCATATATATAGCCCTCTGGTGGCTCGTCGTCCATGAGCTATTAGCTGATCGGTTTCACCGTCCATTGCACGGTTCCGTTCGGCATATATACGCTCTAGCGAAGGAAAATCTCCATCTCCTCTGTAGCTTAGTGGTCAGAGCACTCGTCCGGCAATCGAGGGACCCGGGTTCGACTCCCGGTAGAGGCAGAGATGAGTTTTTTCCTTCCTTGAAAAATTAACATCTCAAATAATAAATATCTTCACAACATCCAGTCTTCTGTATATCTTGTATTAACAAGTGGAGAGCGACATTCATGTCATATATATAGCCCTCTGGTGGCTCGTCGTCCATGAGCTATTAGCTGATCGGTTTCACCGTCCATTGCACGGTTCCGTTCGGCATATATACGCTCTAGCGAAGGAAAATCTCCATCTCCTCTGTAGCTTAGTGGTCAGAGCACTCGTCCGGCAATCGAGGGACCCGGGTTCGACTCCCGGTAGAGGCAGAGATGAGTTTTTTCCTTCCTTAAAAAATTAACATCTCAAATAATAAATATCTTCACAACATCCAGTCTTCTGTATATCTTGTATTAACAAGTGGAGAGCGACATTCATGTCATATATATAGCCCTCTGGTGGCTCGTCGTCCATGAGCTATTAGCTGATCGGTTTCACCATCCATTGCACGGTTCCGTTCGGCATATATACGCTCTAGCGAAGGAAAACCTCCATCTCCTCTGTAGCTTAGTGGTCAGAGCACTCGTCCGGCAATCGAGAGACCCGGGCTCGACTCGAGGCAGAGATGAGTTTTTTTTCCTTCCTTAAAAAATTAACATCTCAAATAATAAATATCTTCACAACATCCAGTCTTCTGATATATATTGTATTAACAAGTGCAGAGCGACATTCATGTCATATATATAGCCCTCTGGTGGCTCGTCGTCCATGAGCTATTAGCTGATCGGTTTCACCGTCCATTGCACGGTTCCGTTCGGCATATATACGCTCTAGCGAAGGAAAATCTCTATCTCCTCTGTAGCTTAGTGGTCAGAGCACTCGTCCGGCAATCGAGGGGCTCGACTCGAGTCAGAGATGAGTTTTTTTTCCTTCCTTAAAAAATTAACATCTCAAATAATAAATATCTTCACAACATCCAGTCTTCTGATATATATTGTATTAACAAGTGGAGAGCGACATTCATGTCATATATATAGCCCTCTGGTGGCTCGTCGTCCATGAGCTATTAGCTGATCGGTTTCACCGTCCATTGCACGGTTCCGTTCGGCATATATACGCTCTAGCGAAGGGAAATCTCTATCTCCTCTGTAGCATAGTGGTCAGAGCACTCGTCCGGCAATCGGGGGACCCGGGTTCGACTCCCGGTAGAGGCAGAGATGAGTTTTTTCCTTCCTTAAAAAATTAACATCTCAAATAATAAATATCTTCACAACATACAGTCTTCTGATATATATTGTATTAACAAGTGGAGAGCGACATTCATGTCATATATATAGCCCTCTGGTGGCTCGTCGTCCATGAGCTATTAGCTGGTCGGTTTCACCGTCCATTGCACGGTTCCGTTCGGCATATATACGCTCTAGCGAAGAAAAATCTCTATCTCCTCTGTAGCTTAGTGGTCAGAGCACTCGTCCGGCAATCGAGGGACTCGGGTTCGACTCGAGGCAGAGATGAGTTTTTTTTCCTTCCTTGAAAAATTAACATCTCAAATAATAAATATCTTCACAACATACAGTCTTCTGTATATCTTGTATTAACAAGTGGAGAGCGACATTCATGTCATATATATAGCCCTCTGGTGGCTCGTCGTCCATGAGCTATTAGCTGATCGGTTTCACCGTCCATTGCACGGTTCCGTTCGGCATATATACGCTCTAGCGAAGGGAAATCTCTATCTCCTCTGTAGCATAGTCGTCAGAGCACTCGTCCGGCAATCGAGGGACCCGGGTTCGACTCCCGGTAGAGGCAGAGATGAGTTTTTTCCTTCCTTAAAAAATTAACATCTCAAATAATAAATATCTTCACAACATCCTGTCTTCTGTATATCTTGTATTAACAAGTGGAGAGCGACATTCATGTCATATATATAGCCCTCTGGTGGCTCGTCGTCCATGAGCTATTAGCTGATCGGTTTCACCGTCCATTGCACGGTTCCGTTCGGCATATATACGCTCTAGCGAAAGAAAATCTCTATCTCCTCTGTAGCTTAGTGGTCAGAGCACTCGTCCGGCAATCGAGGGACCCGGGTTCGACTCGAGGGACCCGGGTTCGACTCGAGGCAGAGATGAGTTTTTTTTCCTTCCTTAAAAAATTAACATCTCAAATAATAAATATCTTCACAACATCCAGTCTTCTGATATATATTGTATTAACAAGTGTAGAGCGACATTCATGTCATATATATAGCCCTCTGGTGGCTCGTCGTCCATGAGCTATTAGCTGATCGGTTTCACCGTCCATTGCACGGTTCCGTTCGGCATATATACGCTCTAGCGAAGGAAAATCTCTATCTCCTCTGTAGCTTAGTGGTCAGAACACTCGTCCGGCAATCGAGAGACCCGGGCTCGACTCGAGGCAGAGATGAGTTTTTTTTCCTTCCTTAAAAAATTAACATCTCAAATAATAAATATCTTCACAACATCCAGTCTTCTGATATATATTGTATTAACAAGTGGAGAGCGACATTCATGTCATATATATAGCCCTCTGGTGGCTCGTCGTCCATGAGCTATTAGCTGATCGGTTTCACCGTCCATTGCACGGTTCCGTTCGGCATATATACGCTCTAGCGAAAGAAAATCTCTATCTCCTCTGTAGCTTAGTGGTCAGAGCACTCGTCCGGCAATCGGGGGACCCGGGTTCGACTCCCGGTAGAGGCAGAGATGAGTTTTTTCCTTCCTTAAAAAATTAACATCTCAAATAATAAATATCTTCACAACATACAGTCTTCTGATATATATTGTATTAACAAGTGGAGAGCGACATTCATGTCATATATATAGCCCTCTGGTGGCTCGTCGTCCATGAGCTATTAGCTGGTCGGTTTCACCGTCCATTGCACGGTTCCGTTCGGCATATATACGCTCTAGCGAAGAAAAATCTCTATCTCCTCTGTAGCTTAGTGGTCAGAGCACTCGTCCGGCAATCGAGGGACTCGGGTTCGACTCGAGGCAGAGATGAGTTTTTTTTCCTTCCTTGAAAAATTAACATCTCAAATAATAAATATCTTCACAACATACAGTCTTCTGTATATCTTGTATTAACAAGTGGAGAGCGACATTCATGTCATATATATAGCCCTCTGGTGGCTCGTCGTCCATGAGCTATTAGCTGATCGGTTTCACCGTCCATTGCACGGTTCCGTTCGGCATATATACGCTCTAGCGAAGGGAAATCTCTATCTCCTCTGTAGCATAGTGGTCAGAGCACTCGTCCGGCAATCGAGGGACCCGGGTTCGACTCCCGGTAGAGGCAGAGATGAGTTTTTTCCTTCCTTAAAAAATTAACATCTCAAATAATAAATATCTTCACAACATCCAGTCTTCTGTATATCTTGTATTAACAAGTGGAGAGCGACATTCATGTCATATATATAGCCCTCTGGTGGCTCGTCGTCCATGAGCTATTAGCTGATCGGTTTCACCGTCCATTGCACGGTTCCGTTCGGCATATATACGCTCTAGCGAAAGAAAATCTCTATCTCCTCTGTAGCTTAGTGGTCAGAGCACTCGTCCGGCAATCGAGGGACCCGGGTTCGACTCGAGGCAGAGATGAGTTTTTTTCCTTCCTTAAAAAATTAACATCTCAAATAATAAATATGTTCACAATATCCAGTCTTCTGTATATCTTGTATTAACAAGTGGAGAGCGACATTCATGTCATATATATAGCCCTCTGGTGGCTCGTCGTCCATGAGCTATTAGCTGATCGGTTTCACCGTCCATTGCACGGTTCCGTTCGGCATATATACGCTCTAGCGAAGGGAAATCTCTATCTCCTCTGTAGCATAGTGGTCAGAGCACTTGTCCGGCAATCGAGGGACCCGGGTTCGACTCCCGGTAGAGGCAGAGATGAGTTTTTTCCTTCCTTAAAAAATTAACATCTCAAATAATAAATATCTTCACAACATCCAGTCTTCTGTATATCTTGTATTAACAAGTGGAGAGCGACATTCATGTCATATATATAGCCCTCTGGTGGCTCGTCGTCCATGAGCTATTAGCTGATCGGTTTCACCGTCCATTGCACGGTTCCGTTCGGCATATATACGCTCTAGCGAAAGAAAATCTCTATCTCCTCTGTAGCTTAGTGGTCAGAGCACTCGTCCGGCAATCGAGGGACCCGGGTTCGACTCGAGGCAGAGATGAGTTTTTTTTCCTTCCTTAAAAAATTAACATCTCAAATAATAAATATCTTCACAACATACAGTCTTCTGTATATCTTGTATTAACAAGTGGAGAGCGACATTCATGTCATATATATAGCCCTCTGGTGGCTCGTCGTCCATGAGCTATTAGCTGATCGGTTTCACCGTCCATTGCACGGTTCCGTTCGGCATATATACGCTCTAGCGAAGGGAAATCTCTATCTCCTCTGTAGCATAGTGGTCAGAGCACTCGTCCGGCAATCGAGGGACCCGGGTTCGACTCCCGGTAGAGGCAGAGATGAGTTTTTTCCTTCCTTAAAAAATTAACATCTCAAATAATAAATATCTTCACAACATCCAGTCTTCTGTATATCTTGTATTAACAAGTGGAGAGCGACATTCATGTCATATATATAGCCCTCTGGTGGCTCGTCGTCCATGAGCTATTAGCTGATCGGTTTCACCGTCCATTGCACGGTTCCGTTCGGCATATATACGCTCTAGCGAAAGAAAATCTCTATCTCCTCTGTAGCTTAGTGGTCAGAGCACTCGTCCGGCAATCGAGGGACCCGGGTTCGACTCCCGGTAGAGTCAGAGATGAGTTTTTTCCTTCCTTAAAAAATTAACATCTCAAATAATAAATATCTTCACAACATCCAGTCTTCTGTATATCTTGTATTAACAAGTGGAGAGCGACATTCATGTCATATATATAGCCCTCTGGTGGCTCGTCGTCCATGAGCTATTAGCTGATCGGTTTCACCGTCCATTGCACGGTTCCGTTCGGCATATATACGCTCTAGCGAAGGGAAATCTCTATCTCCTCTGTAGCATAGTGGTCAGAGCACTCGTCCGGCAATCGAGGGACCCGGGTTCGACTCCCGGTAGAGGCAGAGATGAGTTTTTTCCTTCCTTAAAAAATTAACATCTCAAATAATAAATATCTTCACAACATCCAGTCTTCTGTATATCTTGTATTAACAAGTGGAGAGCGACATTCATGTCATATATATAGCCCTCTGGTTTCTCGTCGTCCATGAGCTATTAGCTGATCGGTTTCACCGTCCATTGCACGGTTCCGTTCGGCATATATACGCTCTAGCGAAGGAAAATCTCCATCTCCTCTGTAGCTTAGTGGTCAGAGCACTCGTCCGGCAATCGAGGGACCCGGGTTCGACTCCCGGTAGAGGCAGAGATGAGTTTTTTCCTTCCTTAAAAAATTAACATCTCAAATAATAAATATCTTCACAACATCCAGTCTTCTGTATATCTTGTATTAACAAGTGGAGAGCGACATTCATGTCATATATATAGCCCTCTGGTGGCTCGTCGTCCATGAGCTATTAGCTGATCGGTTTCACCGTCCATTGCACGGTTCCGTTCGGCATATATACGCTCTAGCGAAGGAAAATCTCTATCTCCTCTGTAGCTTAGTGGTCAGAGCACTCGTCCGGCAATCGAGGGGCTCGACTCGAGGCAGAGATGAGTTTTTTTTCCTTCCTTAAAAAATTAACATCTCAAATAATAAATATCTTCACAACATCCAGTCTTCTGTATATCTTGTATTAACAAGTGGAGAGCGACATTCATGTCATATATATAGCCCTCTGGTGGCTCGTCGTCCATGAGCTATTAGCTGATCGGTTTCACCGTCCATTGCACGGTTCCGTTCGGCATATATACGCTCTAGCGAAAGAAAATCTCTATCTCCTCTGTAGCTTAGTGGTCAGAGCACTCGTCCGGCAATCGAGGGACCCGGGTTCGACTCGAGGCAGAGATGAGTTTTTTTTCCTTCCTTAAAAAATTAACATCTCAAATAATAAATATCTTCACAACATACAGTCTTCTGTATATCTTGTATTAACAAGTGGAGAGCGACATTCATGTCATATATATAGCCCTCTGGTGGCTCGTCGTCCATGAGCTATTAGCTGATCGGTTTCACCGTCCATTGCACGGTTCCGTTCGGCATATATACGCTCTAGCGAAGGGAAATCTCTATCTCCTCTGTAGCATAGTGGTCAGAGCACTCGTCCGGCAATCGAGGGACCCGGGTTCGACTCCCGGTAGAGGCAGAGATGAGTTTTTTCCTTCCTTAAAAAATTAACATCTCAAATAATAAATATCTTCACAACATCCAGTCTTCTGTATATCTTGTATTAACAAGTGGAGAGCGACATTCATGTCATATATATAGCCCTCTGGTGGCTCGTCGTCCATGAGCTATTAGCTGATCGGTTTCACCGTCCATTGCACGGTTCCGTTCGGCATATATACGCTCTAGCGAAAGAAAATCTCTATCTCCTCTGTAGCTTAGTGGTCAGAGCACTCGTCCGGCAATCGAGGGACCCGGGTTCGACTCGAGGCAGAGATGAGTTTTTTTTCCTTCCTTAAAAAATTAACATCTCAAATAATAAATATCTTCACAACATACAGTCTTCTGTATATCTTGTATTAACAAGTGGAGAGCGACATTCATGTCATATATATAGCCCTCTGGTGGCTCGTCGTCCATGAGCTATTAGCTGATCGGTTTCACCGTCCATTGCACGGTTCCGTTCGGCATATATACGCTCTAGCGAAGGGAAATCTCTATCTCCTCTGTAGCATAGTGGTCAGAGCACTCGTCCGGCAATCGAGGGACCCGGGTTCGACTCCCGGTAGAGGCAGAGATGAGTTTTTTCCTTCCTTAAAAAATTAACATCTCAAATAATAAATATCTTCACAACATCCATTCTTCTGTATATCTTGTATTAACAAGTGGAGAGCGACATTCATGTCATATATATAGCCCTCTGGTGGCTCGTCGTCCATGAGCTATTAGCTGATCGGTTTCACCGTCCATTGCACGGTTCCGTTCGGCATATATACGCTCTAGCGAAAGAAAATCTCTATCTCCTCTGTAGCTTAGTGGTCAGAGCACTCGTCCGGCAATCGAGGGACCCGGGTTCGACTCCCGGTGGAGTCAGAGATGAGTTTTTTCCTTCCTTAAAAAATTAACATCTCAAATAATAAATATCTTCACAACATCCAGTCTTCTGTATATCTTGTATTAACAAGTGGAGAGCGACATTCATGTCATATATATAGCCCTCTGGTGGCTCGTCGTCCATGAGCTATTAGCTGATCGGTTTCACCGTCCATTGCACGGTTCCGTTCGGCATATATACGCTCTAGCGAAGGAAAATCTCCATCTCCTCTGTAGCTTAGTGGTCAGAGCACTCGTCCGGCAATCGAGGGACCCGGGTTCGACTCCCGGTAGAGGCAGAGATGAGTTTTTTCCTTCCTTAAAAAATTAACATCTCAAATAATAAATATCTTCACAACATCCAGTCTTCTGTATATCTTGTATTAACAAGTGGAGAGCGACATTCATGTCATATATATAGCCCTCTGGTGGCTCGTCGTCCATGAGCTATTAGCTGATCGGTTTCACCGTCCATTGCACGGTTCCGTTCGGCATATATACGCTCTAGCGAAAGAAAATCTCTATCTCCTCTGTAGCATAGTGGTCAGAGCACTCGTCCGGCAATCGAGGGACCCGGGTTCGACTCGAGGCAGAGATGAGTTTTTTTCCTTCCTTAAAAAATTAACATCTCAAATAATAAATATCTTCACAATATCCAGTCTTCTGTATATCTTGTATTAACAAGTGGAGAGCGACATTCATGTCATATATATAGCCCTCTGGTGGCTCGTCGTCCATGAGCTATTAGCTGATCGGTTTCACCGTCCATTGCACGGTTCCGTTCGGCATATATACGCTCTAGCGAAGGAAAACCTCCATCTCCTCTGTAGCTTAGTGGTCAGAGCACTCGTCCGGCAATCGAGAGACCCGGGCTCGACTCGAGGCAGAGATGAGTTTTTTTTCCTTCCTTAAAAAATTAACATCTCAAATAATAAATATCTTCACAACATCCAGTCTTCTGATATATATTGTATTAACCGGTTGAGCGGTGAAAGGTTTTTCGATTTCTATTTGAAAAACGGTGTGAGGTTATACGGAAAAATACTTGTAAAGTGGCGAAGCTTCTTTATCTCAAGTAGTGCTATCCCCCCCAACAAACATGCAGGACAACAGAGAAGGCGTGGTTGGTGGGGTCCATCCAAGTGACAGGTTGGCTACACCTATTCCTAAGTCATCCTATTCTTTACTAATACACACTCAACTTCAGTACCTGTTCTTTTGTTACAGTATTGGCCATTTTTTTTCTCCCGGTCGTGGTCATAGACATATTTAGAAGTTCATTTTTCCTATTGCTGTGGAACATCGCTAAAATGACACTTGATAAAACGATATTTTTCAAGTATTATTTGGAAATGTCTATACTCTAATGTTAATCGGCTGCCTCTCGATATAGCGATAATCCCACTAAAGCGATATTTTTTTTTAGTCCGCAGACTATCGTTATATCGATGTTTCACTGTATATTGTACTTTTCTCACTAATTTATTGGCGAAAAGAAGCGTTTATATTCTCTAAATGCACAGCAACACTATAACAGGGTATCAGGGATTACGCAACAAAGTTTTTCTTTTCATTTTTATTTAAAAAAATATTTAAGCCCGTTCTGTGTCTACGTAGCGTTTCACGGCGTTACAATACTTTATAATCGCACTTCCTTGCAATTTTTTCGTGGCTCTTTCGCTGCGTTGCATGCGACTTATCATTTTGTGGTATCACTAAAGTGTCTTAGCACATTTTATCCGAGAAGTGTGATGCACTTTTCCAATGTATACTTTTCAGTTTAATCGAATAGCTTTTTCGCAAGAGAAAAGGTTGCACAGTTTTGAACAGTATAGGAAATTTATGAAAGCAACACACATTATGTGTGATAAGGCACAAAAATTTACATATGTGGTGTACCTTGAATTTCCTAGAAAGTTGAAAATAACAGTAGTCGATGATTTTAATTACACAAATATCGATATTATACCTTATGAGTAAATTTGAAATATGCAATGAATTGGAAAATACCTTCGTTTTTATTTAATCTATTTATACAACACGAAATGATTTATACTTCACGTAAAAAAACTAACTGATTATAAAATATATCGATTTTATGTGTATATGGAAGGAAGCAATTATTATGATGTATTTAATACATGCCATTAATAATGTAAGATACATTATAAACGCAAAGCCTATTTGAGCCTCGTTTCGATAGGTGGCATGTTCAGCAACGCGATGTATCTTACAGAATTATTTTTTCTTTCGATGAAATTTACTTTCTTTGATGATATACAGACCAAAAATAATAAAAGGTAACAAAAGAAATGGAATATTAGTCAAAATTTTAATTGAATCAACGATAACAACTGCTTTTCAGGGTTTATCTCAATGTAATGTCACATTCAGTTGGTCACATATAATTGAATTTTTACGCTTCGCATAAATTACATGTGTTATCATAGGATTCTATAAACACATTCAAAAAAAAAACCCCGCATACATACACACAGTTGTACCCGCTTATAACGAAGTTAGAAAAAACAGCGAATGTATTCAATATACGCGAATTTCATTATATCCGTACCAGCTTGGAAAATGATACGATTAAGCGAATAACACATTTTGCACGAGCGATACGCATTTTTCAGTAATCTGAACATTCTTAAAATGAATAGATTAAAATAAAGATAAAAAACTTAATTGATGATATAATAACATTCGATATGAATGTTGTTATATCATCAATATGTGATTATATAGAAAATAATATGTACCGATTATTATTTTTCTTGATATGATTGTAAATATCAACCGTATTGCGTTTAAATCATTTTTGCCAAATAAGCATGCACAAAATATGTCTTTTATTTTAGTAAGTGCATAAACACCAAACAATTTTTGGTCTCTTTTTTGAATCATTCAAAGAGAATGAAAGAATTATACAAAAGGAATTATATTATCAAATCCGGACCACAATCATCCCATTCTTTTTTGCATGCATGGTATGTATTACGAAAACTACTATATATATATATCGAGTAGCTTTGTGTATCAAAATTATACTAAATACAACATAGGCGTTCTCAGGATTTTCTCAAGAATGGGGGGGGGAGGAGGGGTAAAATTTTTTTTCTTCTGAAGGAGGGGGGGAGTGAAGTTTTACTGAAAAATAACGCTGTAATCTCGGCCAAAGCTTGAACCCCTTCTCCCCTTTTCATACGCCAAAGAAACATTCTGTATTTGGGGGGGGGGGATCGTTTCACGCCTTGACGATGCTCAGAAAACATGTCAATTTCAATATTATTTTTGACAAACCGACATCTCTCTATGATTTTTTTTCTTTCAAATTTCACATAAAAAAGAAAAAATTGAGGAAATTAAGATGTCGGATAATACAGTAGATTTTGCTTTCGAAGACAAATTAAACATGCAGCACAATGTTTCAAAAAGGCCACATCACATACGTTTTCAAATAAAGAAAGTCTTGGTTTTGACGTATACCGCGTACGAGCTATTTCTTTATAAAATTTAGTTCCCTTGGTAGGGTGCAAGTCACATAGACTATTATTGCTTTCAAAAGAGAAAAAATGTCTTTCTGATCCTTTCTGATCGGTATATCGATCTCTAAGATATCGATATACCGATTTCTTTGATCGTTAGAGTTGCTGTCGCTAGCCATAATTATAAATGGTCACAATTATCACCAAAACTATGCCAACGTGGTGATGACCCTAAATCATAGGAATCGATACATGGGGCCGGTCAAAGCACAAAATTTGGACATTGGCTGGGCAAACTGCTTAATTTCGGGCTTCGCCACTGTTATTCAGGGTCGCAACTAGGTGCTGGGTCACCCGGGGCAAGTGCGCATTTTGCCCCCCCCCCCTTGTAATGTTGAAGGTAAGGTTTGAGAATGAAATTTGCTCCCCCCTCTGGTCCAGCGCCCAGGGCACGAGGCCTGCCTGCTCCCAGGGCTCGGTCGATTGCGCCGAAAATGGGAGTGTTTGTATTCCCCCAACATGTCGATTCGCCGAGTCTGAAAATCGGGTTGTTTGGATATCGGGGTGAGCGCAATCGACCTATAAACGGTTTATCTTCTGCGCAATCGACTTACACCCCTGCTCCCTAGTTGCGCCCCTGCCCATTTATATATATTTATTTATGCAGACCAAGAAAGAAATATCGTTGTATATTGGTTATCGTTATATCGAGAGGCATCAATTTAACATTAGAGTAGTGACATTTCAGCACAAAACTCGAAAAAATATCATTGTTGAAGGATTTATCGCTTATCGTTGTAGCGGGGTTCCACTGTATTTACAAAATTTGTAAAATATAATTAAAACATTTATAATTAAAACAGCAATTGTGTATTAACAAATAGCACGAAATATTATGCAAGTCTCAAGTTAAATCTGTATACATATAACTTAGAATAAATTCTAAAAAATAATAATAAATTCTGGAAAAAAATTTAATTTTAATTTCATCTTCCAGTCAATAAACTTTTTGTTGGATTTTAGTGGATTGCATACGTTTATTTATGTGTTTATATACAGTGAAATCTCGTTACAATGTCACTGATACAGCGATAAATCCATGGCCCCCACATCCTGGACTAGGGCCCCTAGGCTTAAATCTTTTGCGCCCCCCCCCGACCAGACTTTCGCGGGCCCTTTTATGATGGATTTATAGCGTTAAAAAACAAAAATAATGAAAATCGTCCCGGGCCCCAGGGCTGCAGCCTTGCCAGCCCACACCCTTGTGGGGGCTATGGATAAATCCTACTACAACGATATTTTTTCGTCTTATTTAGCAATGCCTATAGCCTAATATTAAAGTGCTGCCTCTCGATATATCAATAACCCTTCTACAACGATATTTTTCATGGTCTCGAGAATATCGTTATATCGAGATTTCACTGAAAAATTAAAATAAAATAAAAAAATATTTTTGAGAAAAATTTTGGCGTACAGCTTCACATGTTGTGAATAAAGTGTGGAAAAAACAGTTCCCCTCCTTAGAAAGATAAACAGTTTCTCTCCCTCTTTCTCTGTACCACCCCTCCCTAATTCCATTTTAACAATCTAGCATTCTTACTTTCAAGATACCAGTAAAAAAGCCACACCTTATTCTGTACAGACGGTATTTATTGTGACGGTCTATAACCAACTCATTGTACTGTTCAACCGAGCGCTTCATTCATTTGAAGGATTAGGAGGCGTTGAAGGTGTCAGTCAATGTACAATAGGTCAAGGGGGAAGGGAACAGGTCTTCCATGACCCATATATTCGTCACCACCGCTCAAGGATTGGAAAAAGTTTGACCCATATAGTCGTCATCACCACTCAAGGATTGGAAACATTATGACCCATATATTCGTCATTGCCACTTGACTGGTTAACAAGTGGAGAGCGACATTCATGTCATATATATAGCCCTCTGGTGGCTCGTCGTCCATGAGCTATTAGCTGATCGGTTTCACCGTCCATTGCACGGTTCCGTTCGGCATATATACGCTCTAGCGAAAGAAAATCTCTATCTCCTCTGTAGCTTAGTGGTCAGAGCACTCGTCCGGCAATCGGGGGACCCGGGTTCGACTCCCGGTAGAGGCAGAGATGAGTTTTTTCCTTCCTTAAAAAATTAACATCTCAAATAATAAATATCTTCACAACATCCACTCTTCTGTATATCTTGTATTAACAAGTGGAGAGCGACATTCATGTCATATATATAGCCCTCTGGTGGCTCGTCGTCCATGAGCTATTAGCTGATCGGTTTCACCGTCCATTGCACGGTTCCGTTCGGCATATATACGCTCTAGCGAAAGAAAATCTCTATCTCCTCTGTAGCTTAGTGGTCAGAGCACTCGTCCGGCAATCGAGGGACCCGGGTTCGACTCCCGGTAGATGCAGAGATGAGTTTTTTCCTTCCTTAAAAAATTAACATCTCAAATAATAAATATCTTCACAACATCCTGTCTTCTGTATATCTTGTATTAACAAGTGGAGAGCGACATTCATGTCATATATATAGCCCTCTGGTGGCTCGTCGTCCATGAGCTATTAGCTGATCGGTTTCACCGTCCATTGCACGGTTCCGTTCGGCATATATACGCTCTAGCGAAAGAAAATCTCTATCTCCTCTGTAGCTTAGTGGTCAGAGCACTCGTCCGGCAATCGAGGGACCCGGGTTCGACTCCCGGTAGATGCAGAGATGAGTTTTTTCCTTCCTTAAAAAATTAACATCTCAAATAATAAATATCTTCACAACATCCTGTCTTCTGTATATCTTGTATTAACAAGTGGAGAGCGACATTCATGTCATATATATAGCCCTCTGGTGGCTCGTCGTCCATGAGCTATTAGCTGATCGGTTTCACCGTCCATTGCACGGTTCCGTTCGGCATATATACGCTCTATCGAAAGAAAATCTCTATCTCCTCTGTAGCTTAGTGGTCAGAGCACTCGTCCGGCAATCGAGGGACCCGGGTTCGACTCCCGGTAGATGCAGAGATGAGTTTTTTCCTTCCTTAAAAAATTAACATCTCAAATAATAAATATCTTCACAACATCCTGTCTTCTGTATATCTTGTATTAACAAGTGGAGAGCGACATTCATGTCATATATATAGCCCTCTGGTGGCTCGTCGTCCATGAGCTATTAGCTGATCGGTTTCACCGTCCATTGCACGGTTCCGTTCGGCATATATACGCTCTAGCGAAGGAAAATCTCTATCTCCTCTGTAGCTTAGTGGTCAGAGCACTCGTCCGGCAATCGAGGGGCTCGACTCGAGTCAGAGATGAGTTTTTTTTCCTTCCTTAAAAAATTAACATCTCAAATAATAAATATCTTCACAACATCCAGTCTTCTGTATATCTTGTATTAACAAGTGGAGAGCGACATTCATGTCATATATATAGCCCTCTGGTGGCTCGTCGTCCATGAGCTATTAGCTGATCGGTTTCACCGTCCATTGCACGGTTCCGTTCGGCATATATACGCTCTAGCGAAGGGAAATCTCTATCTCCTCTGTAGCATAGTGGTCAGAGCACTCGTCCGGCAATCGAGGGACCCGGGTTCGACTCGAGGCAGAGATGAGTTTTTTCCTTCCTTAAAAAATTAACATCTCAAATAATAAATATCTTCACAACATCCAGTCTTCTGTATATCTTGTATTAACAAGTGGAGAGCGACATTCATGTCATATATATAGCCCTCTGGTGGCTCGTCGTCCATGAGCTATTAGCTGATCGGTTTCACCGTCCATTGCACGGTTCCGTTCGGCATATATACGCTCTAGCGAAGGAAAATCTCTATCTCCTCTGTAGCTTAGTGGTCAGAGCACTCGTCCGGCAATCGAGGGACCCGGGTTCGACTCCCGGTAGAGGCAGAGATGAGTTTTTTCCTTCCTTAAAAAATTAACATCTCAAATAATAAATATCTTCACAACATCCAGTCTTCTGTATATCTTGTATTAACAAGTGGAGAGCGACATTCATGTCATATATATAGCCCTCTGGTGGCTCGTCGTCCATGAGCTATTAGCTGATCGGTTTCACCGTCCATTGCACGGTTCCGTTCGGCATATATACGCTCTAGCGAAGGAAAATCTCTATCTCCTCTGTAGCTTAGTGGTCAGAGCACTCGTCCGGCAATCGAGGGGCTCGACTCGAGGCAGAGATGAGTTTTTTTTCCTTCCTTAAAAAATTAACATCTCAAATAATAAATATCTTCACAACATACAGTCTTCTGTATATCTTGTATTAACAAGTGGAGAGCGACATTCATGTCATATATATAGCCCTCTGGTGGCTCGTCGTCCATGAGCTATTAGCTGATCGGTTTCACCGTCCATTGCACGGTTCCGTTCGGCATATATACGCTCTAGCGAAAGAAAATCTCTATCGCCTCTGTAGCATATTGGTCAGAGCACTCGTCCGGCAATCGAGGGACCCGGGTTCGACTCGAGGCAGAGATGAGTTTTTTTCCTTCCTTAAAAAATTAACATCTCAAATAATAAATATCTTCACAATATCCAGTCTTCTGTATATCTTGTATTAACAAGTGGAGAGCGACATTCATGTCATATATATAGCCCTCTGGTGGCTCGTCGTCCATGAGCTATTAGCTGATCGGTTTCACCGTCCATTGCACGGTTCCGTTCGGCATATATACGCTCTAGCGAAGGAAAACCTCCATCTCCTCTGTAGCTTAGTGGTCAGAGCACTCGTCCGGCAATCGAGAGACCCGGGCTCGACTCGAGGCAGAGATGAGTTTTTTTTCCTTCCTTAAAAAATTAACATCTCAAATAATAAATATCTTCACAACATCCAGTCTTCTGATATATATTGTATTAACAAGTGGAGAGCGACATTCATGTCATATATATAGCCCTCTGGTGGCTCGTCGTCCATGAGCTATTAGCTGATCGGTTTCACCGTCCATTGCACGGTTCCGTTCGGCATATATACGCTCTAGCGAAGGAAAATCTCTATCTCCTCTGTAGCTTAGTGGTCAGAACACTCGTCCGGCAATCGAGAGACCCGGGCTCGACTCGAGGCAGAGATGAGTTTTTTTTCCTTCCTTAAAAAATTAACATCTCAAATAATAAATATCTTCACAACATCCAGTCTTCTGATATATATTGTATTAACAAGTGGAGAGCGACATTCATGTCATATATATAGCCCTCTGGTGGCTCGTCGTCCATGAGCTATTAGCTGATCGGTTTCACCGTCCATTGCACGGTTCCGTTCGGCATATATACGCTCTAGCGAAGGGAAATCTCTATCTCCTCTGTAGCATAGTGGTCAGAGCACTCGTCCGGCAATCGGGGGACCCGGGTTCGACTCCCGGTAGAGGCAGAGATGAGTTTTTTCCTTCCTTAAAAAATTAACATCTCAAATAATAAATATCTTCACAACATACAGTCTTCTGATATATATTGTATTAACAAGTGGAGAGCGACATTCATGTCATATATATAGCCCTCTGGTGGCTCGTCGTCCATGAGCTATTAGCTGGTCGGTTTCACCGTCCATTGCACGGTTCCGTTCGGCATATATACGCTCTAGCGAAGAAAAATCTCTATCTCCTCTGTAGCTTAGTGGTCAGAGCACTCGTCCGGCAATCGAGGGACTCGGGTTCGACTCGAGGCAGAGATGAGTTTTTTTTCCTTCCTTGAAAAATTAACATCTCAAATAATAAATATCTTCACAACATACAGTCTTCTGTATATCTTGTATTAACAAGTGGAGAGCGACATTCATGTCATATATATAGCCCTCTGGTGGCTCGTCGTCCATGAGCTATTAGCTGATCGGTTTCACCGTCCATTGCACGGTTCCGTTCGGCATATATACGCTCTAGCGAAGGGAAATCTCTATCTCCTCTGTAGCATAGTGGTCAGAGCACTCGTCCGGCAATCGAGGGACCCGGGTTCGACTCCCGGTAGAGGCAGAGATGAGTTTTTTCCTTCCTTAAAAAATTAACATCTCAAATAATAAATATCTTCACAACATCCAGTCTTCTGTATATCTTGTATTAACAAGTGGAGAGCGACATTCATGTCATATATATAGCCCTCTGGTGGCTCGTCGTCCATGAGCTATTAGCTGATCGGTTTCACCGTCCATTGCACGGTTCCGTTCGGCATATATACGCTCTAGCGAAAGAAAATCTCTATCTCCTCTGTAGCTTAGTGGTCAGAGCACTCGTCCGGCAATCGAGGGACCCGGGTTCGACTCGAGGGACCCGGGTTCGACTCGAGGCAGAGATGAGTTTTTTTTCCTTCCTTAAAAAATTAACATCTCAAATAATAAATATCTTCACAACATCCAGTCTTCTGATATATATTGTATTAACAAGTGTAGAGCGACATTCATGTCATATATATAGCCCTCTGGTGGCTCGTCGTCCATGAGCTATTAGCTGATCGGTTTCACCGTCCATTGCACGGTTCCGTTCGGCATATATACGCTCTAGCGAAGGAAAATCTCTATCTCCTCTGTAGCTTAGTGGTCAGAACACTCGTCCGGCAATCGAGAGACCCGGGCTCGACTCGAGGCAGAGATGAGTTTTTTTTCCTTCCTTAAAAAATTAACATCTCAAATAATAAATATCTTCACAACATCCAGTCTTCTGATATATATTGTATTAACAAGTGGAGAGCGACATTCATGTCATATATATAGCCCTCTGGTGGCTCGTCGTCCATGAGCTATTAGCTGATCGGTTTCACCGTCCATTGCACGGTTCCGTTCGGCATATATACGCTCTAGCGAAAGAAAATCTCTATCTCCTCTGTAGCTTAGTAGTCAGAGCACTCGTCCGGCAATCGGGGGACCCGGGTTCGACTCCCGGTAGAGGCAGAGATGAGTTTTTTCCTTCCTTAAAAAATTAACATCTCAAATAATAAATATCTTCACAACATACAGTCTTCTGATATATATTGTATTAACAAGTGGAGAGCGACATTCATGTCATATATATAGCCCTCTGGTGGCTCGTCGTCCATGAGCTATTAGCTGGTCGGTTTCACCGTCCATTGCACGGTTCCGTTCGGCATATATACGCTCTAGCGAAGAAAAATCTCTATCTCCTCTGTAGCTTAGTGGTCAGAGCACTCGTCCGGCAATCGAGGGACTCGGGTTCGACTCGAGGCAGAGATGAGTTTTTTTTCCTTCCTTGAAAAATTAACATCTCAAATAATAAATATCTTCACAACATACAGTCTTCTGTATATCTTGTATTAACAAGTGGAGAGCGACATTCATGTCATATATATAGCCCTCTGGTGGCTCGTCGTCCATGAGCTATTAGCTGATCGGTTTCACCGTCCATTGCACGGTTCCGTTCGGCATATATACGCTCTAGCGAAGGGAAATCTCTATCTCCTCTGTAGCATAGTGGTCAGAGCACTCGTCCGGCAATCGAGGGACCCGGGTTCGACTCCCGGTAGAGGCAGAGATGAGTTTTTTCCTTCCTTAAAAAATTAACATCTCAAATAATAAATATCTTCACAACATCCAGTCTTCTGTATATCTTGTATTAACAAGTGGAGAGCGACATTCATGTCATATATATAGCCCTCTGGTGGCTCGTCGTCCATGAGCTATTAGCTGATCGGTTTCACCGTCCATTGCACGGTTCCGTTCGGCATATATACGCTCTAGCGAAGGAAAATCTCCATCTCCTCTGTAGCTTAGTGGTCAGAGCACTCGTCCGGCAATCGAGGGACCCGGGTTCGACTCCCGGTAGAGGCAGAGATGAGTTTTTTCCTTCCTTGAAAAATTAACATCTCAAATAATAAATATCTTCACAACATCCAGTCTTCTGTATATCTTGTATTAACAAGTGGAGAGCGACATTCATGTCATATATATAGCCCTCTGGTGGCTCGTCGTCCATGAGCTATTAGCTGATCGGTTTCACCGTCCATTGCACGGTTCCGTTCGGCATATATACGCTCTAGCGAAGGAAAATCTCCATCTCCTCTGTAGCTTAGTGGTCAGAGCACTCGTCCGGCAATCGAGGGACCCGGGTTCGACTCCCGGTAGAGGCAGAGATGAGTTTTTTCCTTCCTTAAAAAATTAACATCTCAAATAATAAATATCTTCACAACATCCAGTCTTCTGTATATCTTGTATTAACAAGTGGAGAGCGACATTCATGTCATATATATAGCCCTCTGGTGGCTCGTCGTCCATGAGCTATTAGCTGATCGGTTTCACCATCCATTGCACGGTTCCGTTCGGCATATATACGCTCTAGCGAAGGAAAACCTCCATCTCCTCTGTAGCTTAGTGGTCAGAGCACTCGTCCGGCAATCGAGAGACCCGGGCTCGACTCGAGGCAGAGATGAGTTTTTTTTCCTTCCTTAAAAAATTAACATCTCAAATAATAAATATCTTCACAACATCCAGTCTTCTGATATATATTGTATTAACAAGTGCAGAGCGACATTCATGTCATATATATAGCCCTCTGGTGGCTCGTCGTCCATGAGCTATTAGCTGATCGGTTTCACCGTCCATTGCACGGTTCCGTTCGGCATATATACGCTCTAGCGAAGGAAAATCTCTATCTCCTCTGTAGCTTAGTGGTCAGAGCACTCGTCCGGCAATCGAGGGGCTCGACTCGAGTCAGAGATGAGTTTTTTTTCCTTCCTTAAAAAATTAACATCTCAAATAATAAATATCTTCACAACATCCAGTCTTCTGATATATATTGTATTAACAAGTGGAGAGCGACATTCATGTCATATATATAGCCCTCTGGTGGCTCGTCGTCCATGAGCTATTAGCTGATCGGTTTCACCGTCCATTGCACGGTTCCGTTCGGCATATATACGCTCTAGCGAAGGGAAATCTCTATCTCCTCTGTAGCATAGTGGTCAGAGCACTCGTCCGGCAATCGGGGGACCCGGGTTCGACTCCCGGTAGAGGCAGAGATGAGTTTTTTCCTTCCTTAAAAAATTAACATCTCAAATAATAAATATCTTCACAACATACAGTCTTCTGATATATATTGTATTAACAAGTGGAGAGCGACATTCATGTCATATATATAGCCCTCTGGTGGCTCGTCGTCCATGAGCTATTAGCTGGTCGGTTTCACCGTCCATTGCACGGTTCCGTTCGGCATATATACGCTCTAGCGAAGAAAAATCTCTATCTCCTCTGTAGCTTAGTGGTCAGAGCACTCGTCCGGCAATCGAGGGACTCGGGTTCGACTCGAGGCAGAGATGAGTTTTTTTTCCTTCCTCGAAAAATTAACATCTCAAATAATAAATATCTTCACAACATACAGTCTTCTGTATATCTTGTATTAACAAGTGGAGAGCGACATTCATGTCATATATATAGCCCTCTGGTGGCTCGTCGTCCATGAGCTATTAGCTGATCGGTTTCACCGTCCATTGCACGGTTCCGTTCGGCATATATACGCTCTAGCGAAGGGAAATCTCTATCTCCTCTGTAGCATAGTCGTCAGAGCACTCGTCCGGCAATCGAGGGACCCGGGTTCGACTCCCGGTAGAGGCAGAGATGAGTTTTTTCCTTCCTTAAAAAATTAACATCTCAAATAATAAATATCTTCACAACATCCTGTCTTCTGTATATCTTGTATTAACAAGTGGAGAGCGACATTCATGTCATATATATAGCCCTCTGGTGGCTCGTCGTCCATGAGCTATTAGCTGATCGGTTTCACCGTCCATTGCACGGTTCCGTTCGGCATATATACGCTCTAGCGAAAGAAAATCTCTATCTCCTCTGTAGCTTAGTGGTCAGAGCACTCGTCCGGCAATCGAGGGACCCGGGTTCGACTCGAGGGACCCGGGTTCGACTCGAGGCAGAGATGAGTTTTTTTTCCTTCCTTAAAAAATTAACATCTCAAATAATAAATATCTTCACAACATCCAGTCTTCTGATATATATTGTATTAACAAGTGTAGAGCGACATTCATGTCATATATATAGCCCTCTGGTGGCTCGTCGTCCATGAGCTATTAGCTGATCGGTTTCACCGTCCATTGCACGGTTCCGTTCGGCATATATACGCTCTAGCGAAGGAAAATCTCTATCTCCTCTGTAGCTTAGTGGTCAGAACACTCGTCCGGCAATCGAGAGACCCGGGCTCGACTCGAGGCAGAGATGAGTTTTTTTTCCTTCCTTAAAAAATTAACATCTCAAATAATAAATATCTTCACAACATCCAGTCTTCTGATATATATTGTATTAACAAGTGGAGAGCGACATTCATGTCATATATATAGCCCTCTGGTGGCTCGTCGTCCATGAGCTATTAGCTGATCGGTTTCACCGTCCATTGCACGGTTCCGTTCGGCATATATACGCTCTAGCGAAAGAAAATCTCTATCTCCTCTGTAGCTTAGTGGTCAGAGCACTCGTCCGGCAATCGGGGGACCCGGGTTCGACTCCCGGTAGAGGCAGAGATGAGTTTTTTCCTTCCTTAAAAAATTAACATCTCAAATAATAAATATCTTCACAACATACAGTCTTCTGATATATATTGTATTAACAAGTGGAGAGCGACATTCATGTCATATATATAGCCCTCTGGTGGCTCGTCGTCCATGAGCTATTAGCTGGTCGGTTTCACCGTCCATTGCACGGTTCCGTTCGGCATATATACGCTCTAGCGAAGAAAAATCTCTATCTCCTCTGTAGCTTAGTGGTCAGAGCACTCGTCCGGCAATCGAGGGACTCGGGTTCGACTCGAGGCAGAGATGAGTTTTTTTTCCTTCCTTGAAAAATTAACATCTCAAATAATAAATATCTTCACAACATACAGTCTTCTGTATATCTTGTATTAACAAGTGGAGAGCGACATTCATGTCATATATATAGCCCTCTGGTGGCTCGTCGTCCATGAGCTATTAGCTGATCGGTTTCACCGTCCATTGCACGGTTCCGTTCGGCATATATACGCTCTAGCGAAGGGAAATCTCTATCTCCTCTGTAGCATAGTGGTCAGAGCACTCGTCCGGCAATCGAGGGACCCGGGTTCGACTCCCGGTAGAGGCAGAGATGAGTTTTTTCCTTCCTTAAAAAATTAACATCTCAAATAATAAATATCTTCACAACATCCAGTCTTCTGTATATCTTGTATTAACAAGTGGAGAGCGACATTCATGTCATATATATAGCCCTCTGGTGGCTCGTCGTCCATGAGCTATTAGCTGATCGGTTTCACCGTCCATTGCACGGTTCCGTTCGGCATATATACGCTCTAGCGAAAGAAAATCTCTATCTCCTCTGTAGCTTAGTGGTCAGAGCACTCGTCCGGCAATCGAGGGACCCGGGTTCGACTCGAGGCAGAGATGAGTTTTTTTCCTTCCTTAAAAAATTAACATCTCAAATAATAAATATGTTCACAATATCCAGTCTTCTGTATATCTTGTATTAACAAGTGGAGAGCGACATTCATGTCATATATATAGCCCTCTGGTGGCTCGTCGTCCATGAGCTATTAGCTGATCGGTTTCACCGTCCATTGCACGGTTCCGTTCGGCATATATACGCTCTAGCGAAGGGAAATCTCTATCTCCTCTGTAGCATAGTGGTCAGAGCACTTGTCCGGCAATCGAGGGACCCGGGTTCGACTCCCGGTAGAGGCAGAGATGAGTTTTTTCCTTCCTTAAAAAATTAACATCTCAAATAATAAATATCTTCACAACATCCAGTCTTCTGTATATCTTGTATTAACAAGTGGAGAGCGACATTCATGTCATATATATAGCCCTCTGGTGGCTCGTCGTCCATGAGCTATTAGCTGATCGGTTTCACCGTCCATTGCACGGTTCCGTTCGGCATATATACGCTCTAGCGAAAGAAAATCTCTATCTCCTCTGTAGCTTAGTGGTCAGAGCACTCGTCCGGCAATCGAGGGACCCGGGTTCGACTCGAGGCAGAGATGAGTTTTTTTTCCTTCCTTAAAAAATTAACATCTCAAATAATAAATATCTTCACAACATACAGTCTTCTGTATATCTTGTATTAACAAGTGGAGAGCGACATTCATGTCATATATATAGCCCTCTGGTGGCTCGTCGTCCATGAGCTATTAGCTGATCGGTTTCACCGTCCATTGCACGGTTCCGTTCGGCATATATACGCTCTAGCGAAGGGAAATCTCTATCTCCTCTGTAGCATAGTGGTCAGAGCACTCGTCCGGCAATCGAGGGACCCGGGTTCGACTCCCGGTAGAGGCAGAGATGAGTTTTTTCCTTCCTTAAAAAATTAACATCTCAAATAATAAATATCTTCACAACATCCAGTCTTCTGTATATCTTGTATTAACAAGTGGAGAGCGACATTCATGTCATATATATAGCCCTCTGGTGGCTCGTCGTCCATGAGCTATTAGCTGATCGGTTTCACCGTCCATTGCACGGTTCCGTTCGGCATATATACGCTCTAGCGAAAGAAAATCTCTATCTCCTCTGTAGCTTAGTGGTCAGAGCACTCGTCCGGCAATCGAGGGACCCGGGTTCGACTCCCGGTAGAGTCAGAGATGAGTTTTTTCCTTCCTTAAAAAATTAACATCTCAAATAATAAATATCTTCACAACATCCAGTCTTCTGTATATCTTGTATTAACAAGTGGAGAGCGACATTCATGTCATATATATAGCCCTCTGGTGGCTCGTCGTCCATGAGCTATTAGCTGATCGGTTTCACCGTCCATTGCACGGTTCCGTTCGGCATATATACGCTCTAGCGAAGGGAAATCTCTATCTCCTCTGTAGCATAGTGGTCAGAGCACTCGTCCGGCAATCGAGGGACCCGGGTTCGACTCCCGGTAGAGGCAGAGATGAGTTTTTTCCTTCCTTAAAAAATTAACATCTCAAATAATAAATATCTTCACAACATCCAGTCTTCTGTATATCTTGTATTAACAAGTGGAGAGCGACATTCATGTCATATATATAGCCCTCTGGTTTCTCGTCGTCCATGAGCTATTAGCTGATCGGTTTCACCGTCCATTGCACGGTTCCGTTCGGCATATATACGCTCTAGCGAAGGAAAATCTCCATCTCCTCTGTAGCTTAGTGGTCAGAGCACTCGTCCGGCAATCGAGGGACCCGGGTTCGACTCCCGGTAGAGGCAGAGATGAGTTTTTTCCTTCCTTAAAAAATTAACATCTCAAATAATAAATATCTTCACAACATCCAGTCTTCTGTATATCTTGTATTAACAAGTGGAGAGCGACATTCATGTCATATATATAGCCCTCTGGTGGCTCGTCGTCCATGAGCTATTAGCTGATCGGTTTCACCGTCCATTGCACGGTTCCGTTCGGCATATATACGCTCTAGCGAAGGAAAATCTCTATCTCCTCTGTAGCTTAGTGGTCAGAGCACTCGTCCGGCAATCGAGGGGCTCGACTCGAGGCAGAGATGAGTTTTTTTTCCTTCCTTAAAAAATTAACATCTCAAATAATAAATATCTTCACAACATACAGTCTTCTGTATATCTTGTATTAACAAGTGGAGAGCGACATTCATGTCATATATATAGCCCTCTGGTGGCTCGTCGTCCATGAGCTATTAGCTGATCGGTTTCACCGTCCATTGCACGGTTCCGTTCGGCATATATACGCTCTAGCGAAGGGAAATCTCTATCTCCTCTGTAGCATAGTGGTCAGAGCACTCGTCCGGCAATCGAGGGACCCGGGTTCGACTCCCGGTAGAGGCAGAGATGAGTTTTTTCCTTCCTTAAAAAATTAACATCTCAAATAATAAATATCTTCACAACATCCAGTCTTCTGTATATCTTGTATTAACAAGTGGAGAGCGACATTCATGTCATATATATAGCCCTCTGGTGGCTCGTCGTCCATGAGCTATTAGCTGATCGGTTTCACCGTCCATTGCACGGTTCCGTTCGGCATATATACGCTCTAGCGAAAGAAAATCTCTATCTCCTCTGTAGCTTAGTGGTCAGAGCACTCGTCCGGCAATCGAGGGACCCGGGTTCGACTCGAGGCAGAGATGAGTTTTTTTTCCTTCCTTAAAAAATTAACATCTCAAATAATAAATATCTTCACAACATACAGTCTTCTGTATATCTTGTATTAACAAGTGGAGAGCGACATTCATGTCATATATATAGCCCTCTGGTGGCTCGTCGTCCATGAGCTATTAGCTGATCGGTTTCACCGTCCATTGCACGGTTCCGTTCGGCATATATACGCTCTAGCGAAGGGAAATCTCTATCTCCTCTGTAGCATAGTGGTCAGAGCACTCGTCCGGCAATCGAGGGACCCGGGTTCGACTCCCGGTAGAGGCAGAGATGAGTTTTTTCCTTCCTTAAAAAATTAACATCTCAAATAATAAATATCTTCACAACATCCATTCTTCTGTATATCTTGTATTAACAAGTGGAGAGCGACATTCATGTCATATATATAGCCCTCTGGTGGCTCGTCGTCCATGAGCTATTAGCTGATCGGTTTCACCGTCCATTGCACGGTTCCGTTCGGCATATATACGCTCTAGCGAAAGAAAATCTCTATCTCCTCTGTAGCTTAGTGGTCAGAGCACTCGTCCGGCAATCGAGGGACCCGGGTTCGACTCCCGGTGGAGTCAGAGATGAGTTTTTTCCTTCCTTAAAAAATTAACATCTCAAATAATAAATATCTTCACAACATCCAGTCTTCTGTATATCTTGTATTAACAAGTGGAGAGCGACATTCATGTCATATATATAGCCCTCTGGTGGCTCGTCGTCCATGAGCTATTAGCTGATCGGTTTCACCGTCCATTGCACGGTTCCGTTCGGCATATATACGCTCTAGCGAAGGAAAATCTCCATCTCCTCTGTAGCTTAGTGGTCAGAGCACTCGTCCGGCAATCGAGGGACCCGGGTTCGACTCCCGGTAGAGGCAGAGATGAGTTTTTTCCTTCCTTAAAAAATTAACATCTCAAATAATAAATATCTTCACAACATCCAGTCTTCTGTATATCTTGTATTAACAAGTGGAGAGCGACATTCATGTCATATATATAGCCCTCTGGTGGCTCGTCGTCCATGAGCTATTAGCTGATCGGTTTCACCGTCCATTGCACGGTTCCGTTCGGCATATATACGCTCTAGCGAAGGAAAATCTCTATCTCCTCTGTAGCTTAGTGGTCAGAGCACTCGTCCAGCAATCGAGGGGCTCGACTCGAGGCAGAGATGAGTTTTTTTTTCCTTCCTTAAAAAATTAACATCTCAAATAATAAATATCTTCACAACATACAGTCTTCTGTATATCTTGTATTAACAAGTGGAGAGCGACATTCATGTCATATATATAGCCCTCTGGTGGCTCGTCGTCCATGAGCTATTAGCTGATCGGTTTCACCGTCCATTGCACGGTTCCGTTCGGCATATATACGCTCTAGCGAAAGAAAATCTCTATCTCCTCTGTAGCATAGTGGTCAGAGCACTCGTCCGGCAATCGAGGGACCCGGGTTCGACTCGAGGCAGAGATGAGTTTTTTTCCTTCCTTAAAAAATTAACATCTCAAATAATAAATATCTTCACAATATCCAGTCTTCTGTATATCTTGTATTAACAAGTGGAGAGCGACATTCATGTCATATATATAGCCCTCTGGTGGCTCGTCGTCCATGAGCTATTAGCTGATCGGTTTCACCGTCCATTGCACGGTTCCGTTCGGCATATATACGCTCTAGCGAAGGAAAACCTCCATCTCCTCTGTAGCTTAGTGGTCAGAGCACTCGTCCGGCAATCGAGAGACCCGGGCTCGACTCGAGGCAGAGATGAGTTTTTTTTCCTTCCTTAAAAAATTAACATCTCAAATAATAAATATCTTCACAACATCCAGTCTTCTGATATATATTGTATTAACCGGTTGAGCGGTGAAAGGTTTTTCGATTTCTATTTGAAAAACGGTGTGAGGTTATACGGAAAAATACTTGTAAAGTGGCGAAGCTTCTTTATCTCAAGTAGTGCTATCCCCCCCAACAAACATGCAGGACAACAGAGAAGGCGTGGTTGGTGGGGTCCATCCAAGTGACAGGTTGGCTACACCTATTCCTAAGTCATCCTATTCTTTACTAATACACACTCAACTTCAGTACCTGTTCTTTTGTTACAGTATTGGCCATTTTTTTTCTCCCGGTCGTGGTCATAGACATATTTAGAAGTTCATTTTTCCTATTGCTGTGGAACATCGCTAAAATGACACTTGATAAAACGATATTTTTCAAGTATTATTTGGAAATGTCTATACTCTAATGTTAATCGGCTGCCTCTCGATATAGCGATAATCCCACTAAAGCGATATTTTTTTTTAGTCCGCAGACTATCGTTATATCGATGTTTCACTGTATATTGTACTTTTCTCACTAATTTATTGGCGAAAAGAAGCGTTTATATTCTCTAAATGCACAGCAACACTATAACAGGGTATCAGGGATTACGCAACAAAGTTTTTCTTTTCATTTTTATTTAAAAAAATATTTAAGCCCGTTCTGTGTCTACGTAGCGTTTCACGGCGTTACAATACTTTATAATCGCACTTCCTTGCAATTTTTTCGTGGCTCTTTCGCTGCGTTGCATGCGACTTATCATTTTGTGGTATCACTAAAGTGTCTTAGCACATTTTATCCGAGAAGTGTGATGCACTTTTCCAATGTATACTTTTCAGTTTAATCGAATAGCTTTTTCGCAAGAGAAAAGGTTGCACAGTTTTGAACAGTATAGGAAATTTATGAAAGCAACACACATTATGTGTGATAAGGCACAAAAATTTACATATGTGGTGTACCTTGAATTTCCTAGAAAGTTGAAAATAACAGTAGTCGATGATTTTAATTACACAAATATCGATATTATACCTTATGAGTAAATTTGAAATATGCAATGAATTGGAAAATACCTTCGTTTTTATTTAATCTATTTATACAACACGAAATGATTTATACTTCACGTAAAAAAACTAACTGATTATAAAATATATCGATTTTATGTGTATATGGAAGGAAGCAATTATTATGATGTATTTAATACATGCCATTAATAATGTAAGATACATTATAAACGCAAAGCCTATTTGAGCCTCGTTTCGATAGGTGGCATGTTCAGCAACGCGATGTATCTTACAGAATTATTTTTTCTTTCGATGAAATTTACTTTCTTTGATGATATACAGACCAAAAATAATAAAAGGTAACAAAAGAAATGGAATATTAGTCAAAATTTTAATTGAATCAACGATAACAACTGCTTTTCAGGGTTTATCTCAATGTAATGTCACATTCAGTTGGTCACATATAATTGAATTTTTACGCTTCGCATAAATTACATGTGTTATCATAGGATTCTATAAACACATTCAAAAAAAAAACCCCGCATACATACACACAGTTGTACCCGCTTATAACGAAGTTAGAAAAAACAGCGAATGTATTCAATATACGCGAATTTCATTATATCCGTACCAGCTTGGAAAATGATACGATTAAGCGAATAACACATTTTGCACGAGCGATACGCATTTTTCAGTAATCTGAACATTCTTAAAATGAATAGATTAAAATAAAGATAAAAAACTTAATTGATGATATAATAACATTCGATATGAATGTTGTTATATCATCAATATGTGATTATATAGAAAATAATATGTACCGATTATTATTTTTCTTGATATGATTGTAAATATCAACCGTATTGCGTTTAAATCATTTTTGCCAAATAAGCATGCACAAAATATGTCTTTTATTTTAGTAAGTGCATAAACACCAAACAATTTTTGGTCTCTTTTTTGAATCATTCAAAGAGAATGAAAGAATTATACAAAAGGAATTATATTATCAAATCCGGACCACAATCATCCCATTCTTTTTTGCATGCATGGTATGTATTACGAAAACTACTATATATATATATCGAGTAGCTTTGTGTATCAAAATTATACTAAATACAACATAGGCGTTCTCAGGATTTTCTCAAGAATGGGGGGGGGGAGGAGGGGTAAAATTTTTTTTCTTCTGAAGGAGGGGGGGAGTGAAGTTTTACTGAAAAATAACGCTGTAATCTCGGCCAAAGCTTGAACCCCTTCTCCCCTTTTCATACGCCAAAGAAACATTCTGTATTTGGGGGGGGGGGGGATCGTTTCACGCCTTGACGATGCTCAGAAAACATGTCAATTTCAATATTATTTTTGACAAACCGACATCTCTCTATGATTTTTTTTCTTTCAAATTTCACATAAAAAAGAAAAAATTGAGGAAATTAAGATGTCGGATAATACAGTAGATTTTGCTTTCGAAGACAAATTAAACATGCAGCACAATGTTTCAAAAAGGCCACATCACATACGTTTTCAAATAAAGAAAGTCTTGGTTTTGACGTATACCGCGTACGAGCTATTTCTTTATAAAATTTAGTTCCCTTGGTAGGGTGCAAGTCACATAGACTATTATTGCTTTCAAAAGAGAAAAAATGTCTTTCTGATCCTTTCTGATCGGTATATCGATCTCTAAGATATCGATATACCGATTTCTTTGATCGTTAGAGTTGCTGTCGCTAGCCATAATTATAAATGGTCACAATTATCACCAAAACTATGCCAACGTGGTGATGACCCTAAATCATAGGAATCGATACATGGGGCCGGTCAAAGCACAAAATTTGGACATTGGCTGGGCAAACTGCTTAATTTCGGGCTTCGCCACTGTTATTCAGGGTCGCAACTAGGTGCTGGGTCACCCGGGGCAAGTGCGCATTTTGCCCCCCCCCCCTTGTAATGTTGAAGGTAAGGTTTGAGAATGAAATTTGCTCCCCCCTCTGGTCCAGCGCCCAGGGCACGAGGCCTGCCTGCTCCCAGGGCTCGGTCGATTGCGCCGAAAATGGGAGTGTTTGTATTCCCCCAACATGTCGATTCGCCGAGTCTGAAAATCGGGTTGTTTGGATATCGGGGTGAGCGCAATCGACCTATAAACGGTTTATCTTCTGCGCAATCGACTTACACCCCTGCTCCCTAGTTGCGCCCCTGCCCATTTATATATATTTATTTATGCAGACCAAGAAAGAAATATCGTTGTATATTGGTTATCGTTATATCGAGAGGCATCAATTTAACATTAGAGTAGTGACATTTCAGCACAAAACTCGAAAAAATATCATTGTTGAAGGATTTATCGCTTATCGTTGTAGCGGGGTTCCACTGTATTTACAAAATTTGTAAAATATAATTAAAACATTTATAATTAAAACAGCAATTGTGTATTAACAAATAGCACGAAATATTATGCAAGTCTCAAGTTAAATCTGTATACATATAACTTAGAATAAATTCTAAAAAATAATAATAAATTCTGGAAAAAAATTTAATTTTAATTTCATCTTCCAGTCAATAAACTTTTTGTTGGATTTTAGTGGATTGCATACGTTTATTTATGTGTTTATATACAGTGAAATCTCGTTACAATGTCACTGATACAGCGATAAATCCATGGCCCCCACATCCTGGACTAGGGCCCCTAGGCTTAAATCTTTTGCGCCCCCCCCCGACCAGACTTTCGCGGGCCCTTTTATGATGGATTTATAGCGTTAAAAAACAAAAATAATGAAAATCGTCCCGGGCCCCAGGGCTGCAGCCTTGCCAGCCCACACCCTTGTGGGGGCTATGGATAAATCCTACTACAACGATATTTTTTCGTCTTATTTAGCAATGCCTATAGCCTAATATTAAAGTGCTGCCTCTCGATATATCAATAACCCTTCTACAACGATATTTTTCATGGTCTCGAGAATATCGTTATATCGAGATTTCACTGAAAAATTAAAATAAAATAAAAAAATATTTTTGAGAAAAATTTTGGCGTACAGCTTCACATGTTGTGAATAAAGTGTGGAAAAAACAGTTCCCCTCCTTAGAAAGATAAACAGTTTCTCTCCCTCTTTCTCTGTACCACCCCTCCCTAATTCCATTTTAACAATCTAGCATTCTTACTTTCAAGATACCAGTAAAAAAGCCACACCTTATTCTGTACAGACGGTATTTATTGTGACGGTCTATAACCAACTCATTGTACTGTTCAACCGAGCGCTTCATTCATTTGAAGGATTAGGAGGCGTTGAAGGTGTCAGTCAATGTACAATAGGTCAAGGGGGAAGGGAACAGGTCTTCCATGACCCATATATTCGTCACCACCGCTCAAGGATTGGAAAAAGTTTGACCCATATAGTCGTCATCACCACTCAAGGATTGGAAACATTATGACCCATATATTCGTCATTGCCACTTGACTGGTTAACAAGTGGAGAGCGACATTCATGTCATATATATAGCCCTCTGGTGGCTCGTCGTCCATGAGCTATTAGCTGATCGGTTTCACCGTCCATTGCACGGTTCCGTTCGGCATATATACGCTCTAGCGAAAGAAAATCTCTATCTCCTCTGTAGCTTAGTGGTCAGAGCACTCGTCCGGCAATCGGGGGACCCGGGTTCGACTCCCGGTAGAGGCAGAGATGAGTTTTTTCCTTCCTTAAAAAATTAACATCTCAAATAATAAATATCTTCACAACATCCACTCTTCTGTATATCTTGTATTAACAAGTGGAGAGCGACATTCATGTCATATATATAGCCCTCTGGTGGCTCGTCGTCCATGAGCTATTAGCTGATCGGTTTCACCGTCCATTGCACGGTTCCGTTCGGCATATATACGCTCTAGCGAAAGAAAATCTCTATCTCCTCTGTAGCTTAGTGGTCAGAGCACTCGTCCGGCAATCGAGGGACCCGGGTTCGACTCCCGGTAGATGCAGAGATGAGTTTTTTCCTTCCTTAAAAAATTAACATCTCAAATAATAAATATCTTCACAACATCCTGTCTTCTGTATATCTTGTATTAACAAGTGGAGAGCGACATTCATGTCATATATATAGCCCTCTGGTGGCTCGTCGTCCATGAGCTATTAGCTGATCGGTTTCACCGTCCATTGCACGGTTCCGTTCGGCATATATACGCTCTATCGAAAGAAAATCTCTATCTCCTCTGTAGCTTAGTGGTCAGAGCACTCGTCCGGCAATCGAGGGACCCGGGTTCGACTCCCGGTAGATGCAGAGATGAGTTTTTTCCTTCCTTAAAAAATTAACATCTCAAATAATAAATATCTTCACAACATCCTGTCTTCTGTATATCTTGTATTAACAAGTGGAGAGCGACATTCATGTCATATATATAGCCCTCTGGTGGCTCGTCGTCCATGAGCTATTAGCTGATCGGTTTCACCGTCCATTGCACGGTTCCGTTCGGCATATATACGCTCTAGCGAAGGAAAATCTCTATCTCCTCTGTAGCTTAGTGGTCAGAGCACTCGTCCGGCAATCGAGGGACCCGGGTTCGACTCCCGGTAGAGGCAGAGATGAGTTTTTTCCTTCCTTAAAAAATTAACATCTCAAATAATAAATATCTTCACAACATCCAGTCTTCTGTATATCTTGTATTAACAAGTGGAGAGCGACATTCATGTCATATATATAGCCCTCTGGTGGCTCGTCGTCCATGAGCTATTAGCTGATCGGTTTCACCGTCCATTGCACGGTTCCGTTCGGCATATATACGCTCTAGCGAAGGAAAATCTCTATCTCCTCTGTAGCTTAGTGGTCAGAGCACTCGTCCGGCAATCGAGGGGCTCGACTCGAGTCAGAGATGAGTTTTTTTTCCTTCCTTAAAAAATTAACATCTCAAATAATAAATATCTTCACAACATCCAGTCTTCTGTATATCTTGTATTAACAAGTGGAGAGCGACATTCATGTCATATATATAGCCCTCTGGTGGCTCGTCGTCCATGAGCTATTAGCTGATCGGTTTCACCGTCCATTGCACGGTTCCGTTCGGCATATATACGCTCTAGCGAAGGGAAATCTCTATCTCCTCTGTAGCATAGTGGTCAGAGCACTCGTCCGGCAATCGAGGGACCCGGGTTCGACTCGAGGCAGAGATGAGTTTTTTCCTTCCTTAAAAAATTAACATCTCAAATAATAAATATCTTCACAACATCCAGTCTTCTGTATATCTTGTATTAACAAGTGGAGAGCGACATTCATGTCATATATATAGCCCTCTGGTGGCTCGTCGTCCATGAGCTATTAGCTGATCGGTTTCACCGTCCATTGCACGGTTCCGTTCGGCATATATACGCTCTAGCGAAGGAAAATCTCTATCTCCTCTGTAGCTTAGTGGTCAGAGCACTCGTCCGGCAATCGAGGGACCCGGGTTCGACTCCCGGTAGAGGCAGAGATGAGTTTTTTCCTTCCTTAAAAAATTAACATCTCAAATAATAAATATCTTCACAACATCCAGTCTTCTGTATATCTTGTATTAACAAGTGGAGAGCGACATTCATGTCATATATATAGCCCTCTGGTGGCTCGTCGTCCATGAGCTATTAGCTGATCGGTTTCACCGTCCATTGCACGGTTCCGTTCGGCATATATACGCTCTAGCGAAGGAAAATCTCTATCTCCTCTGTAGCTTAGTGGTCAGAGCACTCGTCCGGCAATCGAGGGGCTCGACTCGAGGCAGAGATGAGTTTTTTTTCCTTCCTTAAAAAATTAACATCTCAAATAATAAATATCTTCACAACATACAGTCTTCTGTATATCTTGTATTAACAAGTGGAGAGCGACATTCATGTCATATATATAGCCCTCTGGTGGCTCGTCGTCCATGAGCTATTAGCTGATCGGTTTCACCGTCCATTGCACGGTTCCGTTCGGCATATATACGCTCTAGCGAAAGAAAATCTCTATCGCCTCTGTAGCATATTGGTCAGAGCACTCGTCCGGCAATCGAGGGACCCGGGTTCGACTCGAGGCAGAGATGAGTTTTTTTCCTTCCTTAAAAAATTAACATCTCAAATAATAAATATCTTCACAATATCCAGTCTTCTGTATATCTTGTATTAACAAGTGGAGAGCGACATTCATGTCATATATATAGCCCTCTGGTGGCTCGTCGTCCATGAGCTATTAGCTGATCGGTTTCACCGTCCATTGCACGGTTCCGTTCGGCATATATACGCTCTAGCGAAGGAAAACCTCCATCTCCTCTGTAGCTTAGTGGTCAGAGCACTCGTCCGGCAATCGAGAGACCCGCGCTCGACTCGAGGCAGAGATGAGTTTTTTTTCCTTCCTTAAAAAATTAACATCTCAAATAATAAATATCTTCACAACATCCAGTCTTCTGATATATATTGTATTAACAAGTGGAGAGCGACATTCATGTCATATATATAGCCCTCTGGTGGCTCGTCGTCCATGAGCTATTAGCTGATCGGTTTCACCGTCCATTGCACGGTTCCGTTCGGCATATATACGCTCTAGCGAAGGAAAATCTCTATCTCCTCTGTAGCTTAGTGGTCAGAACACTCGTCCGGCAATCGAGAGACCCGGGCTCGACTCGAGGCAGAGATGAGTTTTTTTTCCTTCCTTAAAAAATTAACATCTCAAATAATAAATATCTTCACAACATCCAGTCTTCTGATATATATTGTATTAACCGGTTGAGCGGTGAAAGGTTTTTCGATTTCTATTTGAAAAACGGTGTGAGGTTATACGGAAAAATACTTGTAAAGTGGCGAAGCTTCTTTATCTCAAGTAGTGCTATCCCCCCCAACAAACATGCAGGACAACAGAGAAGGCGTGGTTGGTGGGGTCCATCCAAGTGACAGGTTGGCTACACCTATTCCTAAGTCATCCTATTCTTTACTAATACACACTCAACTTCAGTACCTGTTCTTTTGTTACAGTATTGGCCATTTTTTTTCTCCCGGTCGTGGTCATAGACATATTTAGAAGTTCATTTTTCCTATTGCTGTGGAACATCGCTAAAATGACACTTGATAAAACGATATTTTTCAAGTATTATTTGGAAATGTCTATACTCTAATGTTAATCGGCTGCCTCTCGATATAGCGATAATCCCACTAAAGCGATATTTTTTTTTAGTCCGCAGACTATCGTTATATCGATGTTTCACTGTATATTGTACTTTTCTCACTAATTTATTGGCGAAAAGAAGCCTTTATATTCTCTAAATGCACAGCAACACTATAACAGGGTATCAGGGATTACGCAACAAAGTTTTTCTTTTCATTTTTATTTAAAAAAATATTTAAGCCCGTTCTGTGTCTACGTAGCGTTTCACGGCGTTACAATACTTTATAATCGCACTTCCTTGCAATTTTTTCGTGGCTCTTTCGCTGCGTTGCATGCGACTTATCATTTTGTGGTATCACTAAAGTGTCTTAGCACATTTTATCCGAGAAGTGTGATGCACTTTTCCAATGTATACTTTTCAGTTTAATCGAATAGCTTTTTCGCAAGAGAAAAGGTTGCACAGTTTTGAACAGTATAGGAAATTTATGAAAGCAACACACATTATGTGTGATAAGGCACAAAAATATTCATATGTGGTGTACCTTGAATTTCCTAGAAAGTTGAAAATAACAGTAGTCGATGATTTTAATTACACAAATATCGATATTATACCTTATGAGTAAATTTGAAATATGCAATGAATTGGGAAAATACCTTCGTTTTTATTTAATCTATTTATACAACACGAAATGATTTATACTTCACGTAAAAAAACTAACTGATTATAAAATATATCGATTTTATGTGTATATGGAAGGAAGCAATTATTATGATGTATTTAATACATGCCATTAATAATGTAAGATACATTATAAACGCAAAGCCTATTTGAGCCTCGTTTCGATAGGTGGCATGTTCAGCAACGCGATGTATCTTACAGAATTATTTTTTCTTTCGATGAAATTTACTTTCTTTGATGATATACAGACCAAAAATAATAAAAGGTAACAAAAGAAATGGAATATTAGTCAAAATTTTAATTGAATCAACGATAACAACTGCTTTTCAGGGTTTATCTCAATGTAATGTCACATTCAGTTGGTCACATATAATTGAATTTTTACGCTTCGCATAAATTACATGTGTTATCATAGGATTCTATAAACACATTCAAAAAAAAAACCCCGCATACATACACACAGTTGTACCCGCTTATAACGAAGTTAGAAAAAACAGCGAATGTATTCAATATACGCGAATTTCATTATATCCGTACCAGCTTGGAAAATGATACGATTAAGCGAATAACACATTTTGCACGAGCGATACGCATTTTTCAGTAATCTGAACATTCTTAAAATGAATAGATTAAAATAAAGATAAAAAACTTAATTGATGATATAATAACATTCGATATGAATGTTGTTATATCATCAATATGTGATTATATAGAAAATAATATGTACCGATTATTATTTTTCTTGATATGATTGTAAATATCAACCGTATTGCGTTTAAATCATTTTTGCCAAATAAGCATGCACAAAATATGTCTTTTATTTTAGTAAGTGCATAAACACCAAACAATTTTTGGTCTCTTTTTTGAATCATTCAAAGAGAATGAAAGAATTATACAAAAGGAATTATATTATCAAATCCGGACCACAATCATCCCATTCTTTTTTGCATGCATGGTATGTATTACGAAAACTACTATATATATATATCGAGTAGCTTTGTGTATCAAAATTATACTAAATACAACATAGGCGTTCTCAGGATTTTCTCAAGAATGGGGGGGGGGAGGAGGGGTAAAATTTTTTTTCTTCTGAAGGAGGGGGGGAGTGAAGTTTTACTGAAAAATAACGCTGTAATCTCGGCCAAAGCTTGAACCCCTTCTCCCCTTTTCATACGCCAAAGAAACATTCTGTATTTGGGGGGGGGGGGGATCGTTTCACGCCTTGACGATGCTCAGAAAACATGTCAATTTCAATATTATTTTTGACAAACCGACATCTCTCTATGATTTTTTTTCTTTCAAATTTCACATAAAAAAGAAAAAATTGAGGAAATTAAGATGTCGGATAATACAGTAGATTTTGCTTTCGAAGACAAATTAAACATGCAGCACAATGTTTCAAAAAGGCCACATCACATACGTTTTCAAATAAAGAAAGTCTTGGTTTTGACGTATACCGCGTACGAGCTATTTCTTTATAAAATTTAGTTCCCTTGGTAGGGTGCAAGTCACATAGACTATTATTGCTTTCAAAAGAGAAAAAATGTCTTTCTGATCCTTTCTGATCGGTATATCGATCTCTAAGATATCGATATACCGATTTCTTTGATCGTTAGAGTTGCTGTCGCTAGCCATAATTATAAATGGTCACAATTATCACCAAAACTATGCCAACGTGGTGATGACCCTAAATCATAGGAATCGATACATGGGGCCGGTCAAAGCACAAAATTTGGACATTGGCTGGGCAAACTGCTTAATTTCGGGCTTCGCCACTGTTATTCAGGGTCGCAACTAGGTGCTGGGTCACCCGGGGCAAGTGCGCATTTTGCCCCCCCCCCCCCTTGTAATGTTGAAGGTAAGGTTTGAGAATGAAATTTGCTCCCCCCTCTGGTCCAGCGCCCAGGGCACGAGGCCTGCCTGCTCCCAGGGCTCGGTCGATTGCGCCGAAAATGGGAGTGTTTGTATTCCCCCAACATGTCGATTCGCCGAGTCTGAAAATCGGGTTGTTTGGATATCGGGGTGAGCGCAATCGACCTATAAACGGTTTATCTTCTGCGCAATCGACTTACACCCCTGCTCCCTAGTTGCGCCCCTGCCCATTTATATATATTTATTTATGCAGACCAAGAAAGAAATATCGTTGTATATTGGTTATCGTTATATCGAGAGGCATCAATTTAACATTAGAGTAGTGACATTTCAGCACAAAACTCGAAAAAATATCATTGTTGAAGGATTTATCGCTTATCGTTGTAGCGGGGTTCCACTGTATTTACAAAATTTGTAAAATATAATTAAAACATTTATAATTAAAACAGCAATTGTGTATTAACAAATAGCACGAAATATTATGCAAGTCTCAAGTTAAATCTGTATACATATAACTTAGAATAAATTCTAAAAAATAATAATAAATTCTGGAAAAAAATTTAATTTTAATTTCATCTTCCAGTCAATAAACTTTTTGTTGGATTTTAGTGGATTGCATACGTTTATTTATGTGTTTATATACAGTGAAATCTCGTTACAATGTCACTGATACAGCGATAAATCCATGGCCCCCACATCCTGGACTAGGGCCCCTAGGCTTAAATCTTTTGCGCCCCCCCCCGACCAGACTTTCGCGGGCCCTTTTATGATGGATTTATAGCGTTAAAAAACAAAAATAATGAAAATCGTCCCGGGCCCCAGGGCTGCAGCCTTGCCAGCCCACACCCTTGTGGGGGCTATGGATAAATCCTACTACAACGATATTTTTTCGTCTTATTTAGCAATGCCTATAGCCTAATATTAAAGTGCTGCCTCTCGATATATCAATAACCCTTCTACAACGATATTTTTCATGGTCTCGAGAATATCGTTATATCGAGATTTCACTGAAAAATTAAAATAAAATAAAAAAATATTTTTGAGAAAAATTTTGGCGTACAGCTTCACATGTTGTGAATAAAGTGTGGAAAAAACAGTTCCCCTCCTTAGAAAGATAAACAGTTTCTCTCCCTCTTTCTCTGTACCACCCCTCCCTAATTCCATTTTAACAATCTAGCATTCTTACTTTCAAGATACCAGTAAAAAAGCCACACCTTATTCTGTACAGACGGTATTTATTGTGACGGTCTATAACCAACTCATTGTACTGTTCAACCGAGCGCTTCATTCATTTGAAGGATTAGGAGGCGTTGAAGGTGTCAGTCAATGTACAATAGGTCAAGGGGGAAGGGAACAGGTCTTCCATGACCCATATATTCGTCACCACCGCTCAAGGATTGGAAAAAGTTTGACCCATATAGTCGTCATCACCACTCAAGAATTGGAAACATTATGACCCATATATTCGTCATTGCCACTTGACTGGTTAACAAGTGGAGAGCGACATTCATGTCATATATATAGCCCTCTGGTGGCTCGTCGTCCATGAGCTATTAGCTGATCGGTTTCACCGTCCATTGCACGGTTCCGTTCGGCATATATACGCTCTAGCGAAAGAAAATCTCTATCTCCTCTGTAGCTTAGTGGTCAGAGCACTCGTCCGGCAATCGGGGGACCCGGGTTCGACTCCCGGTAGAGGCAGAGATGAGTTTTTTCCTTCCTTAAAAAATTAACATCTCAAATAATAAATATCTTCACAACATCCACTCTTCTGTATATCTTGTATTAACAAGTGGAGAGCGACATTCATGTCATATATATAGCCCTCTGGTGGCTCGTCGTCCATGAGCTATTAGCTGATCGGTTTCACCGTCCATTGCACGGTTCCGTTCGGCATATATACGCTCTAGCGAAAGAAAATCTCTATCTCCTCTGTAGCTTAGTGGTCAGAGCACTCGTCCGGCAATCGAGGGACCCGGGTTCGACTCCCGGTAGATGCAGAGATGAGTTTTTTCCTTCCTTAAAAAATTAACATCTCAAATAATAAATATCTTCACAACATCCTGTCTTCTGTATATCTTGTATTAACAAGTGGAGAGCGACATTCATGTCATATATATAGCCCTCTGGTGGCTCGTCGTCCATGAGCTATTAGCTGATCGGTTTCACCGTCCATTGCACGGTTCCGTTCGGCATATATACGCTCTAGCGAAAGAAAATCTCTATCTCCTCTGTAGCTTAGTGGTCAGAGCACTCGTCCGGCAATCGAGGGACCCGGGTTCGACTCCCGGTAGATGCAGAGATGAGTTTTTTCCTTCCTTAAAAAATTAACATCTCAAATAATAAATATCTTCACAACATCCTGTCTTCTGTATATCTTGTATTAACAAGTGGAGAGCGACATTCATGTCATATATATAGCCCTCTGGTGGCTCGTCGTCCATGAGCTATTAGCTGATCGGTTTCACCGTCCATTGCACGGTTCCGTTCGGCATATATACGCTCTATCGAAAGAAAATCTCTATCTCCTCTGTAGCTTAGTGGTCAGAGCACTCGTCCGGCAATCGAGGGACCCGGGTTCGACTCCCGGTAGATGCAGAGATGAGTTTTTTCCTTCCTTAAAAAATTAACATCTCAAATAATAAATATCTTCACAACATCCTGTCTTCTGTATATCTTGTATTAACAAGTGGAGAGCGACATTCATGTCATATATATAGCCCTCTGGTGGCTCGTCGTCCATGAGCTATTAGCTGATCGGTTTCACCGTCCATTGCACGGTTCCGTTCGGCATATATACGCTCTAGCGAAGGAAAATCTCTATCTCCTCTGTAGCTTAGTGGTCAGAGCACTCGTCCGGCAATCGAGGGACCCGGGTTCGACTCCCGGTAGAGGCAGAGATGAGTTTTTTCCTTCCTTAAAAAATTAACATCTCAAATAATAAATATCTTCACAACATCCAGTCTTCTGTATATCTTGTATTAACAAGTGGAGAGCGACATTCATGTCATATATATAGCCCTCTGGTGGCTCGTCGTCCATGAGCTATTAGCTGATCGGTTTCACCGTCCATTGCACGGTTCCGTTCGGCATATATACGCTCTAGCGAAGGAAAATCTCTATCTCCTCTGTAGCTTAGTGGTCAGAGCACTCGTCCGGCAATCGAGGGGCTCGACTCGAGTCAGAGATGAGTTTTTTTTCCTTCCTTAAAAAATTAACATCTCAAATAATAAATATCTTCACAACATCCAGTCTTCTGTATATCTTGTATTAACAAGTGGAGAGCGACATTCATGTCATATATATAGCCCTCTGGTGGCTCGTCGTCCATGAGCTATTAGCTGATCGGTTTCACCGTCCATTGCACGGTTCCGTTCGGCATATATACGCTCTAGCGAAGGGAAATCTCTATCTCCTCTGTAGCATAGTGGTCAGAGCACTCGTCCGGCAATCGAGGGACCCGGGTTCGACTCGAGGCAGAGATGAGTTTTTTCCTTCCTTAAAAAATTAACATCTCAAATAATAAATATCTTCACAACATCCAGTCTTCTGTATATCTTGTATTAACAAGTGGAGAGCGACATTCATGTCATATATATAGCCCTCTGGTGGCTCGTCGTCCATGAGCTATTAGCTGATCGGTTTCACCGTCCATTGCACGGTTCCGTTCGGCATATATACGCTCTAGCGAAGGAAAATCTCTATCTCCTCTGTAGCTTAGTGGTCAGAGCACTCGTCCGGCAATCGAGGGACCCGGGTTCGACTCCCGGTAGAGGCAGAGATGAGTTTTTTCCTTCCTTAAAAAATTAACATCTCAAATAATAAATATCTTCACAACATCCAGTCTTCTGTATATCTTGTATTAACAAGTGGAGAGCGACATTCATGTCATATATATAGCCCTCTGGTGGCTCGTCGTCCATGAGCTATTAGCTGATCGGTTTCACCGTCCATTGCACGGTTCCGTTCGGCATATATACGCTCTAGCGAAGGAAAATCTCTATCTCCTCTGTAGCTTAGTGGTCAGAGCACTCGTCCGGCAATCGAGGGGCTCGACTCGAGGCAGAGATGAGTTTTTTTTCCTTCCTTAAAAAATTAACATCTCAAATAATAAATATCTTCACAACATACAGTCTTCTGTATATCTTGTATTAACAAGTGGAGAGCGACATTCATGTCATATATATAGCCCTCTGGTGGCTCGTCGTCCATGAGCTATTAGCTGATCGGTTTCACCGTCCATTGCACGGTTCCGTTCGGCATATATACGCTCTAGCGAAAGAAAATCTCTATCGCCTCTGTAGCATATTGGTCAGAGCACTCGTCCGGCAATCGAGGGACCCGGGTTCGACTCGAGGCAGAGATGAGTTTTTTTCCTTCCTTAAAAAATTAACATCTCAAATAATAAATATCTTCACAATATCCAGTCTTCTGTATATCTTGTATTAACAAGTGGAGAGCGACATTCATGTCATATATATAGCCCTCTGGTGGCTCGTCGTCCATGAGCTATTAGCTGATCGGTTTCACCGTCCATTGCACGGTTCCGTTCGGCATATATACGCTCTAGCGAAGGAAAACCTCCATCTCCTCTGTAGCTTAGTGGTCAGAGCACTCGTCCGGCAATCGAGAGACCCGGGCTCGACTCGAGGCAGAGATGAGTTTTTTTTCCTTCCTTAAAAAATTAACATCTCAAATAATAAATATCTTCACAACATCCAGTCTTCTGATATATATTGTATTAACAAGTGGAGAGCGACATTCATGTCATATATATAGCCCTCTGGTGGCTCGTCGTCCATGAGCTATTAGCTGATCGGTTTCACCGTCCATTGCACGGTTCCGTTCGGCATATATACGCTCTAGCGAAGGAAAATCTCTATCTCCTCTGTAGCTTAGTGGTCAGAACACTCGTCCGGCAATCGAGAGACCCGGGCTCGACTCGAGGCAGAGATGAGTTTTTTTTCCTTCCTTAAAAAATTAACATCTCAAATAATAAATATCTTCACAACATCCAGTCTTCTGATATATATTGTATTAACCGGTTGAGCGGTGAAAGGTTTTTCGATTTCTATTTGAAAAACGGTGTGAGGTTATACGGAAAAATACTTGTAAAGTGGCGAAGCTTCTTTATCTCAAGTAGTGCTATCCCCCCCAACAAACATGCAGGACAACAGAGAAGGCGTGGTTGGTGGGGTCCATCCAAGTGACAGGTTGGCTACACCTATTCCTAAGTCATCCTATTCTTTACTAATACACACTCAACTTCAGTACCTGTTCTTTTGTTACAGTATTGGCCATTTTTTTTCTCCCGGTCGTGGTCATAGACATATTTAGAAGTTCATTTTTCCTATTGCTGTGGAACATCGCTAAAATGACACTTGATAAAACGATATTTTTCAAGTATTATTTGGAAATGTCTATACTCTAATGTTAATCGGCTGCCTCTCGATATAGCGATAATCCCACTAAAGCGATATTTTTTTTTAGTCCGCAGACTATCGTTATATCGATGTTTCACTGTATATTGTACTTTTCTCACTAATTTATTGGCGAAAAGAAGCCTTTATATTCTCTAAATGCACAGCAACACTATAACAGGGTATCAGGGATTACGCAACAAAGTTTTTCTTTTCATTTTTATTTAAAAAAATATTTAAGCCCGTTCTGTGTCTACGTAGCGTTTCACGGCGTTACAATACTTTATAATCGCACTTCCTTGCAATTTTTTCGTGGCTCTTTCGCTGCGTTGCATGCGACTTATCATTTTGTGGTATCACTAAAGTGTCTTAGCACATTTTATCCGAGAAGTGTGATGCACTTTTCCAATGTATACTTTTCAGTTTAATCGAATAGCTTTTTCGCAAGAGAAAAGGTTGCACAGTTTTGAACAGTATAGGAAATTTATGAAAGCAACACACATTATGTGTGATAAGGCACAAAAATATTCATATGTGGTGTACCTTGAATTTCCTAGAAAGTTGAAAATAACAGTAGTCGATGATTTTAATTACACAAATATCGATATTATACCTTATGAGTAAATTTGAAATATGCAATGAATTGGGAAAATACCTTCGTTTTTATTTAATCTATTTATACAACACGAAATGATTTATACTTCACGTAAAAAAACTAACTGATTATAAAATATATCGATTTTATGTGTATATGGAAGGAAGCAATTATTATGATGTATTTAATACATGCCATTAATAATGTAAGATACATTATAAACGCAAAGCCTATTTGAGCCTCGTTTCGATAGGTGGCATGTTCAGCAACGCGATGTATCTTACAGAATTATTTTTTCTTTCGATGAAATTTACTTTCTTTGATGATATACAGACCAAAAATAATAAAAGGTAACAAAAGAAATGGAATATTAGTCAAAATTTTAATTGAATCAACGATAACAACTGCTTTTCAGGGTTTATCTCAATGTAATGTCACATTCAGTTGGTCACATATAATTGAATTTTTACGCTTCGCATAAATTACATGTGTTATCATAGGATTCTATAAACACATTCAAAAAAAAAACCCCGCATACATACACACAGTTGTACCCGCTTATAACGAAGTTAGAAAAAACAGCGAATGTATTCAATATACGCGAATTTCATTATATCCGTACCAGCTTGGAAAATGATACGATTAAGCGAATAACACATTTTGCACGAGCGATACGCATTTTTCAGTAATCTGAACATTCTTAAAATGAATAGATTAAAATAAAGATAAAAAACTTAATTGATGATATAATAACATTCGATATGAATGTTGTTATATCATCAATATGTGATTATATAGAAAATAATATGTACCGATTATTATTTTTCTTGATATGATTGTAAATATCAACCGTATTGCGTTTAAATCATTTTTGCCAAATAAGCATGCACAAAATATGTCTTTTATTTTAGTAAGTGCATAAACACCAAACAATTTTTGGTCTCTTTTTTGAATCATTCAAAGAGAATGAAAGAATTATACAAAAGGAATTATATTATCAAATCCGGACCACAATCATCCCATTCTTTTTTGCATGCATGGTATGTATTACGAAAACTACTATATATATATATCGAGTAGCTTTGTGTATCAAAATTATACTAAATACAACATAGGCGTTCTCAGGATTTTCTCAAGAATGGGGGGGGGGGAGGAGGGGTAAAATTTTTTTTCTTCTGAAGGAGGGGGGGAGTGAAGTTTTACTGAAAAATAACGCTGTAATCTCGGCCAAAGCTTGAACCCCTTCTCCCCTTTTCATACGCCAAAGAAACATTCTGTATTTGGGGGGGGGGGGATCGTTTCACGCCTTGACGATGCTCAGAAAACATGTCAATTTCAATATTATTTTTGACAAACCGACATCTCTCTATGATTTTTTTTCTTTCAAATTTCACATAAAAAAGAAAAAATTGAGGAAATTAAGATGTCGGATAATACAGTAGATTTTGCTTTCGAAGACAAATTAAACATGCAGCACAATGTTTCAAAAAGGCCACATCACATACGTTTTCAAATAAAGAAAGTCTTGGTTTTGACGTATACCGCGTACGAGCTATTTCTTTATAAAATTTAGTTCCCTTGGTAGGGTGCAAGTCACATAGACTATTATTGCTTTCAAAAGAGAAAAAATGTCTTTCTGATCCTTTCTGATCGGTATATCGATCTCTAAGATATCGATATACCGATTTCTTTGATCGTTAGAGTTGCTGTCGCTAGCCATAATTATAAATGGTCACAATTATCACCAAAACTATGCCAACGTGGTGATGACCCTAAATCATAGGAATCGATACATGGGGCCGGTCAAAGCACAAAATTTGGACATTGGCTGGGCAAACTGCTTAATTTCGGGCTTCGCCACTGTTATTCAGGGTCGCAACTAGGTGCTGGGTCACCCGGGGCAAGTGCGCATTTTGCCCCCCCCCTTGTAATGTTGAAGGTAAGGTTTGAGAATGAAATTTGCTCCCCCCTCTGGTCCAGCGCCCAGGGCACGAGGCCTGCCTGCTCCCAGGGCTCGGTCGATTGCGCCGAAAATGGGAGTGTTTGTATTCCCCCAACATGTCGATTCGCCGAGTCTGAAAATCGGGTTGTTTGGATATCGGGGTGAGCGCAATCGACCTATAAACGGTTTATCTTCTGCGCAATCGACTTACACCCCTGCTCCCTAGTTGCGCCCCTGCCCATTTATATATATTTATTTATGCAGACCAAGAAAGAAATATCGTTGTATATTGGTTATCGTTATATCGAGAGGCATCAATTTAACATTAGAGTAGTGACATTTCCGCACAAAACTCGAAAAAATATCATTGTTGAAGGATTTATCGCTTATCGTTGTAGCGGGGTTCCACTGTATTTACAAAATTTGTAAAATATAATTAAAACATTTATAATTAAAACAGCAATTGTGTATTAACAAATAGCACGAAATATTATGCAAGTCTCAAGTTAAATCTGTATACATATAACTTAGAATAAATTCTAAAAAATAATAATAAATTCTGGAAAAAAATTTAATTTTAATTTCATCTTCCAGTCAATAAACTTTTTGTTGGATTTTAGTGGATTGCATACGTTTATTTATGTGTTTATATACAGTGAAATCTCGTTACAATGTCACTGATACAGCGATAAATCCATGGCCCCCACATCCTGGACTAGGGCCCCTAGGCTTAAATCTTTTGCGCCCCCCCCCCGACCAGACTTTCGCGGGCCCTTTTATGATGGATTTATAGCGTTAAAAAACAAAAATAATGAAAATCGTCCCGGGCCCCAGGGCTGCAGCCTTGCCAGCCCACACCCTTGTGGGGGCTATGGATAAATCCTACTACAACGATATTTTTTCGTCTTATTTAGCAATGCCTATAGCCTAATATTAAAGTGCTGCCTCTCGATATATCAATAACCCTTCTACAACGATATTTTTCATGGTCTCGAGAATATCGTTATATCGAGATTTCACTGAAAAATTAAAATAAAATAAAAAAATATTTTTGAGAAAAATTTTGGCGTACAGCTTCACATGTTGTGAATAAAGTGTGGAAAAAACAGTTCCCCTCCTTAGACAGATAAACAGTTTCTCTCCCTCTTTCTCTGTACCACCCCTCCCTAATTCCATTTTAACAATCTAGCATTCTTACTTTCAAGATACCAGTAAAAAAGCCACACCTTATTCTGTACAGACGGTATTTATTGTGACGGTCTATAACCAACTCATTGTACTGTTCAACCGAGCGCTTCATTCATTTGAAGGATTAGGAGGCGTTGAAGGTGTCAGTCAATGTACAATAGGTCAAGGGGGAAGGGAACAGGTCTTCCATGACCCATATATTCGTCACCACCGCTCAAGGATTGGAAAAAGTTTGACCCATATAGTCGTCATCACCACTCAAGGATTGGAAACATTATGACCCATATATTCGTCATTGCCACTTGACTGGTTAACAAGTGGAGAGCGACATTCATGTCATATATATAGCCCTCTGGTGGCTCGTCGTCCATGAGCTATTAGCTGATCGGTTTCACCGTCCATTGCACGGTTCCGTTCGGCATATATACGCTCTAGCGAAAGAAAATCTCTATCTCCTCTGTAGCTTAGTGGTCAGAGCACTCGTCCGGCAATCGGGGGACCCGGGTTCGACTCCCGGTAGAGGCAGAGATGAGTTTTTTCCTTCCTTAAAAAATTAACATCTCAAATAATAAATATCTTCACAACATCCACTCTTCTGTATATCTTGTATTAACAAGTGGAGAGCGACATTCATGTCATATATATAGCCCTCTGGTGGCTCGTCGTCCATGAGCTATTAGCTGATCGGTTTCACCGTCCATTGCACGGTTCCGTTCGGCATATATACGCTCTAGCGAAAGAAAATCTCTATCTCCTCTGTAGCTTAGTGGTCAGAGCACTCGTCCGGCAATCGAGGGACCCGGGTTCGACTCCCGGTAGATGCAGAGATGAGTTTTTTCCTTCCTTAAAAAATTAACATCTCAAATAATAAATATCTTCACAACATCCTGTCTTCTGTATATCTTGTATTAACAAGTGGAGAGCGACATTCATGTCATATATATAGCCCTCTGGTGGCTCGTCGTCCATGAGCTATTAGCTGATCGGTTTCACCGTCCATTGCACGGTTCCGTTCGGCATATATACGCTCTAGCGAAAGAAAATCTCTATCTCCTCTGTAGCTTAGTGGTCAGAGCACTCGTCCGGCAATCGAGGGACCCGGGTTCGACTCCCGGTAGATGCAGAGATGAGTTTTTTCCTTCCTTAAAAAATTAACATCTCAAATAATAAATATCTTCACAACATCCTGTCTTCTGTATATCTTGTATTAACAAGTGGAGAGCGACATTCATGTCATATATATAGCCCTCTGGTGGCTCGTCGTCCATGAGCTATTAGCTGATCGGTTTCACCGTCCATTGCACGGTTCCGTTCGGCATATATACGCTCTATCGAAAGAAAATCTCTATCTCCTCTGTAGCTTAGTGGTCAGAGCACTCGTCCGGCAATCGAGGGACCCGGGTTCGACTCCCGGTAGATGCAGAGATGAGTTTTTTCCTTCCTTAAAAAATTAACATCTCAAATAATAAATATCTTCACAACATCCTGTCTTCTGTATATCTTGTATTAACAAGTGGAGAGCGACATTCATGTCATATATATAGCCCTCTGGTGGCTCGTCGTCCATGAGCTATTAGCTGATCGGTTTCACCGTCCATTGCACGGTTCCGTTCGGCATATATACGCTCTAGCGAAGGAAAATCTCTATCTCCTCTGTAGCTTAGTGGTCAGAGCACTCGTCCGGCAATCGAGGGACCCGGGTTCGACTCCCGGTAGAGGCAGAGATGAGTTTTTTCCTTCCTTAAAAAATTAACATCTCAAATAATAAATATCTTCACAACATCCAGTCTTCTGTATATCTTGTATTAACAAGTGGAGAGCGACATTCATGTCATATATATAGCCCTCTGGTGGCTCGTCGTCCATGAGCTATTAGCTGATCGGTTTCACCGTCCATTGCACGGTTCCGTTCGGCATATATACGCTCTAGCGAAGGAAAATCTCTATCTCCTCTGTAGCTTAGTGGTCAGAGCACTCGTCCGGCAATCGAGGGGCTCGACTCGAGGCAGAGATGAGTTTTTTTTCCTTCCTTAAAAAATTAACATCTCAAATAATAAATATCTTCACAACATACAGTCTTCTGTATATCTTGTATTAACAAGTGGAGAGCGACATTCATGTCATATATATAGCCCTCTGGTGGCTCGTCGTCCATGAGCTATTAGCTGATCGGTTTCACCGTCCATTGCACGGTTCCGTTCGGCATATATACGCTCTAGCGAAAGAAAATCTCTATCGCCTCTGTAGCATAGTGGTCAGAGCACTCGTCCGGCAATCGAGGGACCCGGGTTCGACTCGAGGCAGAGATGAGTTTTTTTCCTTCCTTAAAAAATTAACATCTCAAATAATAAATATCTTCACAATATCCAGTCTTCTGTATATCTTGTATTAACAAGTGGAGAGCGACATTCATGTCATATATATAGCCCTCTGGTGGCTCGTCGTCCATGAGCTATTAGCTGATCGGTTTCACCGTCCATTGCACGGTTCCGTTCGGCATATATACGCTCTAGCGAAGGAAAACCTCCATCTCCTCTGTAGCTTAGTGGTCAGAGCACTCGTCCGGCAATCGAGAGACCCGGGCTCGACTCGAGGCAGAGATGAGTTTTTTTTTACTTCTTCAAAAAATTAACATCTCAAATAATAAATATCTTCACAACATCCAGTCTTCTGATATATATTGTATTAACAAGTGGAGAGCGACATTCATGTCATATATATAGCCCTCTGGTGGCTCGTCGTCCATGAGCTATTAGCTGATCGGTTTCACCGTCCATTGCACGGTTCCGTTCGGCATATATACGCTCTAGCGAAGGAAAATCTCTATCTCCTCTGTAGCTTAGTGGTCAGAACACTCGTCCGACAATCGAGAGACCCGGGCTCGACTCGAGGCAGAGATGAGTTTTTTTTCCTTCCTTAAAAAATTAACATCTCAAATAATAAATATCTTCACAACATCCAGTCTTCTGATATATATTGTATTAACCGGTTGAGCGGTGAAAGGTTTTTCGATTTCTATTTGAAAAACGGTGTGAGGTTATACGGAAAAATACTTGTAAAGTGGCGAAGCTTCTTTATCTCAAGTAGTGCTATCCCCCCCAACAAACATGCAGGACAACAGAGAAGGCGTGGTTGGTGGGGTCCATCCAAGTGACAGGTTGGCTACACCTATTCCTAAGTCATCCTATTCTTTACTAATACACACTCAACTTCAGTACCTGTTCTTTTGTTACAGTATTGGCCATTTTTTTTCTCCCGGTCGTGGTCATAGACATATTTAGAAGTTCATTTTTCCTATTGCTGTGGAACATCGCTAAAATGACACTTGATAAAACGATATTTTTCAAGTATTATTTGGAAATGTCTATACTCTAATGTTAATCGGCTGCCTCTCGATATAGCGATAATCCCACTAAAGCGATATTTTTTTTTAGTCCGCAGACTATCGTTATATCGATGTTTCACTGTATATTGTACTTTTCTCACTAATTTATTGGCGAAAAGAAGCGTTTATATTCTCTAAATGCACAGCAACACTATAACAGGGTATCAGGGATTACGCAACAAAGTTTTTCTTTTCATTTTTATTTAAAAAAATATTTAAGCCCGTTCTGTGTCTACGTAGCGTTTCACGGCGTTACAATACTTTATAATCGCACTTCCTTGCAATTTTTTCGTGGCTCTTTCGCTGCGTTGCATGCGACTTATCATTTTGTGGTATCACTAAAGTGTCTTAGCACATTTTATCCGAGAAGTGTGATGCACTTTTCCAATGTATACTTTTCAGTTTAATCGAATAGCTTTTTCGCAAGAGAAAAGGTTGCACAGTTTTGAACAGTATAGGAAATTTATGAAAGCAACACACATTATGTGTGATAAGGCACAAAAATATACATATGTGGTGTACCTTGAATTTCCTAGAAAGTTGAAAATAACAGTAGTCGATGATTTTAATTACACAAATATCGATATTATACCTTATGAGTAAATTTGAAATATGCAATGAATTGGAAAATACCTTCGTTTTTATTTAATCTATTTATACAACACGAAATGATTTATACTTCACGTAAAAAAACTAACTGATTATAAAATATATCGATTTTATGTGTATATGGAAGGAAGCAATTATTATGATGTATTTAATACATGCCATTAATAATGTAAGATACATTATAAACGCAAAGCCTATTTGAGCCTCGTTTCGATAGGTGGCATGTTCAGCAACGCGATGTATCTTACAGAATTATTTTTTCTTTCGATGAAATTTACTTTCTTTGATGATATACAGACCAAAAATAATAAAAGGTAACAAAAGAAATGGAATATTAGTCAAAATTTTAATTGAATCAACGATAACAACTGCTTTTCAGGGTTTATCTCAATGTAATGTCACATTCAGTTGGTCACATATAATTGAATTTTTACGCTTCGCATAAATTACATGTGTTATCATAGGATTCTATAAACACATTCAAAAAAAAAACCCCGCATACATACACACAGTTGTACCCGCTTATAACGAAGTTAGAAAAAACAGCGAATGTATTCAATATACGCGAATTTCATTATATCCGTACCAGCTTGGAAAATGATACGATTAAGCGAATAACACATTTTGCACGAGCGATACGCATTTTTCAGTAATCTGAACATTCTTAAAATGAATAGATTAAAATAAAGATAAAAAACTTAATTGATGATATAATAACATTCGATATGAATGTTGTTATATCATCAATATGTGATTATATAGAAAATAATATGTACCGATTATTATTTTTCTTGATATGATTGTAAATATCAACCGTATTGCGTTTAAATCATTTTTGCCAAATAAGCATGCACAAAATATGTCTTTTATTTTAGTAAGTGCATAAACACCAAACAATTTTTGGTCTCTTTTTTGAATCATTCAAAGAGAATGAAAGAATTATACAAAAGGAATTATATTATCAAATCCGGACCACAATCATCCCATTCTTTTTTGCATGCATGGTATGTATTACGAAAACTACTATATATATATATCGAGTAAGAATGGGGGGGGGGGGGAGGAGGGGTAAAATTTTTTTTCTTCTGAAGGAGGGGGGGAGTGAAGTTTTACTGAAAAATAACGCTGTAATCTCGGCCAAAGCTTGAACCCCTTCTCCCCTTTTCATACGCCAAAGAAACATTCTGTATTTGGGGGGGGGGATCGTTTCACGCCTTGACGATGCTCAGAAAACATGTCAATTTCAATATTATTTTTGACAAACCGACATCTCTCTATGATTTTTTTTCTTTCAAATTTCACATAAAAAAGAAAAAATTGAGGAAATTAAGATGTCGGATAATACAGTAGATTTTGCTTTCGAAGACAAATTAAACATGCAGCACAATGTTTCAAAAAGGCCACATCACATACGTTTTCAAATAAAGAAAGTCTTGGTTTTGACGTATACCGCGTACGAGCTATTTCTTTATAAAATTTAGTTCCCTTGGTAGGGTGCAAGTCACATAGACTATTATTGCTTTCAAAAGAGAAAAAATGTCTTTCTGATCCTTTCTGATCGGTATATCGATCTCTAAGATATCGATATACCGATTTCTTTGATCGTTAGAGTTGCTGTCGCTAGCCATAATTATAAATGGTCACAATTATCACCAAAACTATGCCAACGTGGTGATGACCCTAAATCATAGGAATCGATACATGGGGCCGGTCAAAGCACAAAATTTGGACATTGGCTGGGCAAACTGCTTAATTTCGGGCTTCGCCACTGTTATTCAGGGTCGCAACTAGGTGCTGGGTCACCCGGGGCAAGTGCGCATTTTGCCCCCCCCCCTTGTAATGTTGAAGGTAAGGTTTGAGAATGAAATTTGATCCCCCCTCTGGTCCAGCGCCCAGGGCACGAGGCCTGCCTGCTCCCAGGGCTCGGTCGATTGCGCCGAAAATGGGAGTGTTTGTATTCCCCCAACATGTCGATTCGCCGAGTCTGAAAATCGGGTTGTTTGGATATCGGGGTGAGCGCAATCGACCTATAAACGGTTTATCTTCTGCGCAATCGACTTACACCCCTGCTCCCTAGTTGCGCCCCTGCCCATTTATATATATTTATTTATGCAGACCAAGAAAGAAATATCGTTGTATATTGGTTATCGTTATATCGAGAGGCATCAATTTAACATTAGAGTAGTGACATTTCCGCACAAAACTCGAAAAAATATCATTGTTGAAGGATTTATCGCTTATCGTTGTAGCGGGGTTCCACTGTATTTACAAAATTTGTAAAATATAATTAAAACATTTATAATTAAAACAGCAATTGTGTATTAACAAATAGCACGAAATATTATGCAAGTCTCAAGTTAAATCTGTATACATATAACTTAGAATAAATTCTAAAAAAAAATAATAAATTCTGGAAAAAAATTTAATTTTAATTTCATCTTCCAGTCAATAAACTTTTTGTTGGATTTTAGTGGATTGCATACGTTTATTTATGTGTTTATATACAGTGAAATCTCGTTACAATGTCACTGATACAGCGATAAATCCATGGCCCCCACATCCTGGACTAGGGCCCCTAGCCTTAAATCTTTTGCGCCCCCCCCCCCGACCAGACTTTCGCGGGCCCTTTTATGATGGATTTATAGCGTTAAAAAACAAAAATAATGAAAATCGTCCCGGGCCCCAGGGCTGCAGCCTTGCCAGCCCACACCCTTGTGGGGGCTATGGATAAATCCTACTACAACGATATTTTTTCGTCTTATTTAGCAATGCCTATAGCCTAATATTAAAGTGCTGCCTCTCGATATATCAATAACCCTTCTACAACGATATTTTTCATGGTCTCGAGAATATCGTTATATCGAGATTTCACTGAAAAATTAAAATAAAATAAAAAAATATTTTTGAGAAAAATTTTGGCGTACAGCTTCACATGTTGTGAATAAAGTGTGGAAAAAACAGTTCCCCTCCTTAGAAAGATAAACAGTTTCTCTCCCTCTTTCTCTGTACCACCCCTCCCTAATTCCATTTTAACAATCTAGCATTCTTACTTTCAAGATACCAGTAAAAAAGCCACACCTTATTCTGTACAGACGGTATTTATTGTGACGGTCTATAACCAACTCATTGTACTGTTCAACCGAGCGCTTCATTCATTTGAAGGATTAGGAGGCGTTGAAGGTGTCAGTCAATGTACAATAGGTCAAGGGGGAAGGGAACAGGTCTTCCATGACCCATATATTCGTCACCACCGCTCAAGGATTGGAAAAAGTTTGACCCATATAGTCGTCATCACCACTCAAGGATTGGAAACATTATGACCCATATATTCGTCATTGCCACTTGACTGGTTAACAAGTGGAGAGCGACATTCATGTCATATATATAGCCCTCTGGTGGCTCGTCGTCCATGAGCTATTAGCTGATCGGTTTCACCGTCCATTGCACGGTTCCGTTCGGCATATATACGCTCTAGCGAAAGAAAATCTCTATCTCCTCTGTAGCTTAGTGGTCAGAGCACTCGTCCGGCAATCGGGGGACCCGGGTTCGACTCCCGGTAGAGGCAGAGATGAGTTTTTTCCTTCCTTAAAAAATTAACATCTCAAATAATAAATATCTTCACAACATCCACTCTTCTGTATATCTTGTATTAACAAGTGGAGAGCGACATTCATGTCATATATATAGCCCTCTGGTGGCTCGTCGTCCATGAGCTATTAGCTGATCGGTTTCACCGTCCATTGCACGGTTCCGTTCGGCATATATACGCTCTAGCGAAAGAAAATCTCTATCTCCTCTGTAGCTTAGTGGTCAGAGCACTCGTCCGGCAATCGAGGGACCCGGGTTCGACTCCCGGTAGATGCAGAGATGAGTTTTTTCCTTCCTTAAAAAATTAACATCTCAAATAATAAATATCTTCACAACATCCTGTCTTCTGTATATCTTGTATTAACAAGTGGAGAGCGACATTCATGTCATATATATAGCGCTCTGGTGGCTCGTCGTCCATGAGCTATTAGCTGATCGGTTTCACCGTCCATTGCACGGTTCCGTTCAGCATATATACGCTCTAGCGAAAGAAAATCTCTATCTCCTCTGTAGCTTAGTGGTCAGAGCACTCGTCCGGCAATCGAGGGACCCGGGTTCGACTCCCGGTAGATGCAGAGATGAGTTTTTTCCTTCCTTAAAAAATTGACATCTCAAATAATAAATATCTTCACAACATCCTGTCTTCTGTATATCTTGTATTAACAAGTGGAGAGCGACATTCATGTCATATATATAGCCCTCTGGTGGCTCGTCGTCCATGAGCTATTAGCTGATCGGTTTCACCGTCCATTGCACGGTTCCGTTCGGCATATATACGCTCTATCGAAAGAAAATCTCTATCTCCTCTGTAGCTTAGTGGTCAGAGCACTCGTCCGGCAATCGAGGGACCCGGGTTCGACTCCCGGTAGATGCAGAGATGAGTTTTTTCCTTCCTTAAAAAATTAACATCTCAAATAATAAATATCTTCACAACATCCTGTCTTCTGTATATCTTGTATTAACAAGTGGAGAGTGACATTCATGTCATATATATAGCCCTCTGGTGGCTCGTCGTCCATGAGCTATTAGCTGATCGGTTTCACCGTCCATTGCACGGTTCCGTTCGGCATATATACGCTCTAGCGAAGGGAAATCTCTATCTCCTCTGTAGCATAGTGGTCAGAGCACTCGTCCGGCAATCGAGGGACCCGGGTTCGACTCCCGGTAGAGGCAGAGATGAGTTTTTTCCTTCCTTGAAAAATTAACATCTCAAATAATAAATATCTTCACAACATCCAGTCTTCTGTATATCTTGTATTAACAAGTGGAGAGCGACATTCATGTCATATATATAGCCCTCTGGTGGCTCGTCGTCCATGAGCTATTAGCTGATCGGTTTCACCGTCCATTGCACGGTTCCGTTCGGCATATATACGCTCTATCGAAAGAAAATCTCTATCTCCTCTGTAGCTTAGTGGTCAGAGCACTCGTCCGGCAATCGAGGGACCCGGGTTCGACTCCCGGTAGATGCAGAGATGAGTTTTTTCCTTCCTTAAAAAATTAACATCTCAAATAATAAATATCTTCACAACATCCTGTCTTCTGTATATCTTGTATTAACAAGTGGAGAGCGACATTCATGTCATATATATAGCCCTCTGGTGGCTCGTCGTCCATGAGCTATTAGCTGATCGGTTTCACCGTCCATTGCACGGTTCCGTTCGGCATATATACGCTCTAGCGAAGGGAAATCTCTATCTCCTCTGTAGCATAGTGGTCAGAGCACTCGTCCGGCAATCGAGGGACCCGGGTTCGACTCCCGGTAGAGGCAGAGATGAGTTTTTTCCTTCCTTGAAAAATTAACATCTCAAATAATAAATATCTTCACAACATCCAGTCTTCTGTATATCTTGTATTAACAAGTGGAGAGCGACATTCATGTCATATATATAGCCCTCTGGTGGCTCGTCGTCCATGAGCTATTAGCTGATCGGTTTCACCGTCCATTGCACGGTTCCGTTCGGCATATATACGCTCTAGCGAAGGAAAATCTCTATCTCCTCTGTAGCTTAGTGGTCAGAGCACTCGTCCGGCAATCGAGGGGCTCGACTCGAGGCAGAGATGAGTTTTTTTTCCTTCCTTAAAAAATTAACATCTCAAATAATAAATATCTTCACAACATACAGTCTTCTGTATATCTTGTATTAACAAGTGGAGAGCGACATTCATGTCATATATATAGCCCTCTGGTGGCTCGTCGTCCATGAGCTATTAGCTGATCGGTTTCACCGTCCATTGCACGGTTCCGTTCGGCATATATACGCTCTAGCGAAAGAAAATCTCTATCGCCTCTGTAGCATAGTGGTCAGAGCACTCGTCCGGCAATCGAGGGACCCGGGTTCGACTCGAGGCAGAGATGAGTTTTTTTCCTTCCTTAAAAAATTAACATCTCAAATAATAAATATCTTCACAATATCCAGTCTTCTGTATATCTTGTATTAACAAGTGGAGAGCGACATTCATGTCATATATATAGCCCTCTGGTGGCTCGTCGTCCATGAGCTATTAGCTGATCGGTTTCACCGTCCATTGCACGGTTCCGTTCGGCATATATACGCTCTAGCGAAGGAAAACCTCCATCTCCTCTGTAGCTTAGTGGTCAGAGCACTCGTCCGGCAATCGAGAGACCCGGGCTCGACTCGAGGCAGAGATGAGTTTTTTTTTACTTCCTTAAAAAATTAACATCTCAAATAATAAATATCTTCACAACATCCAGTCTTCTGATATATATTGTATTAACAAGTGGAGAGCGACATTCATGTCATATATATAGCCCTCTGGTGGCTCGTCGTCCATGAGCTATTAGCTGATCGGTTTCACCGTCCATTGCACGGTTCCGTTCGGCATATATACGCTCTAGCGAAGGAAAATCTCTATCTCCTCTGTAGCTTAGTGGTCAGAACACTCGTCCGACAATCGAGAGACCCGGGCTCGACTCGAGGCAGAGATGAGTTTTTTTTCCTTCCTTAAAAAATTAACATCTCAAATAATAAATATCTTCACAACATCCAGTCTTCTGATATATATTGTATTAACCGGTTGAGCGGTGAAAGGTTTTTCGATTTCTATTTGAAAAACGGTGTGAGGTTATACGGAAAAATACTTGTAAAGTGGCGAAGCTTCTTTATCTCAAGTAGTGCTATCCCCCCCAACAAACATGCAGGACAACAGAGAAGGCGTGGTTGGTGGGGTCCATCCAAGTGACAGGTTGGCTACACCTATTCCTAAGTCATCCTATTCTTTACTAATACACACTCAACTTCAGTACCTGTTCTTTTGTTACAGTATTGGCCATTTTTTTTCTCCCGGTCGTGGTCATAGACATATTTAGAAGTTCATTTTTCCTATTGCTGTGGAACATCGCTAAAATGACACTTGATAAAACGATATTTTTCAAGTATTATTTGGAAATGTCTATACTCTAATGTTAATCGGCTGCCTCTCGATATAGCGATAATCCCACTAAAGCGATATTTTTTTTTAGTCCGCAGACTATCGTTATATCGATGTTTCACTGTATATTGTACTTTTCTCACTAATTTATTGGCGAAAAGAAGCGTTTATATTCTCTAAATGCACAGCAACACTATAACAGGGTATCAGGGATTACGCAACAAAGTTTTTCTTTTCATTTTTATTTAAAAAAATATTTAAGCCCGTTCTGTGTCTACGTAGCGTTTCACGGCGTTACAATACTTTATAATCGCACTTCCTTGCAATTTTTTCGTGGCTCTTTCGCTGCGTTGCATGCGACTTATCATTTTGTGGTATCACTAAAGTGTCTTAGCACATTTTATCCGAGAAGTGTGATGCACTTTTCCAATGTATACTTTTCAGTTTAATCGAATAGCTTTTTCGCAAGAGAAAAGGTTGCACAGTTTTGAACAGTATAGGAAATTTATGAAAGCAACACACATTATGTGTGATAAGGCACAAAAATATACATATGTGGTGTACCTTGAATTTCCTAGAAAGTTGAAAATAACAGTAGTCGATGATTTTAATTACACAAATATCGATATTATACCTTATGAGTAAATTTGAAATATGCAATGAATTGGGAAAATACCTTCGTTTTTATTTAATCTATTTATACAACACGAAATGATTTATACTTCACGTAAAAAAACTAACTGATTATAAAATATATCGATTTTATGTGTATATGGAAGGAAGCAATTATTATGATGTATTTAATACATGCCATTAATAATGTAAGATACATTATAAACGCAAAGCCTATTTGAGCCTCGTTTCGATAGGTGGCATGTTCAGCAACGCGATGTATCTTACAGAATTATTTTTTCTTTCGATGAAATTTACTTTCTTTGATGATATACAGACCAAAAATAATAAAAGGTAACAAAAGAAATGGAATATTAGTCAAAATTTTAATTGAATCAACGATAACAACTGCTTTTCAGGGTTTATCTCAATGTAATGTCACATTCAGTTGGTCACATATAATTGAATTTTTACGCTTCGCATAAATTACATGTGTTATCATAGGATTCTATAAACACATTCAAAAAAAAAACCCCGCATACATACACACAGTTGTACCCGCTTATAACGAAGTTAGAAAAAACAGCGAATGTATTCAATATACGCGAATTTCATTATATCCGTACCAGCTTGGAAAATGATACGATTAAGCGAATAACACATTTTGCACGAGCGATACGCATTTTTCAGTAATCTGAACATTCTTAAAATGAATAGATTAAAATAAAGATAAAAAACTTAATTGATGATATAATAACATTCGATATGAATGTTGTTATATCATCAATATGTGATTATATAGAAAATAATATGTACCGATTATTATTTTTCTTGATATGATTGTAAATATCAACCGTATTGCGTTTAAATCATTTTTGCCAAATAAGCATGCACAAAATATGTCTTTTATTTTAGTAAGTGCATAAACACCAAACAATTTTTGGTCTCTTTTTTGAATCATTCAAAGAGAATGAAAGAATTATACAAAAGGAATTATATTATCAAATCCGGACCACAATCATCCCATTCTTTTTTGCATGCATGGTATGTATTACGAAAACTACTATATATATATATCGAGTAAGAATGGGGGGGGGGGAGGAGGGGTAAAATTTTTTTTCTTCTGAAGGAGGGGGGGAGTGAAGTTTTACTGAAAAATAACGCTGTAATCTCGGCCAAAGCTTGAACCCCTTCTCCCCTTTTCATACGCCAAAGAAACATTCTGTATTTGGGGGGGGGGGATCGTTTCACGCCTTGACGATGCTCAGAAAACATGTCAATTTCAATATTATTTTTGACAAACCGACATCTCTCTATGATTTTTTTTCTTTCAAATTTCACATAAAAAAGAAAAAATTGAGGAAATTAAGATGTCGGATAATACAGTAGATTTTGCTTTCGAAGACAAATTAAACATGCAGCACAATGTTTCAAAAAGGCCACATCACATACGTTTTCAAATAAAGAAAGTCTTGGTTTTGACGTATACCGCGTACGAGCTATTTCTTTATAAAATTTAGTTCCCTTGGTAGGGTGCAAGTCACATAGACTATTATTGCTTTCAAAAGAGAAAAAATGTCTTTCTGATCCTTTCTGATCGGTATATCGATCTCTAAGATATCGATATACCGATTTCTTTGATCGTTAGAGTTGCTGTCGCTAGCCATAATTATAAATGGTCACAATTATCACCAAAACTATGCCAACGTGGTGATGACCCTAAATCATAGGAATCGATACATGGGGCCGGTCAAAGCACAAAATTTGGACATTGGCTGGGCAAACTGCTTAATTTCGGGCTTCGCCACTGTTATTCAGGGTCGCAACTAGGTGCTGGGTCACCCGGGGCAAGTGCGCATTTTGCCCCCCCCCCCCCCTTGTAATGTTGAAGGTAAGGTTTGAGAATGAAATTTGCTCCCCCCTCTGGTCCAGCGCCCAGGGCACGAGGCCTGCCTGCTCCCAGGGCTCGGTCGATTGCGCCGAAAATGGGACTGTTTGTATTCCCCCAACATGTCGATTCGCCGAGTCTGAAAATCGGGTTGTTTGGATATCGGGGTGAGCGCAATCGACCTATAAACGGTTTATCTTCTGCGCAATCGACTTACACCCCTGCTCCCTAGTTGCGCCCCTGCCCATTTATATATATTTATTTATGCAGACCAAGAAAGAAATATCGTTGTATATTGGTTATCGTTATATCGAGAGGCATCAATTTAACATTAGAGTAGTGACATTTCCGCACAAAACTCGAAAAAATATCATTGTTGAAGGATTTATCGCTTATCGTTGTAGCGGGGTTCCACTGTATTTACAAAATTTGTAAAATATAATTAAAACATTTATAATTAAAACAGCAATTGTGTATTAACAAATAGCACGAAATATTATGCAAGTCTCAAGTTAAATCTGTATACATATAACTTAGAATAAATTCTAAAAAAAAATAATAAATTCTGGAAAAAAATTTAATTTTAATTTCATCTTCCAGTCAATAAACTTTTTGTTGGATTTTAGTGGATTGCATACGTTTATTTATGTGTTTATATACAGTGAAATCTCGTTACAATGTCACTGATACAGCGATAAATCCATGGCCCCCACATCCTGGACTAGGGCCCCTAGGCTTAAATCTTTTGCGCCCCCCCCCCCCGACCAGACTTTCGCGGGCCCTTTTATGATGGATTTATAGCGTTAAAAAACAAAAATAATGAAAATCGTCCCGGGCCCCAGGGCTGCAGCCTTGCCAGCCCACACCCTTGTGGGGGCTATGGATAAATCCTACTACAACGATATTTTTTCGTCTTATTTAGCAATGCCTATAGCCTAATATTAAAGTGCTGCCTCTCGATATATCAATAACCCTTCTACAACGATATTTTTCATGGTCTCGAGAATATCGTTATATCGAGATTTCACTGAAAAATTAAAATAAAATAAAAAAATATTTTTGAGAAAAATTTTGGCGTACAGCTTCACATGTTGTGAATAAAGTGTGGAAAAAACAGTTCCCCTCCTTAGAAAGATAAACAGTTTCTCTCCCTCTTTCTCTGTACCACCCCTCCCTAATTCCATTTTAACAATCTAGCATTCTTACTTTCAAGATACCAGTAAAAAAGCCACACCTTATTCTGTACAGACGGTATTTATTGTGACGGTCTATAACCAACTCATTGTACTGTTCAACCGAGCGCTTCATTCATTTGAAGGATTAGGAGGCGTTGAAGGTGTCAGTCAATGTACAATAGGTCAAGGGGGAAGGGAACAGGTCTTCCATGACCCATATATTCGTCACCACCGCTCAAGGATTGGAAAAAGTTTGACCCATATAGTCGTCATCACCACTCAAGGATTGGAAACATTATGACCCATATATTCGTCATTGCCACTTGACTGGTTAACAAGTGGAGAGCGACATTCATGTCATATATATAGCCCTCTGGTGGCTCGTCGTCCATGAGCTATTAGCTGATCGGTTTCACCGTCCATTGCACGGTTCCGTTCGGCATATATACGCTCTATCGAAAGAAAATCTCTATCTCCTCTGTAGCTTAGTGGTCAGAGCACTCGTCCGGCAATCGAGGGACCCGGGTTCGACTCCCGGTAGATGCAGAGATGAGTTTTTTCCTTCCTTAAAAAATTAACATCTCAAATAATAAATATCTTCACAACATCCTGTCTTCTGTATATCTTGTATTAACAAGTGGAGAGCGACATTCATGTCATATATATAGCCCTCTGGTGGCTCGTCGTCCATGAGCTATTAGCTGATCGGTTTCACCGTCCATTGCACGGTTCCGTTCGGCATATATACGCTCTAGCGAAGGAAAATCTCTATCTCCTCTGTAGCTTAGTGGTCAGAGCACTCGTCCGGCAATCGAGGGACCCGGGTTCGACTCCCGGTAGAGGCAGAGATGAGTTTTTTCCTTCCTTAAAAAATTAACATCTCAAATAATAAATATCTTCACAACATCCAGTCTTCTGTATATCTTGTATTAACAAGTGGAGAGCGACATTCATGTCATATATATAGCCCTCTGGTGGCTCGTCGTCCATGAGCTATTAGCTGATCGGTTTCACCGTCCATTGCACGGTTCCGTTCGGCATATATACGCTCTAGCGAAGGAAAATCTCTATCTCCTCTGTAGCTTAGTGGTCAGAGCACTCGTCCGGCAATCGAGGGGCTCGACTCGAGTCAGAGATGAGTTTTTTTTCCTTCCTTAAAAAATTAACATCTCAAATAATAAATATCTTCACAACATCCAGTCTTCTGTATATCTTGTATTAACAAGTGGAGAGCGACATTCATGTCATATATATAGCCCTCTGGTGGCTCGTCGTCCATGAGCTATTAGCTGATCGGTTTCACCGTCCATTGCACGGTTCCGTTCGGCATATATACGCTCTAGCGAAGGGAAATCTCTATCTCCTCTGTAGCATAGTGGTCAGAGCACTCGTCCGGCAATCGAGGGACCCGGGTTCGACTCGAGGCAGAGATGAGTTTTTTCCTTCCTTAAAAAATTAACATCTCAAATAATAAATATCTTCACAACATCCAGTCTTCTGTATATCTTGTATTAACAAGTGGAGAGCGACATTCATGTCATATATATAGCCCTCTGGTGGCTCGTCGTCCATGAGCTATTAGCTGATCGGTTTCACCGTCCATTGCACGGTTCCGTTCGGCATATATACGCTCTAGCGAAGGAAAATCTCTATCTCCTCTGTAGCTTAGTGGTCAGAGCACTCGTCCGGCAATCGAGGGACCCGGGTTCGACTCCCGGTAGAGGCAGAGATGAGTTTTTTCCTTCCTTAAAAAATTAACATCTCAAATAATAAATATCTTCACAACATCCAGTCTTCTGTATATCTTGTATTAACAAGTGGAGAGCGACATTCATGTCATATATATAGCCCTCTGGTGGCTCGTCGTCCATGAGCTATTAGCTGATCGGTTTCACCGTCCATTGCACGGTTCCGTTCGGCATATATACGCTCTAGCGAAGGAAAATCTCTATCTCCTCTGTAGCTTAGTGGTCAGAGCACTCGTCCGGCAATCGAGGGGCTCGACTCGAGGCAGAGATGAGTTTTTTTTCCTTCCTTAAAAAATTAACATCTCAAATAATAAATATCTTCACAACATACAGTCTTCTGTATATCTTGTATTAACAAGTGGAGAGCGACATTCATGTCATATATATAGCCCTCTGGTGGCTCGTCGTCCATGAGCTATTAGCTGATCGGTTTCACCGTCCATTGCACGGTTCCGTTCGGCATATATACGCTCTAGCGAAAGAAAATCTCTATCGCCTCTGTAGCATATTGGTCAGAGCACTCGTCCGGCAATCGAGGGACCCGGGTTCGACTCGAGGCAGAGATGAGTTTTTTTCCTTCCTTAAAAAATTAACATCTCAAATAATAAATATCTTCACAATATCCAGTCTTCTGTATATCTTGTATTAACAAGTGGAGAGCGACATTCATGTCATATATATAGCCCTCTGGTGGCTCGTCGTCCATGAGCTATTAGCTGATCGGTTTCACCGTCCATTGCACGGTTCCGTTCGGCATATATACGCTCTAGCGAAGGAAAACCTCCATCTCCTCTGTAGCTTAGTGGTCAGAGCACTCGTCCGGCAATCGAGAGACCCGGGCTCGACTCGAGGCAGAGATGAGTTTTTTTTCCTTCCTTAAAAAATTAACATCTCAAATAATAAATATCTTCACAACATCCAGTCTTCTGATATATATTGTATTAACAAGTGGAGAGCGACATTCATGTCATATATATAGCCCTCTGGTGGCTCGTCGTCCATGAGCTATTAGCTGATCGGTTTCACCGTCCATTGCACGGTTCCGTTCGGCATATATACGCTCTAGCGAAGGAAAATCTCTATCTCCTCTGTAGCTTAGTGGTCAGAACACTCGTCCGACAATCGAGAGACCCGGGCTCGACTCGAGGCAGAGATGAGTTTTTTTTCCTTCCTTAAAAAATTAACATCTCAAATAATAAATATCTTCACAACATCCAGTCTTCTGATATATATTGTATTAACCGGTTGAGCGGTGAAAGGTTTTTCGATTTCTATTTGAAAAACGGTGTGAGGTTATACGGAAAAATACTTGTAAAGTGGCGAAGCTTCTTTATCTCAAGTAGTGCTATCCCCCCCAACAAACATGCAGGACAACAGAGAAGGCGTGGTTGGTGGGGTCCATCCAAGTGACAGGTTGGCTACACCTATTCCTAAGTCATCCTATTCTTTACTAATACACACTCAACTTCAGTACCTGTTCTTTTGTTACAGTATTGGCCATTTTTTTTCTCCCGGTCGTGGTCATAGACATATTTAGAAGTTCATTTTTCCTATTGCTGTGGAACATCGCTAAAATGACACTTGATAAAACGATATTTTTCAAGTATTATTTGGAAATGTCTATACTCTAATGTTAATCGGCTGCCTCTCGATATAGCGATAATCCCACTAAAGCGATATTTTTTTTTAGTCCGCAGACTATCGTTATATCGATGTTTCACTGTATATTGTACTTTTCTCACTAATTTATTGGCGAAAAGAAGCGTTTATATTCTCTAAATGCACAGCAACACTATAACAGGGTATCAGGGATTACGCAACAAAGTTTTTCTTTTCATTTTTATTTAAAAAAATATTTAAGCCCGTTCTGTGTCTACGTAGCGTTTCACGGCGTTACAATACTTTATAATCGCACTTCCTTGCAATTTTTTCGTGGCTCTTTCGCTGCGTTGCATGCGACTTATCATTTTGTGGTATCACTAAAGTGTCTTAGCACATTTTATCCGAGAAGTGTGATGCACTTTTCCAATGTATACTTTTCAGTTTAATCGAATAGCTTTTTCGCAAGAGAAAAGGTTGCACAGTTTTGAACAGTATAGGAAATTTATGAAAGCAACACACATTATGTGTGATAAGGCACAAAAATATACATATGTGGTGTACCTTGAATTTCCTAGAAAGTTGAAAATAACAGTAGTCGATGATTTTAATTACACAAATATCGATATTATACCTTATGAGTAAATTTGAAATATGCAATGAATTGGGAAAATACCTTCGTTTTTATTTAATCTATTTATACAACACGAAATGATTTATACTTCACGTAAAAAAACTAACTGATTATAAAATATATCGATTTTATGTGTATATGGAAGGAAGCAATTATTATGATGTATTTAATACATGCCATTAATAATGTAAGATACATTATAAACGCAAAGCCTATTTGAGCCTCGTTTCGATAGGTGGCATGTTCAGCAACGCGATGTATCTTACAGAATTATTTTTTCTTTCGATGAAATTTACTTTCTTTGATGATATACAGACCAAAAATAATAAAAGGTAACAAAAGAAATGGAATATTAGTCAAAATTTTAATTGAATCAACGATAACAACTGCTTTTCAGGGTTTATCTCAATGTAATGTCACATTCAGTTGGTCACATATAATTGAATTTTTACGCTTCGCATAAATTACATGTGTTATCATAGGATTCTATAAACACATTCAAAAAAAAAACCCCGCATACATACACACAGTTGTACCCGCTTATAACGAAGTTAGAAAAAACAGCGAATGTATTCAATATACGCGAATTTCATTATATCCGTACCAGCTTGGAAAATGATACGATTAAGCGAATAACACATTTTGCACGAGCGATACGCATTTTTCAGTAATCTGAACATTCTTAAAATGAATAGATTAAAATAAAGATAAAAAACTTAATTGATGATATAATAACATTCGATATGAATGTTGTTATATCATCAATATGTGATTATATAGAAAATAATATGTACCGATTATTATTTTTCTTGATATGATTGTAAATATCAACCGTATTGCGTTTAAATCATTTTTGCCAAATAAGCATGCACAAAATATGTCTTTTATTTTAGTAAGTGCATAAACACCAAACAATTTTTGGTCTCTTTTTTGAATCATTCAAAGAGAATGAAAGAATTATACAAAAGGAATTATATTATCAAATCCGGACCACAATCATCCCATTCTTTTTTGCATGCATGGTATGTATTACGAAAACTACTATATATATATATCGAGTAAGAATGGGGGGGGGGGAGGAGGGGTAAAATTTTTTTTCTTCTGAAGGAGGGGGGGAGTGAAGTTTTACTGAAAAATAACGCTGTAATCTCGGCCAAAGCTTGAACCCCTTCTCCCCTTTTCATACGCCAAAGAAACATTCTGTATTTGGGGGGGGGGGATCGTTTCACGCCTTGACGATGCTCAGAAAACATGTCAATTTCAATATTATTTTTGACAAACCGACATCTCTCTATGATTTTTTTTCTTTCAAATTTCACATAAAAAAGAAAAAATTGAGGAAATTAAGATGTCGGATAATACAGTAGATTTTGCTTTCGAAGACAAATTAAACATGCAGCACAATGTTTCAAAAAGGCCACATCACATACGTTTTCAAATAAAGAAAGTCTTGGTTTTGACGTATACCGCGTACGAGCTATTTCTTTATAAAATTTAGTTCCCTTGGTAGGGTGCAAGTCACATAGACTATTATTGCTTTCAAAAGAGAAAAAATGTCTTTCTGATCCTTTCTGATCGGTATATCGATCTCTAAGATATCGATATACCGATTTCTTTGATCGTTAGAGTTGCTGTCGCTAGCCATAATTATAAATGGTCACAATTATCACCAAAACTATGCCAACGTGGTGATGACCCTAAATCATAGGAATCGATACATGGGGCCGGTCAAAGCACAAAATTTGGACATTGGCTGGGCAAACTGCTTAATTTCGGGCTTCGCCACTGTTATTCAGGGTCGCAACTAGGTGCTGGGTCACCCGGGGCAAGTGCGCATTTTGCCCCCCCCCCCTTGTAATGTTGAAGGTAAGGTTTGAGAATGAAATTTGCTCCCCCCTCTGGTCCAGCGCCCAGGGCACGAGGCCTGCCTGCTCCCAGGGCTCGGTCGATTGCGCCGAAAATGGGACTGTTTGTATTCCCCCAACATGTCGATTCGCCGAGTCTGAAAATCGGGTTGTTTGGATATCGGGGTGAGCGCAATCGACCTATAAACGGTTTATCTTCTGCGCAATCGACTTACACCCCTGCTCCCTAGTTGCGCCCCTGCCCATTTATATATATTTATTTATGCAGACCAAGAAAGAAATATCGTTGTATATTGGTTATCGTTATATCGAGAGGCATCAATTTAACATTAGAGTAGTGACATTTCCGCACAAAACTCGAAAAAATATCATTGTTGAAGGATTTATCGCTTATCGTTGTAGCGGGGTTCCACTGTATTTACAAAATTTGTAAAATATAATTAAAACATTTATAATTAAAACAGCAATTGTGTATTAACAAATAGCACGAAATATTATGCAAGTCTCAAGTTAAATCTGTATACATATAACTTAGAATAAATTCTAAAAAAAAATAATAAATTCTGGAAAAAAATTTAATTTTAATTTCATCTTCCAGTCAATAAACTTTTTGTTGGATTTTAGTGGATTGCATACGTTTATTTATGTGTTTATATACAGTGAAATCTCGTTACAATGTCACTGATACAGCGATAAATCCATGGCCCCCACATCCTGGACTAGGGCCCCTAGGCTTAAATCTTTTGCGCCCCCCCCCCCCCGACCAGACTTTCGCGGGCCCTTTTATGATGGATTTATAGCGTTAAAAAACAAAAATAATGAAAATCGTCCCGGGCCCCAGGGCTGCAGCCTTGCCAGCCCACACCCTTGTGGGGGCTATGGATAAATCCTACTACAACGATATTTTTTCGTCTTATTTAGCAATGCCTATAGCCTAATATTAAAGTGCTGCCTCTCGATATATCAATAACCCTTCTACAACGATATTTTTCATGGTCTCGAGAATATCGTTATATCGAGATTTCACTGAAAAATTAAAATAAAATAAAAAAATATTTTTGAGAAAAATTTTGGCGTACAGCTTCACATGTTGTGAATAAAGTGTGGAAAAAACAGTTCCCCTCCTTAGAAAGATAAACAGTTTCTCTCCCTCTTTCTCTGTACCACCCCTCCCTAATTCCATTTTAACAATCTAGCATTCTTACTTTCAAGATACCAGTAAAAAAGCCACACCTTATTCTGTACAGACGGTATTTATTGTGACGGTCTATAACCAACTCATTGTACTGTTCAACCGAGCGCTTCATTCATTTGAAGGATTAGGAGGCGTTGAAGGTGTCAGTCAATGTACAATAGGTCAAGGGGGAAGGGAACAGGTCTTCCATGACCCATATATTCGTCACCACCGCTCAAGGATTGGAAAAAGTTTGACCCATATAGTCGTCATCACCACTCAAGGATTGGAAACATTATGACCCATATATTCGTCATTGCCACTTGACTGGTTAACAAGTGGAGAGCGACATTCATGTCATATATATAGCCCTCTGGTGGCTCGTCGTCCATGAGCTATTAGCTGATCGGTTTCACCGTCCATTGCACGGTTCCGTTCGGCATATATACGCTCTATCGAAAGAAAATCTCTATCTCCTCTGTAGCTTAGTGGTCAGAGCACTCGTCCGGCAATCGAGGGACCCGGGTTCGACTCCCGGTAGATGCAGAGATGAGTTTTTTCCTTCCTTAAAAAATTAACATCTCAAATAATAAATATCTTCACAACATCCTGTCTTCTGTATATCTTGTATTAACAAGTGGAGAGCGACATTCATGTCATATATATAGCCCTCTGGTGGCTCGTCGTCCATGAGCTATTAGCTGATCGGTTTCACCGTCCATTGCACGGTTCCGTTCGGCATATATACGCTCTAGCGAAGGAAAATCTCTATCTCCTCTGTAGCTTAGTGGTCAGAGCACTCGTCCGGCAATCGAGGGACCCGGGTTCGACTCCCGGTAGAGGCAGAGATGAGTTTTTTCCTTCCTTAAAAAATTAACATCTCAAATAATAAATATCTTCACAACATCCAGTCTTCTGTATATCTTGTATTAACAAGTGGAGAGCGACATTCATGTCATATATATAGCCCTCTGGTGGCTCGTCGTCCATGAGCTATTAGCTGATCGGTTTCACCGTCCATTGCACGGTTCCGTTCGGCATATATACGCTCTAGCGAAGGAAAATCTCTATCTCCTCTGTAGCTTAGTGGTCAGAGCACTCGTCCGGCAATCGAGGGGCTCGACTCGAGTCAGAGATGAGTTTTTTTTCCTTCCTTAAAAAATTAACATCTCAAATAATAAATATCTTCACAACATCCAGTCTTCTGTATATCTTGTATTAACAAGTGGAGAGCGACATTCATGTCATATATATAGCCCTCTGGTGGCTCGTCGTCCATGAGCTATTAGCTGATCGGTTTCACCGTCCATTGCACGGTTCCGTTCGGCATATATACGCTCTAGCGAAGGGAAATCTCTATCTCCTCTGTAGCATAGTGGTCAGAGCACTCGTCCGGCAATCGAGGGACCCGGGTTCGACTCGAGGCAGAGATGAGTTTTTTCCTTCCTTAAAAAATTAACATCTCAAATAATAAATATCTTCACAACATCCAGTCTTCTGTATATCTTGTATTAACAAGTGGAGAGCGACATTCATGTCATATATATAGCCCTCTGGTGGCTCGTCGTCCATGAGCTATTAGCTGATCGGTTTCACCGTCCATTGCACGGTTCCGTTCGGCATATATACGCTCTAGCGAAGGAAAATCTCTATCTCCTCTGTAGCTTAGTGGTCAGAGCACTCGTCCGGCAATCGAGGGACCCGGGTTCGACTCCCGGTAGAGGCAGAGATGAGTTTTTTCCTTCCTTAAAAAATTAACATCTCAAATAATAAATATCTTCACAACATCCAGTCTTCTGTATATCTTGTATTAACAAGTGGAGAGCGACATTCATGTCATATATATAGCCCTCTGGTGGCTCGTCGTCCATGAGCTATTAGCTGATCGGTTTCACCGTCCATTGCACGGTTCCGTTCGGCATATATACGCTCTAGCGAAGGAAAATCTCTATCTCCTCTGTAGCTTAGTGGTCAGAGCACTCGTCCGGCAATCGAGGGGCTCGACTCGAGGCAGAGATGAGTTTTTTTTCCTTCCTTAAAAAATTAACATCTCAAATAATAAATATCTTCACAACATACAGTCTTCTGTATATCTTGTATTAACAAGTGGAGAGCGACATTCATGTCATATATATAGCCCTCTGGTGGCTCGTCGTCCATGAGCTATTAGCTGATCGGTTTCACCGTCCATTGCACGGTTCCGTTCGGCATATATACGCTCTAGCGAAAGAAAATCTCTATCGCCTCTGTAGCATATTGGTCAGAGCACTCGTCCGGCAATCGAGGGACCCGGGTTCGACTCGAGGCAGAGATGAGTTTTTTTCCTTCCTTAAAAAATTAACATCTCAAATAATAAATATCTTCACAATATCCAGTCTTCTGTATATCTTGTATTAACAAGTGGAGAGCGACATTCATGTCATATATATAGCCCTCTGGTGGCTCGTCGTCCATGAGCTATTAGCTGATCGGTTTCACCGTCCATTGCACGGTTCCGTTCGGCATATATACGCTCTAGCGAAGGAAAACCTCCATCTCCTCTGTAGCTTAGTGGTCAGAGCACTCGTCCGGCAATCGAGAGACCCGGGCTCGACTCGAGGCAGAGATGAGTTTTTTTTCCTTCCTTAAAAAATTAACATCTCAAATAATAAATATCTTCACAACATCCAGTCTTCTGATATATATTGTATTAACAAGTGGAGAGCGACATTCATGTCATATATATAGCCCTCTGGTGGCTCGTCGTCCATGAGCTATTAGCTGATCGGTTTCACCGTCCATTGCACGGTTCCGTTCGGCATATATACGCTCTAGCGAAGGAAAATCTCTATCTCCTCTGTAGCTTAGTGGTCAGAACACTCGTCCGGCAATCGAGAGACCCGGGCTCGACTCGAGGCAGAGATGAGTTTTTTTTCCTTCCTTAAAAAATTAACATCTCAAATAATAAATATCTTCACAACATCCAGTCTTCTGATATATATTGTATTAACCGGTTGAGCGGTGAAAGGTTTTTCGATTTCTATTTGAAAAACGGTGTGAGGTTATACGGAAAAATACTTGTAAAGTGGCGAAGCTTCTTTATCTCAAGTAGTGCTATCCCCCCCAACAAACATGCAGGACAACAGAGAAGGCGTGGTTGGTGGGGTCCATCCAAGTGACAGGTTGGCTACACCTATTCCTAAGTCATCCTATTCTTTACTAATACACACTCAACTTCAGTACCTGTTCTTTTGTTACAGTATTGGCCATTTTTTTTCTCCCGGTCGTGGTCATAGACATATTTAGAAGTTCATTTTTCCTATTGCTGTGGAACATCGCTAAAATGACACTTGATAAAACGATATTTTTCAAGTATTATTTGGAAATGTCTATACTCTAATGTTAATCGGCTGCCTCTCGATATAGCGATAATCCCACTAAAGCGATATTTTTTTTTAGTCCGCAGACTATCGTTATATCGATGTTTCACTGTATATTGTACTTTTCTCACTAATTTATTGGCGAAAAGAAGCGTTTATATTCTCTAAATGCACAGCAACACTAAAACAGGGTATCAGGGATTACGCAACAACGTTTTTCTTTTCATTTTTATTTAAAAAAATATTTAAGCCCGTTCTGTGTCTACGTAGCGTTTCACGGCGTTACAATACTTTATAATCGCACTTCCTTGCAATTTTTTCGTGGCTCTTTCGCTGCGTTGCATGCGACTTATCATTTTGTGGTATCACTAAAGTGTCTTAGCACATTTTATCCGAGAAGTGTGATGCACTTTTCCAATGTATACTTTTCAGTTTAATCGAATAGCTTTTTCGCAAGAGAAAAGGTTGCACAGTTTTGAACAGTATAGGAAATTTATGAAAGCAACACACATTATGTGTGATAAGGCACAAAAATATTCATATGTGGTGTACCTTGAATTTCCTAGAAAGTTGAAAATAACAGTAGTCGATGATTTTAATTACACAAATATCGATATTATACCTTATGAGTAAATTTGAAATATGCAATGAATTGGGAAAATACCTTCGTTTTTATTTAATCTATTTATACAACACGAAATGATTTATACTTCACGTAAAAAAACTAACTGATTATAAAATATATCGATTTTATGTGTATATGGAAGGAAGCAATTATTATGATGTATTTAATACATGCCATTAATAATGTAAGATACATTATAAACGCAAAGCCTATTTGAGCCTCGTTTCGATAGGTGGCATGTTCAGCAACGCGATGTATCTTACAGAATTATTTTTTCTTTCGATGAAATTTACTTTCTTTGATGATATACAGACCAAAAATAATAAAAGGTAACAAAAGAAATGGAATATTAGTCAAAATTTTAATTGAATCAACGATAACAACTGCTTTTCAGGGTTTATCTCAATGTAATGTCACATTCAGTTGGTCACATATAATTGAATTTTTACGCTTCGCATAAATTACATGTGTTATCATAGGATTCTATAAACACATTCAAAAAAAAAACCCCGCATACATACACACAGTTGTACCCGCTTATAACGAAGTTAGAAAAAACAGCGAATGTATTCAATATACGCGAATTTCATTATATCCGTACCAGCTTGGAAAATGATACGATTAAGCGAATAACACATTTTGCACGAGCGATACGCATTTTTCAGTAATCTGAACATTCTTAAAATGAATAGATTAAAATAAAGATAAAAAACTTAATTGATGATATAATAACATTCGATATGAATGTTGTTATATCATCAATATGTGATTATATAGAAAATAATATGTACCGATTATTATTTTTCTTGATATGATTGTAAATATCAACCGTATTGCGTTTAAATCATTTTTGCCAAATAAGCATGCACAAAATATGTCTTTTATTTTAGTAAGTGCATAAACACCAAACAATTTTTGGTCTCTTTTTTGAATCATTCAAAGAGAATGAAAGAATTATACAAAAGGAATTATATTATCAAATCCGGACCACAATCATCCCATTCTTTTTTGCATGCATGGTATGTATTACGAAAACTACTATATATATATATCGAGTAAGAATGGGGGGGGGGGGAGGGAGGAGGGGTAAAATTTTTTTTCTTCTGAAGGAGGGGGGGAGTGAAGTTTTACTGAAAAATAACGCTGTAATCTCGGCCAAAGCTTGAACCCCTTCTCCCCTTTTCATACGCCAAAGAAACATTCTGTATTTGGGGGGGGGGGATCGTTTCACGCCTTGACGATGCTCAGAAAACATGTCAATTTCAATATTATTTTTGACAAACCGACATCTCTCTATGATTTTTTTTCTTTCAAATTTCACATAAAAAAGAAAAAATTGAGGAAATTAAGATGTCGGATAATACAGTAGATTTTGCTTTCGAAGACAAATTAAACATGCAGCACAATGTTTCAAAAAGGCCACATCACATACGTTTTCAAATAAAGAAAGTCTTGGTTTTGACGTATACCGCGTACGAGCTATTTCTTTATAAAATTTAGTTCCCTTGGTAGGGTGCAAGTCACATAGACTATTATTGCTTTCAAAAGAGAAAAAATGTCTTTCTGATCCTTTCTGATCGGTATATCGATCTCTAAGATATCGATATACCGATTTCTTTGATCGTTAGAGTTGCTGTCGCTAGCCATAATTATAAATGGTCACAATTATCACCAAAACTATGCCAACGTGGTGATGACCCTAAATCATAGGAATCGATACATGGGGCCGGTCAAAGCACAAAATTTGGACATTGGCTGGGCAAACTGCTTAATTTCGGGCTTCGCCACTGTTATTCAGGGTCGCAACTAGGTGCTGGGTCACCCGGGGCAAGTGCGCATTTTGCCCCCCCCCCCCTTGTAATGTTGAAGGTAAGGTTTGAGAATGAAATTTGCTCCCCCCTCTGGTCCAGCGCCCAGGGCACGAGGCCTGCCTGCTCCCAGGGCTCGGTCGATTGCGCCGAAAATGGGAGTGTTTGTATTCCCCCAACATGTCGATTCGCCGAGTCTGAAAATCGGGTTGTTTGGATATCGGGGTGAGCGCAATCGACCTATAAACGGTTTATCTTCTGCGCAATCGACTTACACCCCTGCTCCCTAGTTGCGCCCCTGCCCATTTATATATATTTATTTATGCAGACCAAGAAAGAAATATCGTTGTATATTGGTTATCGTTATATCGAGAGGCATCAATTTAACATTAGAGTAGTGACATTTCCGCACAAAACTCGAAAAAATATCATTGTTGAAGGATTTATCGCTTATCGTTGTAGCGGGGTTCCACTGTATTTACAAAATTTGTAAAATATAATTAAAACATTTATAATTAAAACAGCAATTGTGTATTAACAAATAGCACGAAATATTATGCAAGTCTCAAGTTAAATCTGTATACATATAACTTAGAATAAATTCTAAAAAAAAATAATAAATTCTGGAAAAAAATTTAATTTTAATTTCATCTTCCAGTCAATAAACTTTTTGTTGGATTTTAGTGGATTGCATACGTTTATTTATGTGTTTATATACAGTGAAATCTCGTTACAATGTCACTGATACAGCGATAAATCCATGGCCCCCACATCCTGGACTAGGGCCCCTAGGCTTAAATCTTTTGCGCCCCCCCCGACCAGACTTTCGCGGGCCCTTTTATGATGGATTTATAGCGTTAAAAAACAAAAATAATGAAAATCGTCCCGGGCCCCAGGGCTGCAGCCTTGCCAGCCCACACCCTTGTGGGGGCTATGGATAAATCCTACTACAACGATATTTTTTCGTCTTATTTAGCAATGCCTATAGCCTAATATTAAAGTGCTGCCTCTCGATATATCAATAACCCTTCTACAACGATATTTTTCATGGTCTCGAGAATATCGTTATATCGAGATTTCACTGAAAAATTAAAATAAAATAAAAAAATATTTTTGAGAAAAATTTTGGCGTACAGCTTCACATGTTGTGAATAAAGTGTGGAAAAAACAGTTCCCCTCCTTAGAAAGATAAACAGTTTCTCTCCCTCTTTCTCTGTACCACCCCTCCCTAATTCCATTTTAACAATCTAGCATTCTTACTTTCAAGATACCAGTAAAAAAGCCACACCTTATTCTGTACAGACGGTATTTATTGTGACGGTCTATAACCAACTCATTGTACTGTTCAACCGAGCGCTTCATTCATTTGAAGGATTAGGAGGCGTTGAAGGTGTCAGTCAATGTACAATAGGTCAAGGGGGAAGGGAACAGGTCTTCCATGACCCATATATTCGTCACCACCGCTCAAGGATTGGAAAAAGTTTGACCCATATAGTCGTCATCACCACTCAAGGATTGGAAACATTATGACCCATATATTCGTCATTGCCACTTGACTGGTTAACAAGTGGAGAGCGACATTCATGTCATATATATAGCCCTCTGGTGGCTCGTCGTCCATGAGCTATTAGCTGATCGGTTTCACCGTCCATTGCACGGTTCCGTTCGGCATATATACGCTCTAGCGAAAGAAAATCTCTATCTCCTCTGTAGCTTAGTGGTCAGAGCACTCGTCCGGCAATCGGGGGACCCGGGTTCGACTCCCGGTAGAGGCAGAGATGAGTTTTTTCCTTCCTTAAAAAATTAACATCTCAAATAATAAATATCTTCACAACATCCACTCTTCTGTATATCTTGTATTAACAAGTGGAGAGCGACATTCATGTCATATATATAGCCCTCTGGTGGCTCGTCGTCCATGAGCTATTAGCTGATCGGTTTCACCGTCCATTGCACGGTTCCGTTCGGCATATATACGCTCTAGCGAAAGAAAATCTCTATCTCCTCTGTAGCTTAGTGGTCAGAGCACTCGTCCGGCAATCGAGGGACCCGGGTTCGACTCCCGGTAGATGCAGAGATGAGTTTTTTCCTTCCTTAAAAAATTAACATCTCAAATAATAAATATCTTCACAACATCCTGTCTTCTGTATATCTTGTATTAACAAGTGGAGAGCGACATTCATGTCATATATATAGCGCTCTGGTGGCTCGTCGTCCATGAGCTATTAGCTGATCGGTTTCACCGTCCATTGCACGGTTCCGTTCAGCATATATACGCTCTAGCGAAAGAAAATCTCTATCTCCTCTGTAGCTTAGTGGTCAGAGCACTCGTCCGGCAATCGAGGGACCCGGGTTCGACTCCCGGTAGATGCAGAGATGAGTTTTTTCCTTCCTTAAAAAATTGACATCTCAAATAATAAATATCTTCACAACATCCTGTCTTCTGTATATCTTGTATTAACAAGTGGAGAGCGACATTCATGTCATATATATAGCCCTCTGGTGGCTCGTCGTCCATGAGCTATTAGCTGATCGGTTTCACCGTCCATTGCACGGTTCCGTTCGGCATATATACGCTCTATCGAAAGAAAATCTCTATCTCCTCTGTAGCTTAGTGGTCAGAGCACTCGTCCGGCAATCGAGGGACCCGGGTTCGACTCCCGGTAGATGCAGAGATGAGTTTTTTCCTTCCTTAAAAAATTAACATCTCAAATAATAAATATCTTCACAACATCCTGTCTTCTGTATATCTTGTATTAACAAGTGGAGAGTGACATTCATGTCATATATATAGCCCTCTGGTGGCTCGTCGTCCATGAGCTATTAGCTGATCGGTTTCACCGTCCATTGCACGGTTCCGTTCGGCATATATACGCTCTAGCGAAGGGAAATCTCTATCTCCTCTGTAGCATAGTGGTCAGAGCACTCGTCCGGCAATCGAGGGACCCGGGTTCGACTCCCGGTAGAGGCAGAGATGAGTTTTTTCCTTCCTTGAAAAATTAACATCTCAAATAATAAATATCTTCACAACATCCAGTCTTCTGTATATCTTGTATTAACAAGTGGAGAGCGACATTCATGTCATATATATAGCCCTCTGGTGGCTCGTCGTCCATGAGCTATTAGCTGATCGGTTTCACCGTCCATTGCACGGTTCCGTTCGGCATATATACGCTCTATCGAAAGAAAATCTCTATCTCCTCTGTAGCTTAGTGGTCAGAGCACTCGTCCGGCAATCGAGGGACCCGGGTTCGACTCCCGGTAGATGCAGAGATGAGTTTTTTCCTTCCTTAAAAAATTAACATCTCAAATAATAAATATCTTCACAACATCCTGTCTTCTGTATATCTTGTATTAACAAGTGGAGAGCGACATTCATGTCATATATATAGCCCTCTGGTGGCTCGTCGTCCATGAGCTATTAGCTGATCGGTTTCACCGTCCATTGCACGGTTCCGTTCGGCATATATACGCTCTAGCGAAGGGAAATCTCTATCTCCTCTGTAGCATAGTGGTCAGAGCACTCGTCCGGCAATCGAGGGACCCGGGTTCGACTCCCGGTAGAGGCAGAGATGAGTTTTTTCCTTCCTTGAAAAATTAACATCTCAAATAATAAATATCTTCACAACATCCAGTCTTCTGTATATCTTGTATTAACAAGTGGAGAGCGACATTCATGTCATATATATAGCCCTCTGGTGGCTCGTCGTCCATGAGCTATTAGCTGATCGGTTTCACCGTCCATTGCACGGTTCCGTTCGGCATATATACGCTCTAGCGTAGGAAAACCTCCATCTCCTCTGTAGCTTAGTGGTCAGAGCACTCGTCCGGCAATCGAGGGACCCGGGTTCGACTCCCGGTAGAGGCAGAGATGAGTTTTTTCCTTCCTTAAAAAATTAACATCTCAAATAATAAATATCTTCACAACATCCAGTCTTCTGTATATCTTGTATTAACAAGTGGAGAGCGACATTCATGTCATATATATAGCCCTCTGGTGGCTCGTCGTCCATGAGCTATTAGCTGATCGGTTTCACCGTCCATTGCACGGTTCCGTTCGGCATATATACGCTCTAGCGAAAGGAAATCTCTATCTCCTCTGTAGCTTAGTGGTCAGAGCACTCGTCCGGCAATCGAGGGACCCGGGCTCGACTCCCGGTAGAGGCAGAGATGAGTTTTTTCCTTCCTTAAAAAATTAACATCTCAAATAATAAATATCTTCACAACATCCTGTCTTCTGTATATCTTGTATTAACAAGTGGAGAGCGACATTCATGTCATATATATAGCCCTCTGGTGGCTCGTCGTCCATGAGCTATTAGCTGATCGGTTTCACCGTCCATTGCACGGTTCCGTTCGGCATATATACGCTCTAGCGAAGGGAAATCTCTATCTCCTCTGTAGCATAGTGGTCAGAGCACTCGTCCGGCAATCGAGGGACCCGGGTTCGACTCCCGGTAGAGGCAGAGATGAGTTTTTTCCTTCCTTGAAAAATTAACATCTCAAATAATAAATATCTTCACAACATCCAGTCTTCTGTATATCTTGTATTAACAAGTGGAGAGCGACATTCATGTCATATATATAGCCCTCTGGTGGCTCGTCGTCCATGAGCTATTAGCTGATCGGTTTCACCGTCCATTGCACGGTTCCGTTCGGCATATATACGCTCTATCGAAAGAAAATCTCTATCTCCTCTGTAGCTTAGTGGTCAGAGCACTCGTCCGGCAATCGAGGGACCCGGGTTCGACTCCCGGTAGATGCAGAGATGAGTTTTTTCCTTCCTTAAAAAATTAACATCTCAAATAATAAATATCTTCACAACATCCTGTCTTCTGTATATCTTGTATTAACAAGTGGAGAGCGACATTCATGTCATATATATAGCCCTCTGGTGGCTCGTCGTCCATGAGCTATTAGCTGATCGGTTTCACCGTCCATTGCACGGTTCCGTTCGGCATATATACGCTCTAGCGAAGGGAAATCTCTATCTCCTCTGTAGCATAGTGGTCAGAGCACTCGTCCGGCAATCGAGGGACCCGGGTTCGACTCCCGGTAGAGGCAGAGATGAGTTTTTTCCTTCCTTGAAAAATTAACATCTCAAATAATAAATATCTTCACAACATCCAGTCTTCTGTATATCTTGTATTAACAAGTGGAGAGCGACATTCATGTCATATATATAGCCCTCTGGTGGCTCGTCGTCCATGAGCTATTAGCTGATCGGTTTCACCGTCCATTGCACGGTTCCGTTCGGCATATATACGCTCTAGCGAAAGAAAATCTCTATCTCCTCTGTAGCTTAGTGGTCAGAGCACTCGTCCGGCAATCGAGGGACCCGGGTTCGACTCCCGGTAGATGCAGAGATGAGTTTTTTCCTTCCTTAAAAAATTAACATCTCAAATAATAAATATCTTCACAACATCCTGTCTTCTGTATATCTTGTATTAACAAGTGGAGAGCGACATTCATGTCATATATATAGCCCTCTGGTGGCTCGTCGTCCATGAGCTATTAGCTGATCGGTTTCACCGTCCATTGCACGGTTCCGTTCGGCATATATACGCTCTATCGAAAGAAAATCTCTATCTCCTCTGTAGCTTAGTGGTCAGAGCACTCGTCCGGCAATCGAGGGACCCGGGTTCGACTCCCGGTAGATGCAGAGATGAGTTTTTTCCTTCCTTAAAAAATTAACATCTCAAATAATAAATATCTTCACAACATCCTGTCTTCTGTATATCTTGTATTAACAAGTGGAGAGCGACATTCATGTCATATATATAGCCCTCTGGTGGCTCGTCGTCCATGAGCTATTAGCTGATCGGTTTCACCGTCCATTGCACGGTTCCGTTCGGCATATATACGCTCTAGCGAAGGGAAATCTCTATCTCCTCTGTAGCATAGTGGTCAGAGCACTCGTCCGGCAATCGAGGGACCCGGGTTCGACTCCCGGTAGAGGCAGAGATGAGTTTTTTCCTTCCTTGAAAAATTAACATCTCAAATAATAAATATCTTCACAACATCCAGTCTTCTGTATATCTTGTATTAACAAGTGGAGAGCGACATTCATGTCATATATATAGCCCTCTGGTGGCTCGTCGTCCATGAGCTATTAGCTGATCGGTTTCACCGTCCATTGCACGGTTCCGTTCGGCATATATACGCTCTATCGAAAGAAAATCTCTATCTCCTCTGTAGCTTAGTGGTCAGAGCACTCGTCCGGCAATCGAGGGACCCGGGTTCGACTCCCGGTAGATGCAGAGATGAGTTTTTTCCTTCCTTAAAAAATTAACATCTCAAATAATAAATATCTTCACAACATCCTGTCTTCTGTATATCTTGTATTAACAAGTGGAGAGCGACATTCATGTCATATATATAGCCCTCTGGTGGCTCGTCGTCCATGAGCTATTAGCTGATCGGTTTCACCGTCCATTGCACGGTTCTGTTCGGCATATATACGCTCTAGCGAAGGGAAATCTCTATCTCCTCTGTAGCATAGTGGTCAGAGCACTCGTCCGGCAATCGAGGGACCCGGGTTCGACTCCCGGTAGAGGCAGAGATGAGTTTTTTCCTTCCTTGAAAAATTAACATCTCAAATAATAAATATCTTCACAACATCCAGTCTTCTGTATATCTTGTATTAACAAGTGGAGAGCGACATTCATGTCATATATATAGCCCTCTGGTGGCTCGTCGTCCATGAGCTATTAGCTGATCGGTTTCACCGTCCATTGCACGGTTCCGTTCGGCATATATACGCTCTAGCGAAGGAAAACCTCCATCTCCTCTGTAGCTTAGTGGTCAGAGCACTCGTCCGGCAATCGAGGGACCCGGGTTCGACTCCCGGTAGAGGCAGAGATGAGTTTTTTCCTTCCTTAAAAAATTAACATCTCAAATAATAAATATCTTCACAACATCCAGTCTTCTGTATATCTTGTATTAACAAGTGGAGAGCGACATTCATGTCATATATATAGCCCTCTGGTGGCTCGTCGTCCATGAGCTATTAGCTGATCGGTTTCACCGTCCATTGCACGGTTCCGTTCGGCATATATACGCTCTAGCGAAAGGAAATCTCTATCTCCTCTGTAGCTTAGTGGTCAGAGCACTCGTCCGGCAATCGAGGGACCCGGGCTCGACTCCCGGTAGAGGCAGAGATGAGTTTTTTCCTTCCTTAAAAAATTAACATCTCAAATAATAAATATCTTCACAACATCCTGTCTTCTGTATATCTTGTATTAACAAGTGGAGAGCGACATTCATGTCATATATATAGCCCTCTGGTGGCTCGTCGTCCATGAGCTATTAGCTGATCGGTTTCACCGTCCATTGCACGGTTCCGTTCGGCATATATACGCTCTAGCGAAGGGAAATCTCTATCTCCTCTGTAGCATAGTGGTCAGAGCACTCGTCCGGCAATCGAGGGACCCGGGTTCGACTCCCGGTAGAGGCAGAGATGAGTTTTTTCCTTCCTTGAAAAATTAACATCTCAAATAATAAATATCTTCACAACATCCAGTCTTCTGTATATCTTGTATTAACAAGTGGAGAGCGACATTCATGTCATATATATAGCCCTCTGGTGGCTCGTCGTCCATGAGCTATTAGCTGATCGGTTTCACCGTCCATTGCACGGTTCCGTTCGGCATATATACGCTCTATCGAAAGAAAATCTCTATCTCCTCTGTAGCTTAGTGGTCAGAGCACTCGTCCGGCAATCGAGGGACCCGGGTTCGACTCCCGGTAGATGCAGAGATGAGTTTTTTCCTTCCTTAAAAAATTAACATCTCAAATAATAAATATCTTCACAACATCCTGTCTTCTGTATATCTTGTATTAACAAGTGGAGAGCGACATTCATGTCATATATATAGCCCTCTGGTGGCTCGTCGTCCATGAGCTATTAGCTGATCGGTTTCACCGTCCATTGCACGGTTCCGTTCGGCATATATACGCTCTAGCGAAGGGAAATCTCTATCTCCTCTGTAGCATAGTGGTCAGAGCACTCGTCCGGCAATCGAGGGACCCGGGTTCGACTCCCGGTAGAGGCAGAGATGAGTTTTTTCCTTCCTTGAAAAATTAACATCTCAAATAATAAATATCTTCACAACATCCAGTCTTCTGTATATCTTGTATTAACAAGTGGAGAGCGACATTCATGTCATATATATAGCCCTCTGGTGGCTCGTCGTCCATGAGCTATTAGCTGATCGGTTTCACCGTCCATTGCACGGTTCCGTTCGGCATATATACGCTCTAGCGAAGGAAAACCTCCATCTCCTCTGTAGCTTAGTGGTCAGAGCACTCGTCCGGCAATCGAGGGACCCGGGTTCGACTCCCGGTAGAGGCAGAGATGAGTTTTTTCCTTCCTTAAAAAATTAACATCTCAAATAATAAATATCTTCACAACATCCAGTCTTCTGTATATCTTGTATTAACAAGTGGAGAGCGACATTCATGTCATATATATAGCCCTCTGGTGGCTCGTCGTCCATGAGCTATTAGCTGATCGGTTTCACCGTCCATTGCACGGTTCCGTTCGGCATATATACGCTCTAGCGAAAGGAAATCTCTATCTCCTCTGTAGCTTAGTGGTCAGAGCACTCGTCCGGCAATCGAGGGACCCGGGCTCGACTCCCGGTAGAGGCAGAGATGAGTTTTTTCCTTCCTTAAAAAATTAACATCTCAAATAATAAATATCTTCACAACATCCAGTCTTCTGTATATCTTGTATTAACAAGTGGAGAACGACATTCATGTCATCTATCTATATATATAAAATGGATTTTCTGTGTGTGTGTGTATTCTCTATACAAATCTACAATTTTGGATCGATCGTCACCAAATTTTGAATATATACCAAATGGGACCCATCTTGAACGATAGGCTACTTTAAAATTTCGTTAGAGCAGGGCAAATGCCCCAAATGGGCAAAAAACTGTCGGGCAGCAATGGTTTTTGGGCCTCAACAATCACTTTCCGAACGTTTACTTTGGTTACCGGGGTTCCCTAGCAATGCGTTTGAGACGTGTATATGCCTTTACAATGGTTTGTCACTTCTCTAATCCTGTTACCATATGTATAATAGTTTATGCCTTTATAATGGTTTGCTACACTTTCAATAATCCCAGTAATGAGGCTTTCTGAATAGACATCATAATCATCATCAGCGTCGCTTTGAGGGTCAGGAAAAGTGTGATCCTCATAGAAATCAGTGTTAAAATATCCGATTTTACTGTAGAAATGCGAGTTTAGTTTTAGTTTAGTTGGAAATGTAGTTTTCTGTCACACCAATAATTTAAAAAATTGTATAGAATTCTCGATTTTTGAAATATTGAGTTCGCTTAGAGATATACGAAGCCCAGGAGATTAAATATGAAGTAATTCACCGGACCTACTTTTGAATTTGATATCCATGCAATAACATTGATTTCAACTTTTTATTTATACCTTCTCAAGCATGAAAATTAATGTCTCCCTATTGACTTTTGATATTCAACTGCATAAATTCATGTAGTTTAGGATGTTTTTCAAAATTAATTATGGGCCCATAAAAAGTGCATCGAAAAAATTCTACAGCTCTAATTAAGCATTTTTGGAAGCTAAAACTGGCAGATGAATAACTTGAAGTTCGGGGGGGGGGTGGTCGAAATACTGAGCGATCCTCAAAATAAGGAAAATATATATATATATTCATTTCTACGTTTCTATAAATCTAGATTTGTTTATTTCATGAGTCGCGCAGGAAGTCGCCATATTGGTTAACTTAGGCACGGTTTGCATGTCCCTCAAAGAAAGAGGGAGATATCGCATGACCCAAAAAGCCTCATTGAAGAATACCCGGGCAACACCGGGTATTATAGCTAGTCTATATACATAAAATTAATTTTCTGTGTGTCTGCGTGTTTGTGTATGTTCTCTATACAAATCTACAATTTTAGATCGATCGTCACTAAATTTTGCATATATACCAAATGGGCCCCGACTTGAATGATAGGCTACCTTAAAAGTTCGTCCGAGCAGGGCAAATTCTCGAAATGGGCAAAAAACAACTGTCGGACAAAAACTTTTTTCGGGCCTCAACAATCACTTTCGAAACGTTTACTTTGGTTACCGTGGTTCCCTAGCAATTTATTTCAGACGTGTATATGCTTCTGTAATGGTTTGGCACTTTTTCAATCCCCTCACTAATGAGGCTTTTTGAAAAAACGTCAGAATCATAATCAGCATCACTTTGAGGGTCAAGCAAAGGATGATCCCCATAGAAATCAGTGTTAAAATTGCCGATTTTAACTGTAGGAATGCGAAAATTAAGTGGGGTTTTCCACCATATCAATAATTTTGAAAACTATATTGAATTCTGGATTTTTGAAATATTGAGTTCGCTTAGAGATACGAAGCTCAGAAGATCAAATATGAAGTAATTAGCCGGACCTACTTTTGAGTTGGATATTCATGCAATGACATTCATTTCAACTTTTTATTTATATCCTCTCAAGCATGAAAATTAAGTTCTCCGTATTGTCTTTTAGTATTCAGCTGCACAAATTCATATGGTTTAGAATGTTTTAAAATTAATTATGGGTCCGTAAAGTACATCCAAGAAATTCCACAGCTTTTATTAAGCATTGTTGGAAACTGAAACAGGCAGATGGCTAACTTGAAGTTCAAAGGTGGGGGGGGGGGGGTAAAATATATTACATGGCTAATCTGTTTTTTTACAAACCAAATTAAAGGTGCTCAATATGTCCACCTTGGGATGCACGGCATATGTCTATACGGTAGTCAAATTCGTCCCAAACTTTTGTGAGCATATTTGCATCCACGGCTTCTACGGTTGCTGTTATGCGTATCTTCAGTTTGGCTAATGTAGCTGGATGGGGAGGCACATTAACGTAGTCTTTTATAAACCCCCACAAGAAGAAATCGCACGCTTTGAGGTCCGGCGTGGCGATCTTGGAGACCAGTGATGTTTAATGAATCGTTAGGTCCCGTACGGTCGATCCATCGTTTAAAAATGCGATTGTTCAAAGGTTCTCGAACGTCCAAGCTCTAGTGTGATGGTGCCCCGTCCTGCTGGAAAATGAAGTCATCTGAATCTGTTTCTAACTGTGGGAAAAAGAAAATTTTGACAAACATTAAAGTGGCGGCCGAAGGAAGGGCGTTTGCGCTACCTGTCGGCAACTGCGTGAAACTCGAGATTTCCCTCTTTCGACCTATACATTATTCGATCAAAACGGATTAAAAGCTGAAAGCTATGATTTTTTTAAATCGGATGATTATTTTTGAAACACCCTGCATATTCATTTTTACATTTCTTTAAATCTAGATTTGTTTCTTTCGTGAGTCAATCAGGAAGGCACCATATTGGTTAGGTGACAAGCTGATGCCTAGGACATCGGATGTGAATTCTTCAAGCTCCTGAAAAAGATGGAATAGGAAATATCTATCATGTTGTTTATTTAAGATTATGTAATATCGACGTAGATCTTCAATCCCTGAATCGAAGGACATCAATTTCGGCCAGTTAACCCCAGTGGGTACAAAGAAAACTATATTATGGTGTCAGCTGGTGAACGATGCGTTGTGTGATGATAATGAGTTCTTGCACCGCCATGTTTCTTTCAACGTGTTTTGCGGAGACGAGAGCCTGAATTGAAAGTCAAGCCTGGTTGATACCTAGACTGATTCGCAATTGGTCACTGCGGAAAGAGATGATGGAAAAAATTTACTTAGTTATGTTCAACCGTTGATTTTATTGAATTATTATACTTTTTATACTCGGATATTTCCTCGTTTTCAACGCTACTACATAAGCCTAAATTTTCCACACTTAACGAATTCGAACTCTCCGCATCTGAAGATAAATGGGAACAGTATGAAATTTCGTTTGCTGAAGAAAGCTATTAATAGCACAACGTGCGAAAACATGAGAAAAATGGCAGCAAACCTTCAAGAAAAGAAGGCGATAGTCTCTATCGAAGAAAAAAGTGATTCCGCTACACATTCTGCGGAAGAACCGCAACACGGTAATTATGCTTTTGATGCTGCCAAGGAAATATGGACGACACTTACTGACCTCCGTACGGACAGGAATGGAAAAGATCGACCACGAATACCGCAGAATGAACAAAAAAACCCTGCAAGACCAATTAGTTTCTTTCATAGATGCCACTGGAGATCTCTGGTCTACGATCGCTAAGTCGATAGAGAATGGTAATGGCAAGATTCGTAACCGTGTGCCATTGGGTGTGCAGAAACTTTTGCCGGCTCTTGTGAGCGAAATCGCCAAAGATGATTACAAAACAAGGAGCTATACCAGCCTTCCGCAGAAAACCGATGAGGACGTCACAGCAGAGATAGTGCAAGTGAGTGACGGTGCCAGCGGCTTTTCAGCTACCACTACGGTTAATTGTGAGGATAAAGCTTCGTCACTAACCACACAGACAGAAACACCAAAGCATCTTACACGGACGACTCGTAATAAGCAAATAGCACTGAATCTAATGGTGATCTTGGGTAAGAGAGTGATATTAGACTTGAATACCATATGTCAAGATGATCACACTTCCTCCCGAAAGACGAATGATGTGTCGTATATATCAGATGACTCTTGGCCGCGAAAAGAAACACCTGTCGTCCTGAGGAAAGGCGACAATCATGCAAGTAAAATACGGGATAGCAGTACTGAGAAATGCGATGAGAATCTGCCAGTGCGGAATGACAATGTAACAGCTGAGCCATGGCCAGTACTACCTGGGACATCAAAAAATAACACATATTTTCATTGCTCCCTACAGAGAGACGGAAATGTGAGAACTGCTTGTACAACTGCTGAGGTCACTGGTATGGGTATCGATGATTATTCGCAGAGCGCCTCTCCAAAACAGCGAGCAGAAACTGTTCTTCCCCAATCACACGAATTTCTGGAAACTACGGCTCACGAATGGGAACAGTGGGACCCAAGTTCTAGCAATAAACAAACAAACTTCTGGTTCCCTGGACAGGATAATGAATACACTATCGTGGACGAATGGCGCCGCAACATCTGGTGACGAAGTAACGTATAGCGAGGAGGAACAACAGAATCCAAGTCCTTGCAGTGAACAAAGTAAAACTTGGTTCCCTAGTCATGGTGATGAATATTCTATCGTAGAAGAATGACGCCGCAAACAAGTAACATTTAACGACAAAGTAGTATACAACGACAAATCATTCACTAGATTGAATGATACTCTCCCCAGTAGTCGAAGGTCATTATCCACCAAACCTCGAATTGAGAGTCACCATGCTAATAGAACTATGGCAAAAACAAAGCCACCAAAGAATCATCGATACCGTTATTATAGCGTAGATAAGGACAATGGCCTTAATTATCTCATAGAAAACAGTCGCTGCCACCGTATACGAAAATTCGTGAATTGTTTCATGAATAACATGGTGATGCACACTGATTACGACCCATACCACAACATAAACGATCCTGCTTGCCTAAGTCACCACCAAGTTGAATATAACCGAATGAGGATGCGCTGTGGTACTGAAAAAACATATAATGAGATACGCAATGCTAATTATAATCTAAATTATCATAATAATTCAAATGTGCGAAAGGAAAGAGATGGCTCTTTTCCGCGAAGAGGCAGTAAGTGTGTAGGAAGAAACATGAATGTTATACTCGAGAGTGAAGCTACAAGTACTAACGGAGCAGACGAATGGTAGGAACAGAAAAATAATTTTTGTGGGTCTACCAATGTAATGCCAGATCGTAGGCCGGTACAGACTAGATTCAGCCGCATTCAGAGAGAGGCACACTGGCGGTGCCAAGAAAACCTGTGGCGTCATTCCAACCCACATGTTTCCACTAAATATGGGCAGACGGGATGCAAGGTAAGGTGGTGTATCAACTGTTGGATGACGAACATGGCACATCAGACGGCAATGGACATCAATCATAAGGTAACGGGCCTAAAATGCTCCTCACACCTGTTAGTGTATGACCGGCGTGGCCTGGTGGCTGGGAGCTGGAGGTGCTAAATGTAAAAACAGTGTCTCTCATAAGACTTATAATACCAAGTGAAACACTTTTGATGCTACTAACGGACATCAATATCATTCAAATAAATTTTTATCGAGCCAAAGCTACTTACTCGAAGTAACAGGAAATGGTCAAAATATCGACATTATGATGATACAAGAACCATGGGTTTGGCGCACGAATCATGTCTATGAGCTAAAGGGTCTTCCGACAAGCTGGCCGCGGTGGTTATTGCATAATGGTAAGGCTGTAATTGTCATTAGGAATACCTGTATCCATGGGGCTTCTTTGGAAACCAAACAAAATTCAGTGGCAATCCAATTGCGTGTGGATGAAGAAGAACTTGTCCTATTAAGTTCGTACTCATCCCCTTACAAGAATTTATACGAGGTTATACAAGAAATGGAGAAAATGATCACGAAGAGCTCAAAACATAGAATCATTATATCTTCTGATTGGAACGGTCATAATAGTCTATGGGGTTATGATGATAATAATGAAAGAGGTCAGATGATACTAGTTCTCATTCTGGCGAAAGATTTAATTTTGTTGAAAGCCGATAATAAGACACCCACATATGGCCACACAGGAAGCTATGGATGCCCGACTTGACCCTGACTCTCCAGTGCTGGCACAAAATATAGAGTGGTACGTAGGGGAGGAGACGACACAGAGTAGTCATTCTTATATCCATATGTCTATAAAAACGACAACCATGACTATGACAAGAAGAAATTATCGCACCACCCAAAGAATGCTCCAAAACTTTACAGGATATCTTAAAAATTGCATTCCAGCCCAAATAGCTAATATTAAGAGATGTTATACTTCACAAGACCTGGAGAAAGCGACGGAATCCTTGTTCCAAGTACTGACGACGGCGAGTGACCGGCCACTTCTTGCAGCCGAGACCAATGACAGAACCAATGACAAAAATAATCAGTCGAAGTGGTGGAACAGAGAGTTAGAAATCGAAAGGAAACATTCAAGAGCCTTGAAGAGGAGCTTTCAGAAGGCCTCAGAAGAGGACAAACCCAGGTTGCGGGCGATGTATACAAAAATGGTACGTAAAACTAAGATTGCGTCTTGGAGAAAGTCACGTGAAGAAGCAACGATGGTTTACGGCACCAACTATCGAGCAACAATGAAAAGTGAATCTTTTCCCCAAGTCATGATGGGGAAGACAGGTAACGAGACAATCCTAGAAGCGACCACCCGACAAACAATACATCCAGATGTCCCAGTCTCTTCAACCCAATCCACACAAGATTCTCATCAGGTAGCAGTATATCCTGACTCTCCGAGATATCGTGACAGAGCAATTTCCAAATCAAAGATCAGAAGGATTATAGACAATTTAGACAATAACAAGGCGCCTGGATTGGATAGAGTGAATAATGGCAAGGCAATCAACAGATCCTTTCCAGATCTGCTACACATATTATTCAACAAGTGCCTCTCAATCGAATGTTTCCCAAGTCATTTTAAAATCGGAAAGCTCCTCTTATTTCTGAAAAGAGGCCGTAACCCTAATGACTTGAGGTCATATAGGCCAATATCTTTACTCTCCTCTGTTGGTGAAATATTGGAGCGAATTATAGTTCAGCGGATCATGTATTACACGGAAAGGGCTGACTGGTGGCACATTCATCAGTATGGGTTCTGACAACGAAAATTAGCTGAGATGGCTTTGGAAGATATGCTGGTAGAAATTAAGTCTCAGCGAGACAAAGGAAACGGTGTAGCCGTCGTATCTCTGGGCATTAAAAGTACCTTTGATAACATAAGGTACGAATCTATCCTTCGCCGAATCGTGGAAATGCCTGTACCTCCACAGCTCAAGGCAATTTTGTGTGACATTCTGCACGATCGACAAGCTGCGATTTTGACTGACGCGGGATCGACTACTAAATATCTGCAAAAGGGAGCACCACAAGGGTCGTGCTCGGGTCCTCTTTTATGGAATCTAGTTCTCGATGAGCTATTGAAAATGGAATGGCCAGCCAATATCCGTGTCCAGGCCTTTGCCGATGATATACTTGTAATTGCGCCTCACCCGACGATCAAAGGAACTGCAGAGCTAGCGGAAAAGGCACTCCAATCCATCACAAATTGGTTATCATTCCATAGCCTTTGCCTGTCGGCGAGCAAAACGAGATTTCTCTGGATCTCAAAGAAGCGTCCCCCATCGATTTGGATGATGGGAAAGACAATAAAAAGAACTACAGTATTGCCGTATCTAGGAGTTTCCATTAGCCAAGATCTCAAATGGGAGTGTCATATCCAGAAAATGAAGGATAAAGTTGCTGCTACCCTGCAGAAGATGCGACTTATGGCCGGAGCAAAGTGGGGCATTAATCAAGAAATGCGCAGAATCCTCTATTTGACGGTGGCAGAGCGAACTATGGCTTACGGAGCGTCAATCTGGTGTGCGTCACCTCAGGCACAGCTTTCAAACAGACTGAACTCAATTCAGAGAGGTTACCTGTTGTACACCTCAGGAGCTTATAGTACAACGCCGACAAATGTTCTCCAGACTATCTTGGGCTGCCCTCCGTTGAGCCTGAAAATGGAGTTTCTAGCTAAGTCGGCTCGCCTACTCCAGCGGATGTATTTTCCAATAGGCATATGAACGCAAAATAAAGGGTTGGTCATCCCACCCGTCAGTCGGGCTGCGGAATAGCCAAATACATTTTGACGTACCAGGAAACGAAGGTGAACTGCTTCAGTCATCCACACTTATATACTACACGGATGGATCAAAGTCGGAAAAAGGGACTGGAGCAGCATATGTTAAGACTAAATTTAAACAAGTAATAGTCCGATGGTCGGTCAAGCTAAAGGATGATAACTTAGTGTTTCAGGCTGAGCTTTTCGCCATCTACAACGCAATCTTAGATGCTTCTTTACATCAAGAAGCTGCCCTAATTAGATCTGACAGTCGCTCCAGCATACTGGCGGTCTCTAATCCTCAGTCAAGTCATGAAATGGCTAGGACAATAAGAAAGCTTCTCTGCAATCATACCAGAATAAGCCTCTCTTGGCCCTACCTACTACTGCTACACCACACATGCACCCCGCTCACACCCCCTCCCTCCGCGGAACCCCCCAACGAATCGGTACATGCGGGAATGTGCATGTACGTGTAGTGAAACCTGACGTGAAGTTTTTTTTGTTTCTCTGTAATGCTTGTTATGTGTAGTGCTGCCATCTGCCACCAGTTTTTCTAACTATGAATGAAGTGTTATGATTGAATGATTTATCGTTGTAGGACTGTTGCTCTCTGTGGCGAGACTTTTTAACGGGGCGGATACCACAGTGAAGGAAGCTACCGAAGGCGGAATCATTGCAGGTGATCTGCTGCTTCCCGCATCACACGCCAAAGCAATCCTATGGAAGAATCTAATCAATAAATGGCAACAGAGGTGGGAGGACAACAGAGAGCCCGGTCGATCCACCTATAGCATCCTGCGATATGTAATGCCTCGGAACCATAAATGGTCACGTGAGATTATAATGTTCGTAACGGGCCATGGTCCGTTTCCGACTAACCTTCATAGGTTCAAATCAATCCCCAGTGATAAATGCGCATGTTTGGCCATAGGCACACCTCTTCACTACGCAAATCTATGCCCCAAGACAACGGCTTTCCACTTCAGAGAGCCAGCTGAACATCTGCGAATACCTTGGCTTGATTGCATCCGGAAGCGGGAAGATTCGAAAAGTAAAATACGTAAACTGGTCTGCTTTCTAGAGCAGCATCCTGAGGATATCAGAACTACAGTCCTGGAGCCAGAACCAGATAGAGAGTCACCTATGCCAGTTAGGAGATACAGTAGACTACGACGTCAACTACACCCAGACAGCGATCTCGTACATCTGTTTAGAGAAGAGGAAGAAGAAGAGGAGCCTGAGTAGTCGAGAATAGTTTGATCCCCGCTGGCTTATCGCAAAGCTGGATACAGGCAGCAATTACTGACGAATATATTTGGACCAAATCAAACTACTCGGTGCAGTGATTAGATCAACCCAGCAGCAGATTGACAGCTTTCATTGATGTGATAGTAACTGATGCAATGGAAATCCCTGAAGAGAAGCAGATCAAATTTTATCAAGAACTATTCTCGATTATGACGATTATTACGATGATTTTGTGATTTATAACCTGTGGTTTATAATTGTAATTTATTTACATGAATCACCATTTTTCGATCACAAATTTTATACTTGTTTACTGGTGAGGTGCGTAATGGCACCTGCCTATGTATGTAATATGTCTTTCTCAAGATCAATAAATGGTTAGGTTTTCCCGGAGGCACTCGAGTCCCCAGAGACAATGTGCTTATATCACTGAGAGTGACAGAGCCTGGGTGTTTCTCGGTTCCTATCACTATCACTATCACCATATTGGTTAACTTATACAAATACAACGCCACAACAGGCAAAATGACCAACGAGGTGGCTGAGAAGAAGATGCCCATAGCAAATATGAATGAAACGGTTTGTATGTCCCTCAAAGAAAGAGGGAGAAAAACCGGGCAGCGCCTGGTATTATAGCTAGTATATATAAATAAAAACCAAAACCGATTTGGATTTGGATATGAACTGTGGGTCTCGGTTTTAATCATTAATCGAGTTTTCTTTCAAATAAAATTCATCCTAGTCCGTTGGAAGTTACTGTTGTGAAACAAAGTTGATTAACTGAAATCGAAGTGAACAACCACGAACTTCTCAACGCTAAAAGCCATAATTCATTCTTCTTCATTCTTTCCAGCATGAATATGTATTCAAATTATTAAAGTTCGAGTGAGCAGAGAAACGAGTTGAAGTTTAATGGACACACAAAACAAGCCGTCCGATCTGAGCGAACCCAAAACAACGAAAATAAACCAAGCATGTGTTACCACAAATAAAGCACTAAAGTATATCACGATTAACGGTTAGCAATTTTTTTTACAATTTCATATTAGCATATTATTGAATTTAATATTCAATAATATGCTGCAATCATATTCAGGATTTTTTTCGAGTGACGTCTTTTTACGAGAGATCTGAACAGGGCCGTCTTAAGAGCATCATGGGCCCCCGGGCCAAGTGATTTTTCTGATGCCCTACCTGAGAAATTTTCGAAAATTTCAACCGGTTCTAATTTCTCTGAGGCCCCTCTTCCCTTGAGGCCCCCGGGCCGTGCCCGGGTGGGCCCATGCGTTAAGACGGCACTGGATCTGAACAAAACCCATAAGTTTTACGTCCTCTACAGTAATGGTTCCCAAACTGTTCTGTGGGTCCGACCTCCTGGAGAGTCGCGTAAATAAGCTGGGGGGGGGGGTCACGAACGATATTCCAAACTTTAAACATTTCAAAATAAATCATTTTATTATTTCGCAGCGTAAATAAATATATGGAAAACCTAAAACACACCTTAATTCTTTGCTATACTACGTATTATCAACTCACATGTGAAAAGTAAAGCACCAAACTAATAAATTAGAAACTGTGTAGGGTAGGGTGTCTGAGAAAAGAAACACTTTCATTAAAATTGAAAATCTTAAAAATAGTAAATGAATTAAAAAAAAATCATTTTTATCATGCTTGCCCAGTAAGAATTTTATCATCAGGTTAGACGAAATCATGTAGCACAACAATGCTGTGCCAATAATCACCATTTTAATTTTAACTGCCAGAATCATTCAAAAAATGCTCTTCACCCCTCGACCTAGATTTCTTTGAAGTGCTCCAATATTCACAAAAAATTCCTTTTCTTTGGTTAACGATTTCTCCAGCACCCCCATTTTTCTCCACTATATGGTCAACACCTCCTATAGCATAGAAGTCTCTATACTTGGTGTTGATATGGTCCCAATATTTAACGTCTGTGCTCAGATGGCAAAATGTAATCAATCACATAAGTAAATGTAAGTCACTTTTTACAAAAAATAGAGTTAACTGCATTTCCGAGTGACATTTGTCATATCTAGATTGTGGCAAAATGTCGTTAAGTTTCTCTCTTTCAGTTTATGAGAATACAGCGGAGGCGAATTGTAATAAGTCAAAAGCGACTGAATCGCATGTTGGCAAAATGTTATTTACAATTTGTCATCTTGAAGGGACGGTTGTCTGTTTTAAATCTGCAGATGGCAAAATGTTATAAGTTGAGTTAAAAGATTTTGCCACCTAATGTTTCACGTGCAGTATGTCTGATAAGGTGTCCAAACCGTAACCATGGTAATGGACGAGTATATTTTTGGAATGAGCGGGAAAAACTCCCGCGTTTTTGTGGACCTCAAATGCCTGATGCTGATGTCTGCAGCACCTCCTGCCAAGGGCTCCCTTGTGCTGTCTGACTTGAATTATGTACAAGGCTCTTACTTCATGGGACTAATGTTCACGTGGCCGGACAGTACAAACAACGTGTGTTTTTATTTTAGCGCTTTAAGTTTAACCTCAACTAACTGCATCATATAAGTCGGTGCACATTTTTTTTTTAATTTGTGGAATTAAAATTTTCGCGATGTGGTCATGTGTTAAATGCAAAATGAAGTTTTAACTTCGTTCTCTATTTCTACTGCATAAAAGCAAGGATTGTTTACTAACTGACAGAATTTTGAATCACCAACCATCAACATCCTTCAATAACTGGGCAGTACAAGATGATGCAAATGTTTCTGACGAGGTGATTGTATACAAATATTATTATATTTTACATTAATTTTCAATAAGTAAATACCCCATCGCTTTTAAAAAATTGTTACTGATATCGCAAGTTTAGGTATTAGGTATAAAAAAGGATGTGTGTCTGTAAATTAGTTCAAGTTTCTTCTTCATTAGGGCTGAGTGATTAGGTTAAGGCATGTGGACTAGAGAATACTCATGTAAAGCACACTTTTTTCCTTGTTGTTTCTAGGACCCGTTTCACGACATTTATGATGAGGATGCAGAGCCTTTACAGTTTACACAATCCTTTTGATGATGTCAATGATAAGAAATGTAAACGTATCGTCCCGTATGAATCAGATTCCACTGGTTCTGTGGATGATGTTGTACTGGAAGTTGTACTAGAACAATTATCTATGCACTAGAACAATTTTTTAGTCAGCCGAAAAAAAATTTATCTGAAGAAAAAGAACCAAAATAATGCCTATTTCGACTTTTTCAGGGCATAGTGACCCTCTTTCATGTTGGCAGTTATGGTGCTATAAATTTCAAACATTTTGTGCTGCTCTCAGCGTGCTATTTAGTGGCTACACAATAAAATTTTAGGCACCAATACCAATTTTTTTAGACCTGACGCCTGGGATTTGTCCAGCCTGTTATAATATCACAATAAAGTTCTCATTAGAATATTTTTAATCAGAAAAATTTGATTGCTATTGGGATCGATTTTGTGTAAATTATAAGTTTTTTTGGTTAATTTAGTAACTTTTCACATGTATATAACAGAAAAATTTTGGTTTCGATATAGTACTGCTGTATGCTTCGATGGAAATATTCATTTCATCTGCACTTTTTCAATGAAAATTTGATTCAATGAAAAAATTGATTAATTTAGGAAAAATAAGTAGTAAAAAAGCACTAAAAAATGGGACTTGGGTTTTTCCAACTCTCTAATACTGTTTTTCTTCTTTGTTCAGTTGGCGACAAGAACAATGCTGGGACTAATAACAACAACGTTGATGATCTGTTGACATCTGCTAACGCATGCTGCTTAGTACCAGCCGGTGAAGCTGAAGCTCTGAATTCAAGAAAAAAACGGAAAAAGGGGGTAAGATTTAGAGAAAAAGAAATGAAAAGAAAGAAGCAAAGCTTCTCATATAGAAATCGGAAAGGTATGTTAATACCTGCCAAAGCTTTTTCTCCTAGATCAGAGTGCTGCAAGCTCAAAAAATGCTGTGAAAAATGTCCACCTGAAACCCAAGAAGATCTCGATGCGCACTTCAGATTAAAATCAAAGTCGGTTAAACATGAAATTCTTTGTGGGAGGATTTCTGTTTTGAAGAAAGCTGTCGAAAGGAAAAGAAGGGAGAATAATAACAGACAGATATGTGTATCGTATTCAGGTGGATCGAAATCCAAGAAATTAAAAGTATGTAAAGAATTTTTTTGTCATGTCCACAGGATCACGCCACGGCAGGTCCATACTCTTATGATAAAACTGAGAAATAGTACTTCTGGCATTGTGGTTAGCGATCGTAGAGATCAGCATACACCTAAAAATAAGGAACTTGAGGCAATAAGAAAATTCATGAATATGTATCCAAGAAATGCTACTCATTATTCCAGAAGAGAGTCAACTGAAAAAATTTACATTCCCAGTGATCTAACAATAACAAAAATGCACGGAAAATACGAAATCTCCTGTTTAGAGGTTAACAGCGATGCTAAGGTAGCTTCTTATGATATATTTAGAACTGTTTTCAAATCTACTGGTTTTAAGTTTAAACAGCCATACATATAGATACTTGTAGGAAATGTGATGAATTTAAAGCTAAAAATAAATTTTGCACTAATCTGGAGGAACGTGAACATTCGTCCCTACTCCATGATAGACATATTGCTCAGGCCGAAAAGGGATAGTATAAGAAAGGATAAGGAGTCAACCACTAACAGTCCAGCAGAAAGGGTATTAGTGTTTGATTTCCAATGCCATACTTATCTACTAACATTGCTCACTACAAAAGGTTACTATCTACCCACAACCTCACAGTGCGTGACTGCTCCCATGTACGAGAAACACTCTGTTTCATGTGGCACGAGGCGATTGGAGGTCTTGGATCAGATCAAATAGCTTCCTGTGTGTTTAGAAAAATCATGATGTTGCCCGACAGCGTAATTCCATACCGTACATAGGATTTTTAACATGGGATGTGCCTCATTGGCTAAGATCACTATTACGTCACTAAATGGTCACACCCGATCGTGACTTCGGAACTCGAAGTAATGCGCATGCGCGACATATTTATTGGCGGGCGTTTCTCTGGCGACTGTTGGTTGGCGCCAATATACTTCCTGGTAACGTTTAATAATACATATACCTAATTTTAGTCGCAATCGGCGTGTGCCAGTCGGTGTAATGGTTAGAGTGCTGGGTTTGTGTATCGAAGGTTGTGGGTTCGAATTTCCATGTAAACCCACTCGATTTCTTTTTTTAATAGTGTTACCCGCGGTCTGTTTTTGGAATATCTTGTTTCCACTTACAAGTTTTGCCATATTTCCGGTTGTGGTGACAACATAGTTGATATTTTCAGTCCGGGGGCAGGGGCCCCCTGTAACGGCCGGAGGAGCGAAGCGACGTCCGAGACGTGGCGAAGCCGTTTGCGGGCCCCAGGCCCGCGCCGAACGAAGTTCGGCCTACAGGGGCATTTATTAATAAAGTCGTCGGAAACATGTTTTTTTGAGTTGTGATATTATATTGTATATCATTATTATGATAATTATATTATGTTGCATGTATGATAATTACATATTTATGTTATAAAATTTTATATCTTTGTAATATATCGTGATCTTTAATGAATCCTGGTGTTTGGCGATAAGTTGCCAAACGTAACAGCCATAGCTCCGAATCGGTAATGTTCGGCTCTTCGGCTAGTACGTCACGAGAAAGTTTCGGAGTTAGAATTTCCCTCGATCTTAAATGACGTCATTGTGATCTTCGCCAATGAGCGTATCCCATGTTAAAACCTATGTACATAATGGAATTGTGCTGCCCGACAGTGTACCGCATATAACGACGTACTCTGACACATGCGGTCTCCAAAACAGACACGTCCACATGGAAATAATGTTTAGTTAAACAATGCTGAAGAAACCTTCAATCTGTGTAATTGACCAAAAATTTATCTTAAGGCGCGTATACACTAGCGTGCCGATCTTGCAACGCACGACCCCCTGCAGCGGTTCTAATCCGCTCATGGGTACACAAACTTCCTTTGTGTTCGTTGAAAAAACCGATTCCAGGTGGGTCCAGTGTAAACAGCTCAAGAATCGTTCGCAACACCGTACAAATTACTGAACAACCAATTGCGAATGCTTTCATTGCATGATCTGCGTGCTAGTGCATACGCGCCTTTACCTGGCCACACCAGATTGGAGTGTGATGGTGACCATGCCAGGATTGAAAGAGCAAACAAACAAGCAGAACATGCTACCATTATGACTCCGCGAGATTGGTACTCTTTTGTCTGATTAGTGTCAAGTACTCTGGATCCAAGAAAAGAAGGAAAACGCTTTCATGTGAGTCCAATGGCAAGTCAGACTTCTTCGCGTTCTCAAAACTTTTGGACAAAGAGAGCTGTTTGATAAAAAGAACTACTAACTCAGATGGAGACAAGGTAAAATGGATGAAAATAAAGTGGTTGTGCTATGAGTCAAAATTTGGAGTAATGAAATATAAGTACACTCTCGATGAATCCGCAGAATTTCAGATAATTGTCTCATTGTCATTGGAGTCTATCCGCATACCGCTTTTATATGCTACTGTGTCACTGCCCATTAACCTTCTTAAACGAGAAGATCTATTGTCAATCCTTTCCCTGATTGATGAAGACTGCCATAATTTTTACTGAAACCTACGGACTAGTGATGATACTGTAGAGTTTGACGAAGTTGAAGACCTTATAATGGCTGAAAATGAAACCATGTAAAATTGTATTTCCTGTTCTGTTGTTTCTATCATTCAACTTTATCAATAAACCATTCAACTTATTATGCCCCTAAAATCTATTAACTTTCTAAAATATTATTCTACAACTGGAAGATGTTCAAAAACTGAAAAAACAGATGGCAAGGTACAATTGGAAAACAGCTGTTATTACATTATATTTCAGCAACATTTTTTATTTACAGTAAAGTAATAGCCAACTATTTTTCTCCAACATTGGTAACACATTTATTCATGTAAAACAAGTTAATGATTTTTCGTAACATCTTGAATTTTAAAGTTGCTGTAACTCAAAATCATAAAAAAGTGACTTGTGACAATTTGCCATCTGATCACAGAACTTCCCTTCTTTTCACTCCATCATCGATACACTCCGTCTCACAACAGTAATTGTTTCATCATCACTTTCTTTCCCTTTGGCGTCATTATCAAGAAGCGGATAATCTTTAAGAAGCTACTTTTGTCTCAGTTTGACGCACAAGCACTAACGTATCTCGATCAGAATTTCGGTTTTTCAAAAAATTTCAGAAATGCAGAGTTGATTATGCACATAATTACGAGTAGTTTCGGTGTAGTTCCATTGATTAAATTTCAATTGAAGTAAAAAAAGGAGGGGCTGACCGATAAAATTCTTTTCAAAAGGGAGTCGTGCTTCAAAAACAGAACCACTGATCTACATCATGCTTACAAACCATCGACGCTACGATTAACAAAAATGCACACATACCCAGTCGATTGACACTTTCCTAAATACTCCACGTCTGACAAACATCGAATTCCCTGTTTATGACTGGCAAAAACTACCTCTCGTCTACGCATTCGAATCAATTCAGTAAGCTATACTACCGAGATTCCATGTAATTTAGATCGGAGTTTCCTCCAATCTCTTTTGCACCCAAAACCAGTAAAAACATTTCGGACCATTATATAGTCACACTACTCACTTATATTGATCTGTCAAAATATCCCGTAATACTGTACATTTTGATGAATATTTCTGTATTTTTGGTTGGACCGACTATTTTATACAGAATTGTCTCGTTTTTATTCAATGAAGCTTATTTTAATGTTTTCTTTACTGAAATTATGAATACAGAAAACTTTCATAACTATTAAACTATGTTATGAAAATTGTGAATATTTCTATAAACATTCATTTGCATATTTTTCATAATTAACGGGTTTTTTTTCGCAATTCGCATCGATTTCGAGTATGTCTTCATTCACCTCCCATTGGTGATTTTTAGTAATGTTAGCAAAAATTGGTAATTTTGCCGTGTTACGACGACGTTTTTGTCGACAATTAGAAAAATGTCTTGTATTTTACCAAAATTCATAGAGATCCCATTTTTCCGTTTTTCTTCACAAGCAATTCGCACATTTTTTGGGTTGGAAATGGGTCGATGTCATATCTTGGCTTGGAAAAAAACCATGGGGAGGGGCCTCTCTCTCTCTCACTATATTTATTTATTTACTCTTTTTTTGTTCTTTCTTATTCTTCATGGATGAAGTAATCCAGACTCTTCTGTCATAATCAACCAACAGAGGACATGAAACCACCATTTTCGAGTACATCTCTTCTTTCAATAGCCGAAGAGAACAAAACTACGTCAAGTGCAGATGCTCTTGTTCCTAGGTCCGCTTTGTCATTTACCCCTCAGAGAAATTAAAGCTTATAAAGGATATTCCGTGATGGTCATTTATCCCTCTCCTCCTCCACAATAATAACGACCTCCTTCAGACCGAGCATTCGCAAATAGCCGATAGAATATTTATAACAACAACAACAAAAAAAGTTTTCGGAATATAACTGTCTCAGACATGATCATCTAACAAATGCAAGACCACAACAGGCAAAATATCCAACTAGGTGGCTGAGAAAAAGATGCCCATAACAAATATGGATGTCTTATATTTCAAAAATACAGTTACCCAATTAAAAATGCAATTACAAACAATATACAGTATATGCATGATAAGATATTATACAATGCCCATAAAAAGTACTTATGGTTGTCTTATTCTACGTATGGATAGCTCACCCGCAATTTCGCCAGATGATGATCGTCATCCTGGCTCTTCGCCATCTGCTTCCTCACTTGGTGTTGATCTTTGCCCCGACCTAGCCACCCGATATCCCACTTGCTGGTGATCGTCGGCTCTCGAGCCTACAGCTTTCGCCGCGCCTTCCTGCCACGTGAAGAGTCTCGTCGGATCGTGACCTCAAAAAACTCGAATCGTGACCAAAACCCAAAATTTACCCAATTAGTTGATATTGATATTGCTAGCTAGAAAAGCGACGTCAGTCGGCGCAGTGGCATAATTGGTTAAGACATTATGTTGATTGTCGAAAGGTCATGGGTTCGAGTCCAGGTGGATAGAAATTTTTCATTTAATTATCGAAACCAATCTCATATTTGCATTATTTCATTTCCTGTGTTGGTTCTAGACTATTCTCTAACTGATTTTCATGTATCAACTTCCTGTTCTAACATTTATAAATATTCCTCTCGAATGGAGAGAGCCGTGCTTAATCTTAATAAATATGTTCAACGTCTGAATTGCTTCGTTACGATATTAGATATGTCTTTGAAATTTTTAAACTTCTAAATTGAGAAAGTATAAAAGAAGCCTACATTTTCATGTATAGTATTTGTCTAAACGCACTTGATCGAGACTTCGTGGTGAAATGTTTAAAAAAAAAGCTATAAGCAGAAAGAAGCTATATAATGTAAACCAAGGAGGAAGCTATTATTGACATTGGAACAAAAATTACAGGAACCATCAGCGAGGTTAGATGAAAATCAGTACTAGAGGCTCTTCAATTCAATGCTTTGATACATAAAATTCACTCACAAAGCCAAAGATGGTCATAGTTCTCGTATGTTCTAACGATATCAGCACACATTTTTCTGGTACTGTCGAAGCACATCCACCCGTGATTTTACGTTTGCCGAAATGTCCTCTTTTTGTGCCCGTTATGTTAGGATTGAAAAATCCTAGGTGTATTACATGACCAGAGACACCACATGATTGAAAAATATTTTGTTCATTTGCATATAATAATCAGTTTTCACTCAGGTATTCTTTTTCTCCGACGTTTTTTTAGCAAAAGAGGAAGATGTGTCTGACCTCATAGGCGTTCAATATATACAAATACAAATACAACAAATACAACGCCACAACAGGCAAATTGCCCAACGAGGTGGCTGCTTAAGAACATCATGGATCCCCGAGCCCCTACCTACTACTGCTACACCACACATGCACCCCCCCTGCGGAACCCCCCAACGAATCGGTACATGCGGGAATGTGCGTGTACGTGTAGTGCAACCTGACGTAAAGTTTGTTTCTGTGTAATGCTTGTTATGTGTAATGCTGTCATCTGCCCCCAGTTTTACAAACTATGAGTGAAGTGTTATGGTTGAATGATTTACCGTTGTAGGACTGTTGCTCTCTGTGGCGAGACTTTTTAACGGGGGGATCGGCTCGCATTTGCGCCTTGAAGTTGGGAACCACAGAAAACCAACTTCAGCCGACCACCACTGTGGGGTTCGAACCCGGATCCTCGCATCACGAGTCCGGCACTATAACCACTCGACCACCACAGCGGCTCGTATTTTATGCATTGTTTTTCTTTTTTTAACCACGGGTATGATCCGTGGTGAAAAAAATCTCTGAGGAGATGGAAATACTACTACTGAATCTGAATCGTATATGGGCACCTCGTAAACATTCCTATGGGAATTACTAACGAATTGTTGCATGCTGAATATTGTTGGGTGTATGTGTATGTTACGATAAATGTCATAAATCCGGTTATAATGCATACTTACTAATCGTCTAGGCAAGTTTGATAAATTTATTACTTTTTCTTTATCTTTAATAAATGGGCTTTATGAATAAGTAACGTTTGTTTTGTTTCTGAACCTTTATTTGCCGAGCAGGCATTATCCTCAATTTATGGACATGAGCGTATATATCTACGATACGATGGATATGACTACGTTCATGGGTTTTATGTTAAAGAATGTTTGCCGTGCCTGACACGACACAGTGAATGTCTGTCGATTTGAATCCACCCTTACACCCAAGCGTAATTGGTGAATTTGAAAAATATGAAAAAAATTCCAAATGAGTCTAGAGTATACGTGAATATAGTCGGACCCCGATATAATGATAACAAATTTTGCGATCGTTTTCCGATATAAGGCTACATCATACGTATTAATTATAATGTACGGGGTGATTATAAAAAAAAAAACTATCCCGACATATGGGCCCCCTAACTATCATACCATTCACAGAAACTGAATGAAATTTTGGCATAAGGTATTTTGAGGTATGCGCTCAAGAATGATATGGAAAACAACAGTGTCACTCTAACAGTTACGGTTACAGTGAGAAAATTTCGAAAATATCAAATGACAACACCAAGTTTTTTGTATTGGAATGCGATCTCCATACTGAAAAACACTAAATAGCGTTGGAATGGCACCTGTAGCACGAAAATCCCCGGAGCTAGGCAAGGAAAAAGTAAAAAGGACTTTGTTTACGTGCACCAGAGCATTAATGTTCGTTTCATTCGTCACACCGTTTCTTCGGCTGAGATCCCATCCTGATTAGTCCTCCACAAGGTCATGTGGAAAATTTGTGAAACACAATAAAATGCTTTATTTTATGCTGCTTCTCTGTCCTTATTGGTTGTCCTCACTTTTAGCCTATCTACCGCCGGTGATTTTCATGCTACAGTTGCCGTTCGAACGCTATTTAGGGTTTTTCACAATGGAGATCACATTCCAATACAAAAAACTTGGTGTTGCCATTTGATATTTTCGAAATTTTCTCACTGTAACCGTAACTGTTAGAGTGACACTGTTGTTTTCCATATCATTCTTGAGCGCATACATCAAAATACCTTATGCCAAAATTTCATTCAGTTTCTGTGAATGGTATGATAGTTAGGGGCCCATACGTCGGGATAGTTTTTTTATAATCACCCTGTATATCATATAAAGTAAGATTTATCGTGTTTACCAACGACGTGACGGTTGTGCATAATCGCAGGTAAAAGTGATAAATATAGCGAAATTTATCACACTTACCAAAATGCTTGGTAAGTATGCATAATAATTGGTTATTATGTATAATAACCATATTTATCTCATTTACCGTAACATATATATGGAAAGACACAGATTCTCAGAGGGAGGCGATCCCCTCCGAAGAGTCCAATAATATGAAAAAAAACTTGGCGTATCCCATAAAATACGGGACGATCCAACGAGAACCTACACAATAAATTTCCACTCCCAACGCATTCCTCTGGAACCACGCGTGTATGTGGCACGAACGTTTTTGTGACACGATTTTAATGCACTCCGTTCAATGCAGTTCAAGTATGGGTTTCAGATTATTTTGAGCGTGACAAAAAAAGACGACGCGATCATTTTGTAGAATGAGTGTGTAGTTCTCTCTCTTGCCCCCAAAGTCTAAAAAAGTTTCTCCTCGTCTTCTTTCTCAGAAATCATCGATACATACATAATGTGTGAATATCATTTGTGACATTTCCGTCTTATATTCACACCATTTGAACAAGACTGATTCCGACTCTAATTCAGACGCGGGTAGAGATTCTGACTCAATTACAGAAACCTGAACAACCATGAGACCGGAAAACTTTTTCAGGAAAAGTCGGATTATATGATGATATTTTTCCCCCAAAAAATCGGGGTTCGCATGTGTTGATTTTACGCCACTGTGGATTACAGGCAGGAAGCTACTATATAGTAGATTTCCGACTATCACTGCCGTGTCTATCACAAATGCAGAAAAAATAAGCTCACCATGAGATTTTTCTATTTTGAAATCAAAAGTTGCTATACGAAAGTAGGTAGATATACTATCTATGTCGTCGACTGATAGCATATATTTTTATTTTACTCATTTTACTGAGTCTCTTTAACTATTCAGCACAAAATTTTGTCAATGTTCATAAAGAACGAAAACATTTGTATGATGAGTCAATGCAAAACAAAAGTTATTGAATCAGCCCCGTCATTGACTTGGACGAAGGAACCAAAAAAGTTTACTGTAAGCAGATACATCCAGCTAGGTAGGGACCCATATTGCTGTTAAGATCTATTTCACTGCAATTCTTGACAGACAATAACTTCTCGATACCAACTATCTCAAAACCTTTTTACTCTTATTAGCGCTAATATAAAATATTAATTGCAGTCGCATCCAAACGGCTCTAACGTTACGCTAAAATTCGATGTTCGTTAAAAGTCTTGTGAAATACTATTTCTTTTGTTAGGCTAATTTGAGGAAATTTATAACGTTAAATAATTGGAGAATTTATACCGCTGTGTTCTCGGGATTCTAGTCTCCATTCATAGCTCCTACTTTTAAGACTTTTCCTTGTATCCTCATCACCCGATTTACGAATTCGGGTGTCGTTTGAGAGATACGACCAAGGTGATACGACTGCAAAGTGGTACTGAGAACGTGATTTCACGAGCCCCTCGGGTCCAATTTTCCCTAGTAACGAACGACTCTCGCTCTCAAATAAATAGTTATATCTCCACAAAAGTAGACAGATCCGCGAAGTTATACTAGGGTTCTTTTCGGTCACGAGCGTGTATTTGAGGGTGCCTCACTCGTCTCGTGGGAAACGGCTAAATTTACAGACACGGAACAAAATATTTCGCAGCTGTCAACATCGGAACGCCATTTCGTTCCATTCCCGCCTCTTGCGATCAAATCAATCTTATACTCTTTATGAGGCAAACGCTTTCACATTTTTTTTCCCGAATAAGCTTCAGGCTTTATATTGCTATCAGAACAGAAAGAAATTGAGAGTATCGAATATGAACACAAATCGAACTTCCGGAAAATGAAAGTTAGAATGAATTCACCGGAAAAAAAGACCGATAAACGAAATCAATGTATTGAAATTGAGTTTTTGTTATTGTTACGAACAGGCAAATGACTTTAGAAAATAAGCCCAAATAAATTGAATGATGTGGTATTTAAATTAATTCACCTTACTTTGAACCGAGAACGAACATCTGCCTCGGTATAAAGGAAAGAAAAAACAGCTTTTGAGCACAGTATAATAAGTAATATAAATGAAACTCCAACGTTGAAGCTCAAAATAACAAAGAATTTTTAACACAAAACAGCTGTTTCGAAGCTAATGTAATCCCTTCTACAGTGGAAAAAAGCCTGTTATGGCGCAGACTATACTCGCTTGAGTAGCAACACGTGGCTGAATGAAAACCGACACGTGGGCTCAATTATTAAAACTGTCCCTTCCTTCCACTCCATAATCGTTACACTCCATCAAACAATTATAATCGTTACCATCAAGTCACTTCAAGTCTCTCCGTCAGCCAAAGCTCTATCTAATACTAAAGTTGAAGTCTTTCTCTGCCAATTTCATCACCAACTACCGTCGGTTTCCATTCAACCACGTGTTTTTGTTCAAGCAAGTAAACTGCGCTATAACAGACTTTTTCCACTAAAGAAAGGGCTATATTAGCCTCAAAACAGCTGTTCGGTGATAACATTTTTTGGTTATTCATGCAATCGGACTCGCTTATAACGAACACGGATATTACGAGTTTCCACATATAATGAAGTTTTTCACTGTCCCCTGAATTTCGTATTACTTATCTATGCTGATTTGGTTACTGATAACGAACGCCAAAGTACGCCTATAACAAATTTTCGACAGATTTTCAAACATAGAATTGTCACGAATTATTTTGTTATCCTTTCTGCAACTTGTAATGTCTCGTTTCTTTTCTTGGAAGACATTCTAGAAGGACTGTTTTCAGTAGTGTAAAATCCTATTTTGCTTCTTTTATTTCCTACTTTTCTCTGCTAAATCTTATTTTGTTCGCAGAAAACATCATTCGGAAAAAAAGGATTGAGGTTATTTATTACCGATAATCTAATCTCTAAACCACCTTTAGTGCGCATTTGCCAGTCTCAAGCTAGATTCGGACGTTGGTTGTGATGGGTTCATCGTGTACAAATTAATTTTGAGGATGTCCTAGTATTTGCAATGCAATACGCTAGATCTACTCATTTCTTCAAAAATTATAGCTTTACAGCGGATTGTTGACAATTGAAGACAAAAATGGAAAAAGAAAATGGGGGAATAAAAAAATCTGGATTAACTCGAAATTCTTAAATCTCTCTTGAAATAATTCCAAAAAATGAGACGAAAAATTTTCCAGTGTCCGTGCTCTTACTTATAGAAAAAGCATTATATTTTGCATATTCATTTGGCAAAAACTATTCAAACACAAAACGTCCAGAATCCGTAAAAATATTAAGAAAAACAAACAAGCACATATTTTTGTTAATGTATTCAATTAAGTGAGATTTTATTTAAATTCTTTATAACAATAATTCTTTTTTGCTGTATTTTTGATTGGGTTGTTGAATTTTTTTTGGGTTGCTGTATTTTTGAATTTAGATATATATATTCGACAACCATATTTTTGATATAGTTCAGATATGTAAGCGGCATCCATATTTTTTATGGGCACCTTTTTTTCAACCACCTCGTTGAACATTTTTTCTGTTGTGACATTTGTATTAGGAGATATATTATTTTAATCTATTAATTTTAAGAATGCTAGATCACTGAAAAGTGCGTATCACACACATGCATGTAAAATGCTTAATTTTGCTTAAACGCATCATTTTTCAAGTAATTACGGATATAACGAAGAGTTTCGCTGGTTTTTTTTTCGATTTCGTTATAAGTGGGTCCGACTGCAGCTTCAAAGTTGCACTCGCATTTTGATAATCTGTCTCAGTGATACATGTGCTAAGGAATTAGATAGATCCCCAAGGCTCAGTATTGAGTCTATACTACTGTTCATATTTTTTATCAATGGTTTATTTAACCTGGATATAACTGATAAAATTACAACACATTTACTGTTATACAAATACAAGGCCACAACAGGAGAAAAAGATATCCATAACAAATAAGGATGTCATATATTGCTAAAATAAAGCGACCCAATTAAAAATGCAATTAAACGAACTATAAACCTATCTCTCAACCACGATTCTATCCAATTCAGCAAGTTACCCCCAATCCCAATCTCGTGTAAACGCTTCAAGAGTTTACTATGTTAGACCCGATCGAATGCCTTTAGGAAATCAAGGTAAACAACATTTTTCCCTTACCCAAAGCCTTAGTCACGTGATCATAGAAGCAAAGGAGGTTAGTCACACATGTCTTCCCCTTCCTGAACCTATGCTAATTATCCGACAATACATTATTCTCGTCTAGCCACTTCACCAATTGCTTTTTGATAATAATTTCCAAAATTTTTAATAGGGAGCTCATCAAACTAACTGGACGATAATTTGGACACAGCTTCTCTACTACCCTTTTTAAATATCGGAACAACATTAGCAAGCTTCCAATTCCTTGGGACGATACCCTCAGCAACACTACTCCTGTAAATCTGCGCGACTGGCTCCAAAAATTCATTTTAGTACATTCCCTGAGGACCCTAGGATAGATATCATCGGGTCCTGGTGCTTTGCTCGGACGTATATTTTTTGAAGATTTAGGACCTCGCATCTTCCACTTGAATATCGTGAGGATTTTATTACTCCAAGCAGCACCCATATATTGAATATCATATTCTCTAATGAAAACCGACGCGTAAAAGTCATTGAAAGCACTACACATACCTGCACTGCTCTCTAACCTAGACCTTCCTATCGAAAGGGGGGGGGGGCAACTACTCCCTTACATCCATTATTGACGTATCGAAAAAATGATTTTGGGTCAGAGCCAATGTTATCTGCCAACCTAGATTCAACTTCCTTTTTACTATCCCTTATCGCTTTCTTCAACGCTCTTCTTTTATCAGTAAACATTGTCAGATCACCTCGTCCACTTTTATAGTCTATTAATGCTCTTTTCTTTTCAAGATAAAGGTTACGCACGCTGTCCGTGAACCATATGAGTCGCGATGTACAAACACGCCTTTTTCGAACAAAGAGAATAACGTCGTGCAAAACAGAGGACAGCTTCGTATTTTTGAGGTAATTATACCTTATTCGAGGTTCAATTATCTCGTACAGTGGAACCCAGGACCGTACCAGAAATTTCGTTTGGAGGGAGACCATTTTCATTTCGGGGGGAAACCAAAGTGATAGAACAATAGATTTGGCCATCTTTTCCCGTTTTTCGGTCATTTTCTCACATTTCGGGGGGACCAGATCCCAAGTTCCCCTCGCTACGGCCTTGGTGAAACCCCTCTTTATGGAGGGCACTTGCAGAACTGAAAAATTCGTACTCAAAATAGGAATGACAGTAAGAAAAGTGTTCATGAAAAGAAAAGGGTCCTGTTGAGACGTTCAAAATATATGTATTATTACTTATTCGAAATTCATTTCTTCCTTAAAGAAGAAAAAACTAAAATTATGAACATAATTTTAAAAACAATTCTAAGTTTGATGTCATGAAACTTGTAAATAAGTCAATAAATGAATTTTTCAGTTCTCAATATGATATTAAAAAATTATATCTTGTAGCAAAATCGTAGAAGAAATTATCATTTGTGAGATAAAGACCTTTGTATGCGGAAAAAAATACTTCCTTCTTTAAAAAAACGTATTTTTCTTCTTTTTCCTCAATAGGGGATCCCTCTTAAGTGCCGCACTTTTTAAAGGTGCAGAACAAATCAAAGAAAAAATTAATTTTAATTGAAAGAGTGTGTTAAATGATAGAAATTTATTTAGAATTTTACTCAATCAAATTAAAACGGCAACAAATACGAACTCAAGAACCTAGTGAATAACTTTGATGATAAAAGATCATTAATTGAATAAGATTTGGGTGGGCCGTCGTGTGTTTGAGTAGAGATATTACATAAAACTATCGGCAACGAACATCTGTATGAATGTGTATCCGTTGAATAGCGTTAAATTTAACTAATAAAATATTGCGCTGGAAGTTGTGTGGAAGAACACAAAACACCATTCCTTCGCTGCAAATTAAAAATAATATTAAGTACAGTGTCCTGACTAAAAGTATCCGAGATAACTGCACATGCTTGGTTGTGAAGGTGTAGTGCCATCGGTAGGGGATAGCTCCAGATTTTTTATCCAAGTTTTCTATCGAAGTTGCACTTGTGCACTTTTGTCAGCTGCTTTGAGACGCTTTTCACAGCAATCGCGTGAGGACAGCTAATCAGCATGTATGAGGGCTGCTAATCAGCATGCGTGAGGACTGCTAATCAGCATGCGTGAGGACTGCTAATCAGCATGCGTGAGGACTGCTAATCAGCATGCGTGAGGACTGCTAATCAGCATGCGTGAGGACTGCTAATCAGCATGCGTGAGGACTGCTAATCAGCATGCGTGAGGACTGCTAATCAGCATTCGTGTTCCCAATCTTGTGGCGTGATTTTCTGGATGAGTTCAAGGTAAAACTACAAACTTCCGCGGAACGGACCATTAATATTAAAAGGACAATTACGGTATAACTATTAACAAAGCATGAATTTTATTGAAAGATTATGTGTGGGAAATGAGAGATGCTTGTCGTCCTTCCGATCGCCACCATGCTACTGAGTTGCGCGCGCAGCCACTTAAAGCGACCGCCGCTCGCCGACAGTATGCTGCTGCCATCTAGTCACAGTCCATCTAGTTACCCTGAACAATGCAGGTGCCACCACGTAAAGTTCAGTGCATGCTTTGGTTAACTAAATTTGAATCTATGGCGCGTATTAAACATCAAGTACGAAAGATGGAATGTGAAGCTTCCGACATCCGTATCAACAGTATATCTCTGCTGCAGTTGATTTAACCCTCAGAGTGTTGAGGGATGATGAACGCAGCAACATACTCTCCATCACCATGAGATGATGGGGATTTTTTTTCAGGGAAATTTTTGACATGAAGTTCTTAAAATGACGTATAAATGGCGTACGCATATATTGTAGTTTTATTGCTGCTATTATTTTCTAACAGGTTTGCTTGTACTTACGTGGGTGGGACGACTGCACACTGTTGGTTAGTGGTAGAGTGCTTGCCTGTCCCAATTTCTATTTTGTTGGTGATTGTGAGTTCGACCCAAAGACAGAATAGGATTCTGTTTATAGTACGCTTTTTTTTCGATTTGTATTACACAATACGCAACTGAACGTCAAGAGACCGGAATAATATTTCATTTTAGACAGGTTTCCATTTTACAAAAGTTGCGCACAAATAAAAGCATTAATCAATGGACTATTTTTTGATTCCGCCGAAGGCAGGTTTCCGAGTCATACAGTGTCCGTCTTAGATAGGTCTCACTGCACTATGATATATCGGCTAACGAACGTGATTTCGGAACCAATTACCTTTGTTAGCCGTGGTGTCACTCTATTTGCAACGTGCGAGTTTGCATCATGTCGTCTATCTTTCACAAGTGCAACTGAAAAAATTTAAAAAATGTTTTACCCAGCCGTTTTGAGAGAGTAGCTTTTCTCCGATTATTCTGAAGCCTAGGGGTAAGCTATGACAAACTTGGCGAGTACCATTTAGGCATCTGCAAAGCGACTACCTTGTTCACATTGTGCTTCATCAACCTACAAATAAACTTAAGGAGTTGCTCTTTTTAATGGAACTAAAATTTATAGCTAATCATAAGTGGTCACTATAAGTTTTTTTAAAATTTTAACTTTTTAAGTTTTTTTAAAATTTTAACTTTTTAAGTTTTTTTAAAAATTTTAATTACTTTAAGCCAAGCTAATGTTGAACGTAGCAGCGTGTTCTCCATCACAAATACAAATACAACGCCACAATAGGCAAAATGCCCAACGAGGTGGCTGAGAAAAGATGCCCATAAAAATATGGATGTCGTATATTTCAAAAATATACCAACCCAATTAAAAATGCAATTAACAAAAAATTTTAAACAATATATGCACATGATAAAATATTATACAATGCCCATAAAGAATACTTATGGTTGTCTTATTCTAAGTATGGATAGCTTCTCGATTTACCCCAACATGTTTATCGTATTTCTTTTTAAACGTGTCAATTGTGTTACAATTTACTACATCCGGGGGTAAGCTATTCCATTTATTAACAACCCTATTAGAGGAAAATTCCCTGCGGCACCATAGCCTTGCATTGTCCCTCACCAATCGATACTGGTGTCCCCTTGTAAAAGCAGTCGATTGGCGGTGTACTAAAAGTTCATGGTCCATCAAATCCATCCCATTGAAAATTTTGAACACTTCGATCATATCTCCTCGAAAACCCTATCACCCTGAGATATAATCACTGGATTTTTTTTTCAAAGAAATTTTTAACATTAAGTTCTTAAAATGACGAATAGATGGCTACGCGCATATATTTATCCTAGTTTTTTATTATTACTATTATTTCTCTATTTTTCTAACAGGTTTGCTTGTACTATGTATAATATGCATAGGAACATACAAACTGACGGGCATCGGGTATGCTTTAGATCTGTAGGTTCTCAGCTTTCATTTGTGTGTGAGAGAATTTCATTTATAAATCAATTCTGAGTGTGCTCATCCAAGTGCTACAAAATATCGTTGATGCTTCAGTAGCCATAGCACCTTCGGTTCCGTTGTCAACGTGTTACCTACGAAATTATATATGCTTCGTAAATATATAACTACTGAAGTTCCTAATATATGTGGAATCATTATTGCATTTATAATTATGCTGATGTTTGGGTTTAGTTTAGTGTGGTGTGTGTTTTTCAACCTCTAGTTTATATTTTTAGAAAAACATGAAACTTGTTCTAAAACTAAAAACGGATAAGAATAAATTCGCTCTGAAGCCTATTATCACAAAATTGTGATTATATTAAATATTCACTTATAGACCGGCATTACACTATAAAAGTTTTATGAGAGATCGTTTATAAAACTTGAAAGTGCAACCAATAAGCGTATTGGTTAAATTCGAGCGAATGTAGCGAATAAGCTTATTGGTTTTATTGGGTTTTTTTTTTCAAATTTTGCAGATCTTTTATCAAAATTTTATGGTACAATCCCGGCCATAGACATTTCCCATATACCACATCCTCTAATGTAACGTTTCTCAATTTTTTATATGTCACACACTCCCAGTAGTGAATGCATTTTCGGGACCCCCTGTATTGACGAATAATTCTTCACAGACCTCCTGTTGGAAAACCGATTTCGACAGCCCTCCCTAAAATCCAAAATATATTTATTTTTACAATTTACACATCGTAAAAAATTGAGTAAATTATACGAGTGCAGCACAAAATGTGTTATTCATGCAATAATAGTAAATGAAAATGATCCCGTGGAGTCCTTACAAAGTACTCATTGACCCACAGGGGTCCGTGGACCTCAGGTTAAAAACAATGGTCTATTGTTATGGAACTGCTAACAACCGTTCGGAAATCAAACGTAAAAAAAAGACCAACTAGAATAATCTCTTCGCCCCCCCCCCCTCCTCCTCCGTTTCTCATGTAATCGTGGATTCCATTTTCGAGGACTTTTTTGCATAGGGAGAGAAAGAATGCATTTCATTGAAAGAACGAGAATCAAAATGTGTGAACATTGTAGTCAGAGCACCGGCATGAAGGCATTGGGAGCGCTGAAAGTTGTTTGTCGTCCCGTATGTAGAGGACTCAAGCGCGTACGCAACATAAGGAGGGTGCATTGTATTGTTTTTTCAGAAATTATTTTTGGGGCTCACCCCCTTATAAAATTTATTGTGGGGGAGACTCAAATGACCTCAGCGCCTATGATTGTCGTGGTCAAAACCAGGGCTGGACAAATCGCGAAAAAAATTTAGGCACCAAAAAAATGTTTACCCTATGAAAAAAGTCCACAAAAAACTTCTTTTGACTTTTTCAGGGCATAGTAACCCTATTTCAGGTTGGCAGATCCGTTGCTATAAATCCCAAAAATTTTTTGCTGCTCTCACCTGCAATTTATTCACTATAAAAATGAAATTTTAGGCGACAATGCCAATTTTTTAGTCGCCATGGCGATCGGGTTGGCTTCGCTTCCGCCATGGCGGAAGCGAAGCGAGTTTCACGTTCTTCAAGGCAAGTGTCCGAGTTTGATTTAACATTATTACACCTTATTTCTTATTGCCGTTCGGGAAGTTTTCTATACTCTCTCTGTATAATCAAGGCATAAAAATAGTATAATAAGGAAAATAGTATAATAGTAAATAAAAATCGTACGATCGCACAATACTAACATCGAATATACACTCACATCATACTGTATGTAGTTCCCGTGTCTTCCTCTTGATCCCAGCTTCTCTAAAATAATTCACGAGAGGAAATCCATCAGCTCACGGTTAAAAGTAAAATAGTTTAATTTTTTTCTTCTTTCAGTTATCTCAATGCTGCTCGCAAAGGAAACTTCTCATCCTAGATCAGTGACTCTTAACCGGGATTGCAGGACTGCCCTTTTTCAGGGGGTGCGGGGAAAAAAAAAATTACAACATGACCGCTCATGTTGTAATTTACTAGAAATTGTCTTGTTGTAATTTACTAAGCAGAAAAAAAAATTACAACATATTGATTGATTATTCAAGAAAATTGAAATGATGCTAAAAATTGAAATTTTTGATTCTTAAAAAACTATGAACTATACTGACATTTTGACACCCTATCTTTCAACTCTCGCTTATAGAAATGTGTCATAAAATTCGCGTTGCAAAAGTTTATTTTTCGATTAGCGTTCGTAATTGATTTACTTTTCCATTGAGACAACACCAAAAATACACGAAATTACACAAAAACACCCATATACCCAAAATATTTCGCGGTTTATTTACATTATTCTATCCCGTGTTATTAAGCATGCTGCGCTCAAGTTTGAAACTATCGTGAGCATGACTCTCAGGAAAAACGTCAGAAAATTTAATAAAGTGTCAAACAAACATAATATATACAGGGTGTCCTGTAAGTCGTAAGTCGGCCTTCATCTCATCAACCGTTCATCGTAGAGGGATGATTTTGATTTAATACAAATACAATACAAATACAAATACAACGCCAAAACAGGCAAAATGCCCAACGAGGTGGCTGATAAAAAGATGCGCATAAAATATATATGGATGTCATATATTTAAAAAAAAAACAGCAACCCAATTAAAAATGCAATTAACACAAATTATAAACAATATATACACATGATAAAATATTATACAACGCCCATACTTATGGTTGATTTATTCTAAGAATGGATAGCTTCTCGATTTACCCCAACATGTTTATCGTATTTCTTTTAAAACGTGTTAATTTTGTTACAATTTACTACCTCCGGGGGTAAGCTATTCCATTTATTAACAACCCTATTAGAGAAAAATTCCCTGCGACACCATAGCCTTGCATTGTCCCTCACCAATCGATACTGGTGTCCCCTTGTAAAAGCAGTCGATTGGTGGTGTACTAAAAGTTCATGGTCCATCCTATCCATCCCATTGAAAATTTTGAACACTTCGATCATATCTCCTCGACACCTGCGTTCATCCAATGTAAACAACAGGAAATCAAGGTAAACAACATTTTTGCTCTTACCCAAAGCCTTAGTCACGTGATCATAGAAGCAAAGGAGGTTAGTTACACATGACTTCCCCTTCCTGAACCCATGCTGATTATCCGACAATACATTATTCTCGTCTATCCACTTCACAAACTGCCTTTTGATGATAATTTCCAAAATTTTCGAGAGGGAGCTCGTCAAACTCGTCAAACTCACTGGACGATAATTTGACACCGCTTCTCTACTACCCTTCTTAAATATCGGAACAACGTTAGCAATTTTCCAATCTCTTGGGACAATACCCTCAGCAACACTACTTCTGTATACTACTTCTGTGCGACTGGCCCCAACAATTCATTAGCACATTCCCTGAGGACCCTGGGATAGATATCATCTGGTCCTGGTGCTTTGCTTGCACATACATTTCTTAGGAGATTTAGGATCTCCACGTCTTCTACTTGAATATCGTTGAGGGTTTTATTACCCCATGCAACACCCGTATATCGAATATCATTATCTCCATTAAAAACCGACGCGAAAAAGTCATTGAATGCACTACACATGCCTACATTGCTCTATACCCTAGAGCCTCCTATCGAGAGCGGGCCAACTGTCCACTTACATCCATTATTGACGTATCGAAAAAATTATTTTGGGTCAGAGCCAATGTTATCTGCCAACCTAGATTCAACTTCCTTTTTACTATCCCTTATCGCTTTCTTCAACAGTCTTCTTTTATCAGTAAACAATGATAGGTCACCTCGTCCACTTTTATACTCTATGAATGCCCTTTTCTTTTCATGATAAAGGTTCCGCACGCTATCCGTGAACCATAGTGGGTGTGATGCACAAACACGCTTTTTTCGAACAAAGGGTATGACGTCGTGCAAAACAGAGGATAGCTTCGTACTAAATTCTTCCCATTGACTTACCACCCCTACTGATTCCAACCGGTCTTTGGAAACTTCCGCTAACCTTCCTCTCAAAACATCAAAGTTAGTTCTCCGAAAACAAGGAACCAATCTTTTGTTATCAACCTTACCCGAGGAAAAGTTACAGTGAAATCTGACGATACGATGATCACTGGAAGAAAACTCTTCCCCCACCGAAACATGTTCAACTAGATCCTCAGAACTAGTAAGAACTAAATCCAAAATAGCAGTACCCCTAGTGGCTTCTGATACATGCTGATACAAAAAATTTTCGAGCACCAACTTAAGAAAGTCTCCTTCATACTGATTTCCAGTTCTCCCAATCAATACCTGGGTAATTGAAATCGCCTAGTATGAGAACCCTCTTACGCTTACACATGTAGGAAATTTCATCATGCAATTTGGCGATGTAGTTTGGATCCCTATTCGGTGGATTGTAACAAACGCCAACTATAAGTTTATGGTGTCTTTTGTTCTCAAGTTCAACCCATATGGTTTCAATATCACTTCTCTGCACGTTACACTCTCTAGCCTTCAAACAGGATTTCACGTATATCAACACTCCACCTTCTTTCCTATCAGATCTATTTCTCAAAAAAGTATCGTATTCTGAGATGTGTAAGAAAGATTCATCCCCATCGTTTGCTCAAGATTCTGTAATGGCTATAAGATCCAAGCCCTCCACAACTATCATAGTTTCTAAAAAATCTTTCTTATTACCCAAGCTCCTGGCATTTATTAACACGCATTTTAATTTGCCCGGTGGTTTAGTGTCAATCGAGAAGCCATCCAAGTCAGAGGTGTGTAATTCCCCGTCAGTACTGTTGTGATTACCATTAACTAACCCGCATTCCCGACTACGTGGTCTGGGAGTAAAAAACCTGACCTAAGACTATCGTAAACCTCCCAGACCCCCCTCTTATTTAGATTGATCCCATCCGAACGAAGCCACCTATCGGTAAATGCGGGAAGCTCCAAGAACGTGACCCCAAGTGAGAAGCAAATGTCCTTCAGGCCTATTTTGAATTGGTGGATCCTATTCCTATACCCCTACTACCCCTTGGCAGCACTGGAATCACTGCCACATCTGAACCCCCCTCCCTAGCGGATAATAGTAAATCCCGGTACTCTGACAGAGACTCACTAATATTCGTTCCTACCTGATTTGTTTCCACCCACAGAATCACCCGCAAGGGCAACTTTCGGCGATGAAAAACGTCTTGAACGTTGCCAATCTTCCCCCCAGGAAGACAACAGCGCTCGAAACCCCGAAAATCCCTACACACTCCGTTCCCAAGTTCCCTAACCATAGAATCGCCGATGATTAAACCCCTATCACTATCCCCCTCTACCTCATCTACGACCACCCATTCGCCCTCTAAGCTGTCGTTGTTCGTGGAGATTGCTTCTTCATCAACAGGTGGCTCGACGACTAGAGTCTCCATTATAACCGGGCCCTCTAACTTTTTCCCGTAAATCTTCGACCTCGATTTCCAGCCTTTTCCTATCCAAGTACCCTTTACAGTTGAAACTATCAGCTACTATACCCCTAGACCAGGGAAACCTCCCGTCGCAAGCTCTACACAACATTAGTCGAGTCGAGGTCGAGGCATACTAACACTATTGCTAAAGCTAGATAATAATAATAATTAAAAATAGGAAAATGAAAAACGTTAACAGGAAATTAAAATAATGTAAAATACATTACTATGCAAAATATACGTAAGAGATTGTACGAAAAAATTACGTAAAATAGAATGTACGAAAAAATTACGTAAAATAGAATGCTCAACACTAAATCACGAAGAATAAAATAAATATGTAAATAAAGAATAGAACACACTCTAAAAAAAGCATTAAGCTACAAAGTACAATTTTTACTTCTTAGAATTAGCTAACTATCTCAAATCACACTAACACTTTAACTATAGGCCCAAGTGGAAGGAAAAACAAAGTTATTGAGAGAACCTGGGAAAAAGTATACACTGTTTGATAACCCTAACGTCCAAAAAACCTACGAATTTATATCAGAGAAGCGAGAAAACACAAACCTGGCAAAAATTCAATGAAAATGAAATGCGAACGAGGAAAAAAAAAATTAAGTCAATCGGAAATGCACAACAAAAATTAAAAAAAAATTCAGAGCAATATAATAAAAAAAAACCACTTATCTCGCAATCCAGCGTGTGCTAGAAAAAAAAAAAGAGAACACCGCAGAATATGACCCAAAAATAAACAACACGCTAAGTAAAACACGAGAACGAAGAAAAACACAAAGAAAGACACAAAATGGCGCAATGACGTGGCGGATAATCCTTCGGTAAAGGATATCCGCCTTCAAAAATCTCTCAAAAAAAAATCTCTCAAAATCTCTCAAAAATCACATTGTGCAATTTTTGTACGTGAAAATATCGTACGTCACAAAATAATAATAATGTCCTAAAAAAGTCCTAAAAGCTTCATTAGAAAGTTGTTCCCCTATCTCTTCTGAGTCCAACAGAAAAATTGCAAGTTTCCAAATGATTTACTCCGAGATATTTAAATTCCAAAATTCGAAAAAAGTTAGAAAATAACAGCGTAAATGAGGGGGGGGGGAAAAGCATTGTGTTTTGGTTAATGCTGTTCTTTCCCAACTTTTCACCGATTTTTGAATTCAAATATATCACATACTTGTAGAAACGTAAAATTAAATTGTTGGTCTCAGAAGAGGCAGGACAACAACTTCCTCTAATTCAGTTTTTTAGGGCAGGGTATCCATATAAAAATTTAAATGATTTTATTTTAATTTTATGACATTTGACATTTGCTTTCTAATGATAATCGAAACCATTCCTCTACGACGAAACGGTTGAAGAAATAAAGGCCGAGTTCGGACTTACAGGACACCCTTTATATTGTTGTACCAGCGGGAATCAATGAGAACAATTCATTGAAACTTTTTCCAAATTTCAATGTTAATGATAAAATGTTAAAAAAACTAACTTTTCAGTTTGGTTTTTGAATTGTTTTTATAAAAGAAACCAAAATTAAATATTAACCGTTACCGGAAAAAGAAATGAAATAATAAGTGAAGAGCTTATGAAATATTAATTAACATAGATAATACATAATGTAATTGATTACAGAAAATATAACGAATAGAAAATCGATTTTTTCAAGGGTGTGTGAGAAGGTGAATCTTAATGTGCTGGAGGTACGGAATGGAAAAAAATGTTAAGAACCACTGCTATAAGGTATCAACGATGAATTAGTGGAAGAGAAGAATTTTCTTGTCTATCTGTAATAGTTTCAAGACACAGAAGGGAGAATATATTCATCATTTTTAATTTGACGTGAGTGGCTTCTTCTAAACCGAGCACAACTCCGGTCTAGCGTCAATGGGCAATTTACTACCGTTCTGCTGTTTTTCAGAGTTGCGCCGAAAATGTGTCTGTACCCAACCCTCTACGTAAATACAGCTCCTCGAAAGACTTAATAATATAAGCACCTTTTATGCGTTTCTAGTGTTATGTGTGAAGTTGGTGCTGTCATTAATGTCACACAATAAAAAATCTTAATTTTTATGTCTTAAAAAACCCAATTAGAAAGTTGTTCTTCTATCTCTTCTGAGGCCAACGAAAAATTTCAGTTTTCCAAGTGAGTATTTGCTGAGATATTTGAATATCAGAATTGGAAGATTTGGAAAAGTACATCATAAATGAGGAAAAGAATCATTGTCCATTGGTTTATGCTTTTTTTCCCTCAATTTTCAAGTTCAATTTCCCCAAAATATATAACGCAGAAACGTTAAATTAAATTGTTAGTCTCAGAAAAAAACAGGACAACAATTTTCTCAAATTCGGTTTTTTAGGGCTAGGTGCCCATGTAAAAATTTAGATTTATTTTCCTTTATGACACTCTATTTTCAATCTAAAAACTGGTACAGGGTGATTTTTGAACAAATTTTAAGAATTTTTTAAATTCAAACCATACGTCTACGACGAACTCAAAAAACCCGCATGCAATAAAGACCGAGTTCGGAGTTAGAGGACACCCTGTATATTGTTATACCCGCTGAATGAATGAACGCCAGAACTTTACCACTAGACGTATCCCGTTGCCGATATCTCTTCCAGGGGCAGAATCTGGAACACTTTATTTTTCTGTCAAAAAAAAAAACAAAAAACATAACATACAAAATTTTTATAACATATTTTTCCCGGAAAATTGGGTTTTGTCGCGATTAACAAATTTTGTGGTGATTACAGACGAGATGGGGTTGGGAGTTGGAGAAAAGTTTCCGGGTTTGGTTAGGATGGATGAATTTACACATATTAGGATGGAGGTATATTTTAAAAGCAATTGGAGAGGGGCCTCATGCCATCTCATCTGTTATCTATCTTACACTTTTCATATTATATACATTGGACACAAAGAAAAAAAACAAACGAAATGAGAATCTTATTGTGAAATATAAAATATCCATCTGTGGAACCAATCACCCACTGGAACCAATGAGAACAATTCATTGAAACTTTTTCCGAATTTCGAAAAATGTTGAAAAAAGTAATTTTTTTAGTTTAGGTTTTGAATTTATTAAAAAAAGAAGCCAAAATTAAATATTAACTGTTAGCCGGTTAGCCGAAAAAATAAATTAAATAATAAAGAAAGGAGTTTATAAAAATTATTTATCATACTCAACTAATGAAATTTATTAGAGAAAAATAATGAATAGAAAAGAAAACTGATTATCCAAGGGGTGTGGGAAGATATAAATCGTACTGCACTGGGGGGTCGGGATGGAAAAAATTTTTAGAACCACTGTCTTAGATACAAGCCTCATGTTCTGTCAATATCTGCCGTATCAGACCATCACTGTTTGTCAGTTAGTCAATCACACCAGACACATATATATCCGAGCGTCACCATTGTTTGAAATTCCAACGAAGTCATTCTCAAGAGATGGCCACCGAATGCGATGTGATTTTCGGGAATGAAATTTTATCGAATATTCTGCCCGAGAGGTAACTCAAATAATTATTCACGTTCAAGACATCTACAGAAGAGAAGAGTAGAAGGCAAAATATCGGAATTAATGGAAGCGATTCAAATATCGTTGATGCATTCGATTTGGCATACATACACAGCATAGAAAATCAGTAACCAATATGGTGGATGAATGGCTTTACTTTAGAGACAACCATTTGAACGATCGTTTCAAAGAGAATTTCGATCGAAACTCGTGATTCATCATCATCCTCATTTGTAATGTATAGTTTTTGTTTTTTACACGATCACTTATCTGGTGAGCAGGAATTTCGTATCAGTTTCTGACAATATCGTCTAAAAGAACACCGAAAAATTTCTTGGTAGCTTTGAAGAAAGTGTGTCTTATTGATCGGGTATAAAATTGGGAAAGTGGATATCGTTCCATCGAGGAACAAAGGGAAAAATATCGTTGCTACAAAACAACCAAAAAAATATTTTTTTTTTTTTATTTATTTATAAAAAATATCACAGTTCTCGGTTTTATTAATATTCATACTGATATGCGTGAAGACGCGAGTTTATCGATAAGTTAATGATAGAAATGAAAAGAACAAATAAAAATCCCGATCTTTTATGTAATAATCTGTGCGTGCACAGCAGGGCAAAAAAAAATTGCAGGCATCGAAAGACTAGATATAGTAAAAAACTGGCTGCTTATGTGTGTAGGCAAGGATCTTCATCTTTTCAGACACGGCGGATCAAATTAAAACTTCGGGCACGTGGGCCACCAACGCATGTAATTTAGTGACATCTGGATGAAAGAGGTCAATGGGGTCCCGAGTTAAACAGTTACAAAAATTAATTGAAGACTTTCATTTATTCTGAAAGTATTTCTTTTATTATTAATTATCAATTTCAATTAGTTCTGAAATAATCTTTTTCACTAATTATAAAAAATGGTTTGATTAATTACATGCTGATTAAATTAATTTGTCGTGTGTGTGTGAGAGAGAGAGATTAATTTTAATCTGAAATCACACTTTAATGACTCTTGAATTATTTATTTCGGTAATCCTGAAATTTTTTTGCTTCTCAATACATCTTAAAATCATTTATTTCAATAATCATGCAATTATTTTTTTATTGATCGTGAAATAATTTCTATCAGAAATTACGAAATTATTTGTCTCATTGATTTATTTTATAAGTTTATTTTATAAGGTGTTTTTTATTTATAAGATTTTTTCACTAATTCTGAAATTATTTTTATCAAAAATTCTGAAATTATTTTTATCAAAAATTCTGAAATTATTTTTATCAAAAATTCTGAAATTATTTTTATCAAAAATTCTGAAATTATTTTTATCAAAAATTCTGAAATTATTTTTATCAAAAATTCTGAAATTATTTTTATCAAAAATTCTGAAATTATTTTTATCAAAAATTCTGAAATTATTTTTATCAAAAATTCTGAAATTATTTGCTTCAAAAATTCTGAAATTATTTGCTTCAAAAATTCTGAAATTATTTGCTTCAAAAATTCTGAAATTATTTGCTTCAAAAATTATTTCTTTCATTAATTCTGAAAATTTTCATCGATTCTGAAATTATTTCTTTCAATTATTTGGAGTTTTCGCCAATTTGTTCCGGAACTATTTTTCATTCATTCTAGAACTACTTTCATTTTTTTCAGTTCTTCTTTTATTTATTGTAGTTTTTACAACAGTGTTTTCAGAAATCATTATAATAGTTTGGTTGAAGCATAGACTTGAATAAGTTAATTAGCGAGATTATATCAGAATCGGAAATGCTTTTAAAATCTTATTTAGATATCATTTGCTCCAAGGGATTTTGTTAATGTTCAATTTCACAATCATATTTCCAACTTCGTTGTGCATAAAGAAAATTGTCCAATAGTTTCAATTCCTGAGTTTCTGCTGGAGAAGCATCTCTATTTTACGTTGATTAATGTAGCGATTTTTTTTGCACATGCCAAGAATAATGACGTGTGACTTGTGTTCTGATTACCTGGATATTGAGATAAAGTCTATGAAAGTGTATTTCTATGTTGGTCGTTGCGATAATTTATCTATTTAGAAGACACCAACGAATAAGGCAAATACACAAAAAAAAAATAATAATAAAAGTCCTAATGCATTTCAACACCAATGGGTGCCGTCTTCAGAGGAAAAATTTAACCACTAGTTTCGCTGACCGAGTTTCCCATTTGGGTTGAATACCAAATCTTAACGCTCGGTTGCTCAGCGGAAGAAGTACGTCTGTTCACTTCAAACGTCGTGGTCAGAATGAAGCTGTGAGTCTGCATGAGATACTAATGCAGCGTCCTGATTGGACCTTTGCGGAATAGTGCTATCCGATTGGTCCATTCGAATTTTCTTGTAATTCCCGCTCGAAATGAATTTAAGCCATGGTGTTGCGATCGGGGGTGTAGATTTATTATCGTTCACTAGTATATTTTTGAAGGCCCGAATATATGTGCCTTCGTAGAAATCTAGATCAACTGTGGACTTGACTTTGTGAAAAACTCTCGCTTCTTGAAATTTGAATTTGTGGCCTTCTTGCCAACAGTGAGCGGCGATGGTCGATTTTTCACATTCCTGATTCTTAACACAGCGAGCGTGTTCATTTAATCTTGCTTTTATGGATCTCCTTGTCTGTCCTATATAACCAAGAGAGCAATCACCACATGGAATGTAATAAATGCCCCATTGTTTATTCTGCGGTATAGCATCTTTAAGGGGCATGAAACCAAAGTTTTTAGTGGGCATATCTATGGTTGTTAGATTAAACTTTTTAAGAATCGGTTTGATCTTCAGTGAGAGTATTGGATCGTAGGGTATGACTACACTTTCTCTGAGTGGTCTCTCTGTAATATTTTCTAGAGTAGTTCCTCGTGCCGGTTTCAAGAATTTTCTACTTAATTCGTCAACGATCTTGGTGTTGAACCCCCTGTCTATCGCAATTGCTCTGATGGTTTCAAGTTCATAGTCTAAAGTGTTCCGATCTGAACAGATGTTAAATGCTCTCGCTACATAGGTGCGAAAAGACGAAAGGCACATATATTCGGGCCTTCAAAAATATACTAGTGAACGATAATAAATCTACACCCCGATCGCAACACCATGGCTTAAATTCATTTCGAGCGGGAATTACAAGAAAATTCGAATGGACCAATCGGATAGCACTATTCCGCAAAGGTCCAATCAGGACGCTGCATTAGTATCTCATGCAGACTCACAGCTTCATTCTGACCACGACGTTTGAAGTGAACAGACGTACTTCTTCCGCTGAGCAACCGAGCGTTAAGATTTGGTATTCAACCCAAATGGGAAACTCGGTCAGCGAAACTAGTGGTTAAATTTTTCCTCTGAAGACGGCACCCATTGGTGTTGAAATGCATTAGGACTTTTATTATTATTATTTTTTGTGTATTTGCCTTATTCGTTGGTGTCTTCTAAATATTCTTGGGCAAAGTGGATCAACTCTTCTATATAATTTATCTGTGTATATAGTTCTCACATAATGATTAATAAAGTTTGAAAATCCACATTGAGCTTTGGGCTTTTGAATATCCCGAAATGGAATTAGAAGTATCACTGAAACTTTTGCGATATTATTATCAGCATTGTCATGAGATTGTGAGTGTCACGGAGAGAAATTGGAAATTTCCATAGATGGAGATGGCTAAAGGCTTCGGCCTTAACGTCCCTCACGTATTTACTTTGTTGGAGTTGTGAGCAATTCGCGTTCTTGCTATCTACCTTCCTTATTTTGAATTGAAGATGGTAAATGATTATATTTTCATGTTACGTAAGTACTATGTTGTAAGTTTGCCTGCTCTCGGCGGTGAGACTTTTACAAATGGGTGACAGGTTCGCATTCGGACCCCGAGGTTGGAAAGCCACAGGAAAACCAACTTCAGCCAACCACCACTGTACGGTACCGTCACAACGGGGTTCTAGCCTGGATTCTTACAACGAACTACTACTATACTTTACCGCACTCCAAATCCAGTCATATTGCCCCATACAACAATCTACTACCGCTTGAGCTTGGTCGGAAATCTTTCTGCCGGACTTCCGGCGTGAAGATATTGGAGCACCATAAATAGGTGGTTGCCTCAAGTTCGGTAGGGAAAGAACATATCTATGTCCTTTCCCGGGATCAAACCCGTGGACCTGACGATAGCCTTCATGGCTGTAGGCGAGTATTTAATCACTGCACCTGTTACCTTCACGATGAACTAGTCCCCAGTGCCATCTTTTACGTGTCCACGCAGCGGAAAAACTTGAAAACATCATGCATGACGAGAGACATCGCGCAAAGATTGAACATATAGGAATGCGCAAGCGTAAATGAAGGTGATTTCTTTCAAGTAAAATTTGTTTTCGATGCTACGTTTGGCAACCTATCGCCAAACGTCAAGGGTTGATTAACGATTAATTAAAGGTACTGCTTTTATTTTGTCATGACGGCTCACTGGCGTGGGGCCGGCGTTATGAACTTAACAATGGAAATGAATAATGTGTATGAGTCAACACTCTTAAAAAAATTGATGGTTGATGTGATTTTGCGGTTTTTTATGATGACTCCCTGCTCGTGCTGCGCCCATTGATCCACCACCCCACACAGAAAACGCATCATGACCCTGCACCCGTCTGGAAATGTCGAGACACTTAATATCAGCATTGAGTACAAGTGAACCTAAACTTTGTTACGTGCCATCATTAAAAATGATTACGTGCCATCATTTAAAATAATTAACTTTTGCGATGGTTTGAAAAACAAAAAAAGAGGAAATTAATTAAATCAAAGATCGTCAAAAAATCGTAGATGAAAGGGGGGAACATTTAGATGTAATGAGTGAAATCGAACGAGGGATCTTTGGAATGATAGGCCTACCGACTACGCCTTTGGTAGGCGCTGATTTTCAGTTACAGTCAAATATACAAAGCATCCCGTAAGTCTTAATTAGGCATTTTATCTCATCAACCGTCCGTCTTCTTAGAGGGATAGTTCCAACTTAGAAAATGATCAAAATGGGCTCGGAAATCACCATCTACTAGTTTTGAGCTTGAAAATACAGTGTGGCAACAAAAGAATTCAATGTTTCTAAGTGCAATATGCGCTGAGATATTTGAATTTACAAATTGGAGAAAAGTTGAAAAAGAATAGCATAAGTGAGAGAAAGAAATGTTGTCCGTTAGTTTATGCTGTTCTTTCCCAACTTTTCTCAGAGTTTTGAATTCACAAATCTCAGTGAGTATTGCACGTCTGTTGGCCCAGAGGAGACAGGGCTATAAATTTCTAGTTAGAAGCTAGAAAACAGAGGGAACGTACAAAAAGTTAGGTATTTTGTGACACGCTGTATTTTCACTCTCAAAACTGGTACAGGGTGATTTTCGAGCACATTTCAAGCATTTTGAAATTAGAATCATAACTCTACGAAAAAAGGTTGATAAGAAAAAGGGCACATTAGCACTTGCAGGACACCCTGTGTATATTTATGAACATCCGCTAGTCACCAGAAGAAGTGATGGCGCTTATTGGGAGTAGCAAACTCTTTTGATGATCATCACCCACATGCCAACATGCTCAATCCTGCTGTGAGTCCCTTCTCATATACGAAATAAAGTTCGTGTGTGTAGCATAAAATTTTCGTTTGTGTATTTTCCTTTTGCGCAATTCAAAAATTTGTGGCGATGCTTGTCTTGTACAATTTTTATAAATTTATTATATTTTTCACTAGCTGATACCCGGCGACGTTGCCCGCCCCGTAAAAAATGTATATATGTATAGCTTATTAATTATTTCTTAATCAAAAAAATTTCTGCATAAAGTAAGAGAAAATTACTTTTATTTTTAAATATTTTAATTAAAATCTTCAGGCAATCACTTGTGGATACACAATATTTTTTCGGCTCAAGTAAGTTGATACCTGCCACTGCTAACGACTGGCCTTGCGCTTTGTTGATTGTCATGGCAAAAGCTAAACGAATCGGGAACTGTAATCGCTTGAAAGTGAATGGCATTTCTTCGGTGATAATTTTGATACGTGGAATGAAGACTTCTTTTTCTTTGTCAGATCCAGTTAGAATCGTTGCTTCAATGATGCAATTGTGCAATTTCTTTATGCAGAGTCTGGTGCCATTGCAGAGTCTCGGTGTGTCCAAATTTCTTAAAAGCATTATAGGTGCTCCGACTTTGAGGGTCAAATTGTGTGGTGGCACACCCGGAATATCCAAAGGAGTTCAGAAATTCTGCAGGATACAGAACTAAATGTCTGTGCCGTGTCTGTGACAGTGTCAACCGATTTTTAAGATGTGGAGTCTCCTGGAATAATTTTTAGGATTTTTTCGTTGATCTTGTTCACACTGTCATTTTTCGGTGCCAGAATCGCTCTCAGAAAGCCACTCATGGGTTTGGTCATTTTGTTGAATGTTTCGGAAGACTTTGTCTGCAAGTTCTTGAACTGAGTTTAACAACTGGCAAAATCCATTTGGGAACGTAATCGGTCCAGTGCTTGGGTCTACTGGTTGGTCAAATGATGTGAAAATGATAGCAGTGCTGAGTCATTTTGCAGTTGAACTCGCATGTTGGTGGATAATGATAATTTTTTAACTTCGTGCCAGAGTGTTGATGATTTGAGGCAAGCATTGAGTTCATCAGTTGGCGTTGAACATTTTATTCCCAGTTTTGTCAGCGTAGTTGTTGTTCTCTGTTGTTAGCGACGTCATACGTCCAGCTTGTGCAGCGAATATTATTCAAACGCCTTTTTTAAATTGAAACTTTACCTATACGATGGGCGGTTGATGAGATAAAGACCGCATTATCACTTACAGGACACCCTGCATATAGGCTAGCAGAAATACTTCTTCCGGGTTTTCTGCAATTAATGGGAGGATTTGAAAAGTGACAAACCGTTATAAAGGAATAAACTGTTATAATAACAGAATTAAAGGTGTGACAAACCATTGTAAAGGCATATATTCCCGTCTGAAACGCATTGTTGGAAACCACGGTAACCAAAGTAAACGTTCCGAAAGTAATTGTTGAGGCCCCAAAACTATTGTTGCCCGACAGTTTTTCGCCCATTTCGGGCATTTGCCCAGCTCTGACGAACTTTTAAAGTAGCCTACGGTTCAATCCCGGACCTGTTTGGTATATATGCAACATCTGGCGACGATCGGTCAAAAACTGTAGATTTGTATAAAGAACATACATACATACATACATACTTTCACATTTATATACAAGATGCCACTCACTAGCTAGGCATTATCTAGTGTGTTCTTGCATTGGAGTTCAGTCTGGCTCCAACTGTCGACCGAACATGTCGTAAAAATCTCTCTCTCTTCTATTAAATAATTTACAAAAAGAAAGGAGTCATGACTGTATGTTTCCGAAATAACAACCAGACACATTCACCAGCACTAGCATCACCATAAATTCATATTTATTCACCCTGCGTTTAATTATACAATTTGTTGAAACTCGGTTCGTTTGATTTTACAAAAATGTATATACGTACTATATGCGTATGTAATATGTACATAACGAGAGCATTACATAGGAGTTTTGCAATGACGAAAAAAAAAAGAATGTATCCGATGTGTATATGAATAGGCTTAATGCAACTCTTCATCAAAGAAAAAAGATCCGAGATTCGGTCGTGAGAGAAGAATTTTTCTTGTCGCCTCTCCCTCTTTCGATGTATTAATCTGCGGCAAGAGCCTTTTGAGGATTAGAAGCTTCAACTAGGATTAACCTGACAGTTTGACGTAATAATTTCTGTGGACGAAAATTATTAACTGAGTTAATCTGCAGCTCGTGTTACAAGATTCTTCGGTGAGAGAGAATTGTTCGAAGCCCCGTTCCATTCATTTTCTCTAGTGGTTTTCTAGGGATGATTCACTCCACTTTACTTTGGTATTGCCAAGACACGTACTTGACATAATTTCAACTCCAATATCATGTTTTTTATAACCAAAGTAATGAACGGAAACAAGACAGATCTTTTTTACCTCAATATAATTAGTCTTGGTCAGTGGTTCTCAAACTTTTGTCCTTTACGGCTCTCTTGCCCTATTCATGGTTCATCTATGGCTCCCCAGAATATATAACTTAGTAGATATTAGGTATTCATAACAAACACCGCTTCGAAGCCTAAATAGGTACACGCATCAGTATTTTCAGCTCGTCACGACGCCCCTGAGAAAGGCAGTCGAGTAGTTAGGGAACTAGCTTCTCACTGTGCAGGTCTGGTTCCGAATCCCGGTTCGGGCATGGATGTTTACTAACACTAACAAATTCCCTGGACGGGTCATGCTGATCCCTTGGGAATACGTGAGGAGAGCGTTATTATTTAAAAAAAAAGGTTGGCGATGCTCCTAGGAGCCGCAAAGCACAATTTGAGAAACACTGTTCCAGGTGTTCCGACGTTCATAGTACAAACTTGAAGGATAGTAGGACTAAACTAAACATTTTGATAAAAAATGCACGGTTTTATTTTTTAAATTCAGACACTTGCGAGTGCATTTCATAAAAAGCTAAAGTTGGAAACCCCAAATTCATAGTATGGCTAGAATTTGTATTTTAATTCTCTGAGAGGTTTTTGTTTGGCATTTTAGTAGTAAAAAATTGCATATAGTGGGCTGGATTGCTCTGCTATAATATCAGAATACCCTTTTTTCTTTCGTTTCGACAAATTAGAACATCTAAATAAAAATGTATGACTACCTAAATATTTCTCAAGCAAATAGTTTTCAACTTGTCTGGTTAAGTGTAATAAGTAGGACTAGGATTTTTATGACCTAAAAAGTGCTTGAAAATGCTCTATAAAAATGCATTTATGTCCTAAAAAACTAAATATATGGTCTATAAAACAAGAAAAATGCCCTAAAAATTTTACTCTTTCATTTCCGGTAAAGCTAATTTTAGTGAAATGACGTATCAATGAGGAATATTAATGTGATTAAAACTACTTTATATATACGAGTATGTTGTATTACACCGAAAGATTCTACGAGAGGCCTATGATTTGGCCAAATGGAAAGGCCTCTCATAGAATCTTTCGGTGTAATACAACTTTAAAAAAAGTTTAGTTTCAGTACCAAACTGTAATGACTGCTTAAAAGCATATCCCATGGGGAAAAAACAACTTAGCAGAAATTTATCAATAAACGTTGTGCGGAATGGTGGCATAGTCGCTTCAAAATGGGAGAATAGTTGCACCTATTTCAAGACAAACTTTCCCGATATAGTTTTCGCTCAATAAGAATTAAATATTTTTCATGTTACACATAATTAATTCACTGTTCTGTTGGTTGATACAAAATTCGTTTAGTACGAAATATTTTTCTGTATTTTTTCGAATTCGTAACTACGTTCGACATATACTTGGTTTTTGTTTTTCTATGTTGATGTGGTAATGCATACAGACAAAAAAACCCGCATTGTTACTTCCGGATTCCAGCACTTCTTGAGCACATAAAATAGATGATAAATCAATTTAATCAATAAAAATTATAAAAAAATTACTGCAATGTTATTCTTGGAGGGGGGAAGAGAGCAATAGAAGACGAACTTGAGATATCACCACGAAACCTTGAGGACAAAACTACTGAAAGTTCTGTCTCTAGCATGAAGAAAGGGAGAGAAGGAATTGGTATTGCCACTACAACTATAGGCTTAAACTTGTATCCGGTCCATGGGCATAGAGCCCCCTCCCCAACATTTGCCACTACCTTCAAAGTAACCTATGGCAATATTAGGTTGGAGCCCCCACCTCCAGTATTTTTGAGCCCATCCAATACATGTATTTGCAATAACTTTACGCCTATGACTAGGATGAATGTACAGATGCTCTAAACACTAAGATACTCATTTTTTTCTATCTCGACTTTGCATAAGTCTTTCAGTAGAGAAGAGGGAATGGAAAGAAACAAATATTTCTCATGAAAATGCAGAGCTATGTAAAATAATGCGTTAAAATCATTGACACATGCTCTATCACTTAAAAATTGTGAAGTATGCAAAAAAAAAAAAAAAAAAGCAGAAGGACATAGAAATCCTAGCAATAGTTATGTCTTCTCTGGTCACGCATGTAAGCCTATCTTCCAATCTCAAGCAGTATTCGTGGTTTCAGTTACTTGGCTGATCAGAAAATGGCGAGCATGAGTGAGGTTGAAACATGTAATACATAGATGCCGGCATAAATCTTGTCGAAGTTGCCGGGTTAAGCAGATCAACATCATCCATCCGAATGAATTCAAATAACAACGATGAATGAATTAAATGTATATGTATATAAGATACAATGGCATTTTTCCCGTTAAATATCAATCTTTTATTTTTTTCTGTATCTAATTTGTTTATGCAATATCAATGGATGCACAAACTTTTTGGAACACTTAATAGAGTTTTATTAAGAAAATAAAAAAAAAATATATATATATATATAGAATTTTTATCAGCCCTGTGATGTTCGCTTTTGTTACACATATTATTTTGTGCAAACAAAACAACATTATGGGCTGAATTTTGTGTACAACATAAACGGCGATATGACCACATGAATGAATGAACGCCCGAACTTTGCCACTGGACTTATCCCGTTGCCGAGATCTCTTCCAGCCCAGCTTCATAGCAAAGACTGGAACAGGCGACATGACCACAGAAAAAGATTGCTACCACAGAGAATCTCACATCCAGAAGTTAGCGCACCAATTTCTTGGTGAGTATAAAACAGGCGGTCGTTCGGAATCGGCAATAAATTGTAGGTCCGGTTTAATTAGCCCTCGTGTGCAGAAAATGACCGTGGTGCGACAAAAATTATCAATGGACGTCCTGAATTCGTCATACTTAACAGAAGCTTGTGCATAGGCAAATGCTCTTTAAACTTAATAATCCCCAATAAAGTTTATATATAATTATACTAATCAACACTGATTTTGTTCTCGATGATATTTCAGTGATTTTAGGGTTGTTTTGGGCTCCGATGCTAAAGTTGGTATTGGTTTTGTCAGATTGGCTCATGTTTTTAAGATAAAGTGGAAATTAAATTTCAATGGTAATAATGGTACATAAGCAACATACAAATCACGCTGAAATACTGTGCGTTATAAAAAAATACAGTTAATCATTAGCAAAAATATTTCATTGGCTTTAGGATGGTTTTGGGGCGCCGATTCAGAATCTGGCATTGTTTTTGCCGAATTGACTCTAGTTTTTGAGATAATGCATACTCTTAACAGTTTGATTTCTATGATACTTATGTATTATCATTGGAATTTAATTTTCACTTTACCTCAGAAACTAAACCAATCTGACAAAACCAATGCCATATTAGGAATCAGCACCCAAAAACGACTCTAAAACCATTAGAATTCCTTTAAGAACGTGGGGATTTTTTTTCAGCAGTTTATCAGTAAATGCGATAAAATCCCAACATATGAACAAAACTTATCAAACTTAGTTTGATAAGTTTGGTATATGATGGTTACATGATTTTGTTAATTTTGATTTCTTTTTATTTTGTCGACCTTGAAGAAATTTAACTAATGGAGATAATATTTCCGCTGCTTTAGGCACGAATCTCCTATAGAAATTAAATAGGCCTAAAAATCTGCGTAATTGTGTTACAGTTTCTGGACGAGAAAAATCTTGTATTACTTTAACGCGATCTGAAAGTGGTTTAATTCCGTTCTCTGAAACGTTAAAGCCTAAGAAATTAATGTTAGAAACACCGAAGATGCATTTCGATGGTTTAAGACTTAACCATAATGATTTAGCCTATCGAAAAGTTCGCACAGATATTTGAGATGTTCTTCCTCTGACTCTGAAGCAATCAGAATATCATCCAAAACTGTATAGGCAAAAGGCAAACTGCGAATAACTTCATCAATGAATCGTTGAAATGTTGCGGCTGCATTGCATAGCCCAAATTGCATTCTTGTACTTTCGTACAGGCCAAAAGGAGTAGTTATGGCAGTTTTATGAATATTATCTGAATGAATGGGTATTTGATGATATGCTTTAATCAAGTCAACATGCGAAAATATTCTTTTTCCATGCAGTTCTGCAGTGAAATTCATAATATGAATAGGGGGACATAGGGAACTGTGTGCAAACGTGTGTGCTTGACGTGTTCGTTGGAGCTCTGTAAGTTACATAGTATTTTTCATAATTATCAGCGTTGTTCGGGGAGATTTTGTTATATTCTCTTATCGGAAGTGGTGAATGCCGAGTTCATGACATTTTTGTTTTAAATAGAACCACGACTGAATTTCGTTTCTGGATTTTTTTGAAGTTTAATTGAACCGCCCATAAACATGGCGGTGTAAACAAACAGTGCTGGTTGTATTTGATGCAGTCACAGCCGTCGTAGTCAGAAGCTCGAAATTATTATTCATATGTATCAGAGCAGTTTTTTCTGATAGGAATGCCTGATGAACGCCCTCTATCGTCCTCCGGAGGCAATGTTTTTAATGGAGAATTTTACAAAAGCTTAGATGAAATGTTCGAAATTTTTACGGGAGTTTGTGACAGGAAATCTGTGAGGGCATCGGAGAGACAACGATTTTTGGATTTGAAATCTCAGATCTCGAAGTTATTTGAGGATGCTCACGTCGCTTCGAATAGACGTTCGGGAACTACGAGTGTAAGCCCTAATTTTTCTTCTGCTGGTCAAGAGTTTAGCAGTTTATCAAATCTCATCGTAAATAATTTTCAGAAATTTGAAGAGCGTTTCAGCAAACTGGAAAGTCTCACTCAAATTATTCCGAAGATGCAGTCGGATATTTCTGCCTTGTCGAGCACTCTCCGCCCCTCTGTGAATACATCGATAAAACCAATCCAATCGGAATCAACACCTCAATCTCTTGCAGCTTCAGTTTCATTTGCCCAAGTGTTGACTCAGACTCATCCAAATAATGGTGAAACGTCAGAGCGGGATACCATGCGTGAGGTTAATCGTCCCATAGGCCCAGTTCGATTACATCGCAGGGATGAGCAGAGATTGGCAGAAACAGCGCCAAATGGTCGTCGACATAACATCAGAGTTGGACAGGCTGTATCGTCGCAGATACGTGTAGTGCCAGCTCTTCGTAAAAGGCGATTATTGGTGAATAGGTTTGATGTGGAGACTTCAGTATCGGACGTACGCGGGCTATTCCAGAATACTCAATTCGAGTTTGAGTGCGTGAAGTTGAACACGAAGAACGTTATGCATTACGCTTCTTTTGTCTTGACTAGTGCTGAAGAGAACTATAATATCTTAAGTGATCCATCTCATTGGCCAGTTGGAATTCATATAAGAGAATTTTTTGGAATTCCGAGATTTATTCTAGAGGATTCGTCTGGACAACAAGCTACAAATGACGACTCTTCTACTAGAGAGGTCTCTAACGGCCCAGAGTGACTAGGAAGATCACTGGGATATCCGGATCCACCTAAAGGACCATGTGATGTGTTTGGAATCTTTTTGAATCCCCGCAGTCTCTGCAATAAACTGTATACTTTGCATTCATTTTTCGAAACTTATGATCCCTCTCTTGTATGCGTATCCGAATCATGGCTGTCCCCAAGTCTACCCGATTCCCTGCTATGCCCGCGGGGATACGACGTGTTTAGATCTGATAGATTGTTCGCTCCTGGAGGTGGTGTCTGCATATTCGCAAAAAATAATTTGAACCCGTCTGCTGTTATGGCGAGAACTGATACAAATAATGCTGAAATCGAAATAATAGCTGTGGACATTAAAGTCGGTATTCAGTGTGTGCGCGTGATCTGTGCTTATATTCCTCCGGACAAATCTTCCGATGCCGGACATTTACATTGTTTTTTCGATGCTCTCAGACTATATTGTACAGTTAGATATCCCATCGTATTGGCCGGCGACCTGAATATGAGAAACATAAAATGGGATTCATACCACCTCATATCTACACATGCAACTGACAGATTCTTTCTTGCCTCTATTGCAGACTTGGGATTCAATCAACTTGTTGACTTTCCCACTAAGGGAGAGAATTTCTTGGATCTTCTTTTGTGCACTGTTCCCGAATTTATAATCGACATACGATCATTGCCACCCTTCTGCAATAGTGACAGCCCACCGCATATACCATTTCTCTTTCGTCTGCCTAATTTAATAGCCAATAATTATTCAGGCTTGGCTAAACATGACTTTAGGAGTGCGGATTATGACGCTCTTTCTCTATTACTACATGATCTCTTTGGTTCTATCCGGGAAAAGCGCATGTCTCCCCTCGATGCATTTCAAACTTTCTTTTTGAATTGTTGGAGGTATATTCCTCGTATGTCAGTAAAACTTAGCAACGTGGCAAATAAAAGACTGCGACTAATCGGTAAGAGGAAACTGATTGCTTGGCGCAATTTGAGGAGGTATCCGAGTGTTCTAAACAAACGAATATATTGTGCCATGGCTCAGGAATACAATGCGTACGTCGCATCAAGCGAGAGTGCACACCTCCGTTCGATTTGTGGCAATAATAATCGTACTGCCTTCTACAAAGACGCTCGACGGAAACTACGTTCGGCTGCATCTATATCATCCCTTGTTGTAGATGGAGCTATAATTACTGACAGTCAATCTAAGGCTGATATATTTGCGGACATATTTTCAGACGCTTACTTGTTACCGTTCGCGACAGAAGTTCATTTTGATGGCGGCCTTATGCAAGACCATTCCCAATTCATCGATATGTTTGATGCTAGAGGTATCGCTTCTTTAATAGATGCACTGCCTTCTCGCTCTTCTACTGGGCCTGATGGTATCCCCGGTAGCTTCTACAGGGCCTTACGAGACGAGGCATCTTATTTCTTGAGTGCAGTGTTCCATTATTTTTATGACTTTGGTATGATACCCAATTCCTGGAGGAATGCCATAGTTCGTCCTATTTTCAAAAATAAAGGCAAATGTTCTGATCCTCAAAACTATCGCCCGGTATCATTGACTGATATTTCTTCTAAAATATTCGAAAGATGTCTGGTCCAAAAACTTCTTACATTTGCTATCAATTCAGGGTTTATACCATCTAATCAATTTGGTTTTGTTCCTGGTCGATCACTATTAATCCAACAACTAATTTGCCACGACTATTGGACAAATGCCGTTGAAGAAAAAACCGAAATTGATATATTGTTTATTGATTTTCACAAAGCATTCGATAAAATAGACCGCTCTCTTCTAATCACAAAGCTATTGAACTTGGGTGTGCCAGAAAAGATGTGCCGAATACTGCAGTCATATCTGGGCTCTAGAACTTTTCAGGTTCGTGTTGAAGATTGCCTCTCTGGGAAAAAATGCGTATCTAGCGGTGTAGTTCAGGGCTCTGTGTTGGGTCGACTGTTGTTTGTACTATTCACGTATGACATTGCTTTTTACACTCATCCAATTCCACTAGTACAATTTTCTGATGATGTTAAACTGTTTTTTCCCACGTCTGAACACACAGAGCTTAATTCTGCCTGCCAACGTCTCCACAACTGGACTGTGGTCAATCGTCTTCCAATTTCCGTTAACAAAAGTGGTGTCATGCACATAGGGGGATACAGAATGAGTCCAAGCTACTCGATGGGTGGCGAAGAGCTCCAGAGGTTCACTTCCTACACTGACTTGGGGATCACCATTTGCAGTACCAGAAATTTCGACTTACATTATTCGAATATAGTGTGTAAAGCGAGACGCGCTTCTTATGTCCTACGGAAGGCGTATGGAAAATGTGATACCGCTACACTCATGCACGCATTTACCGTTTTTATACGTCCAATCCTGGAGTATTGTTCGCAAATATGGTCTCCGTACAAAGTGAAAGATATAAAATTCATCGAAAAGGTCCAGAAGTCATTTACCAAACAGTTTTGCAGTCTGCGTCATCGCCCATACGAGGAAAGGCTGAGATGTCTCGGCGTCCACTCTTTAGAATGGCGTCGCCTTGAAGCCGACTTAAAGCTGTGCTTCAAACTTGTACACAACTTAGTATATACGGGTCAGTCAACTCCATTTTTTGAAATCAATCCCAGACCATCACTGAGAAGACATTCATTACAAATAAAAATTCCAACTGCCAGGAACAATGCTAAATTTTATAACTTCCGATGCCGAGTTGGAAGAGTATGGAACAAATTACCACCAGATCTCGTATGTTCATCTACATATCACAGATTCTGTCACTCTCTCAACGCTTCTGATCTTTCAACATTTTTAATGTGCTATGCATTTTAGTTCATGTCGGGTTTTATTGGTGCATATATGCTTGTTTTATTTATATAACTTTTTTTTCCCATCAGTTCTATTGATTATTTCAATTTGGAATTACATGTGATGATTTTTTATTTATTTATTTTTTTTTTTTGTGTTTTTTTTTTTAATATATATATATATACATGTATTTTATTCTGATTTATATATTGAATTTTATTGTGTAAACATGTTTATTTTATTGTTTTTTTGTGTTCGGGGATTTTTTTTTTTTTTTTTTTTTTATTGGCGTCATCTTTTATGCATTTTTCTCTTTGTATATATTCGTGTGTATGAATGTGTACTGATGTTCCCTGCCGTCTCTTTCCAATTTTATTGATTGTTTGAATAGTGCACCTGTGGAGTTAGAGCCTACTGGCCTTGCACAGGTTTGTATATAATAAATAAATAAATAAATATTAGGCACACTATACCTGTCTTTCACTGTTTGCGCATTTAGTGCACGATAATCGGTAGTCGACTGGTCTCCAGTCTGTGCAATCTTTTTTTTGGTACAAGATGTAGTGGAGAAGCGTAAGGACTTTTTGAAGGGCGCATATGGCCTAAATTAATTATTTGTTGGAATTCATCTTTTGCGGCACGTAAACGATCTGGTGCAAGTCATCGTGGTTTTGCAAACACCGGTTGACCAATTGTTTCGATATGATGCACAATGTTATGCTTTATTTCTACATTTGCACGTGGTGGTTTTGTTATCTCGGGAAATTCTTTAAGTAACTGATGATATTGAGTGTCGTCTGTAATCAGCTTGATTGAGTGAATTGATGCTGATTGAATTTTTGCTATAGCTGATAAATTGGTTACCGAATCAAATATTTTTCTTAATTTTAGATCAGGAGTAAGACCGAAATTGAAAAGAAAATCTGCACCTATTATTGGCGTGGACACATATGCTACTAAAAATGGGCATTGGAATTTTCTTCGTAAATTCAAATCAATTGTGAAAAGTTTTTTTCGATATACATTAATGTTAGATGCATTTGCCGCATGTAAAGTGAATAACACTGGTTTCATGCGATCGACAGAGTTCGCCGGAATAAGCGAAACGTCAGATCCTGTATCAATAAGAAAATTTATGTTCGTCTTTTTATCTGTTACAAAAAGGCGACGGGATTTTGTGCGCAAAGTGAATGCCGCCTCTACACTCTGCTCTCCGCGTTTCCCGAATTATTGTAAGTGCACGGTTGTTCACATTTTCGGGCATTTTGGCCAAATTTTCTGTGATAGAAACAAAACTGATTGTTTTCCCGACAGCGACTTCTACTTCTATACCTAAAACTACGTCTGCCTCTGTATCGAAAATTAGGCCTTCGGCCTAGAGCTTCAATACGATCCGATAACTTCCTAATTTCGGCAATTAAAAAAATTTCCGAGGAACTTACCGTTTGAGAGGATGCAGAGGGAGTGCTACTGGCTATCGGTGAAACATTGTACTGATTTACTTCTATCACACGATCGGCTACTTCAGCTCGTTCATCCAAGGAGAGTGGCACAACGGCAGCTAAGGTGGATTGTACGTTAGAAGGAAGGCGTTGCACAAACAACGGATCCAAAAGTTCATCTGGAACTTTGTGTGGCTCCGCAAGGTGTTTCATGGAGCGGAGTAACTCAGATGGTCGTCTGTCACCTAACTCTTCACCAGCCAGTAATTTCCCGATTTCTTGTGTCGAACTGTCGCTTGTTCTTTTTGTCAGTTCGGTTTTTAGATGTTGAAATGGATCTTCTTCGTCTGGATTGAGAATGACATTGCGAACGAGTCCTGCAATTTCTGGTGTCAGAGTGGAAACAACGTAATTATATTTGGTTAAGGAATTGCTAATTTCCTTAGCACACCCAATTTAAAACTCGCCTCCACCATATGAAACCAAAGGATGGGATCCTTACTGTTATAGTCCGGGATCTTTACAGCTGTAGCTTCCATGGTTTTTCTTCTTTTTCTTTTTTCTGGTGAAGGAGCTGTTCCATGAGAGGTTGAGGTCAGGGAAAGTTCTTCTCGTGGATGGCTCGTCCCTTGCGTCGTCTTTTTTTTCTTTACATCTGTTTGGATGGAGGTATCAGGTTTCGTTCCGGTTACCAATGGAAGACTTTAAATATGGAAGACTCCATGAAGAATATTTTCTGTGTGCGTTTTCAAAGACGGGTCACCATAAATGTAGTGTAAGAATTCACTATATTGTACATGTTGACTTAATATACTTTATTATATAAATTTATTACTATTAAAATTACTATTGGTTAAACTAAACTATTTACATCGCAGTCGAGTACAAACACGTCCGGACATTTAAGTCTCGACTCTCTCTCTGTTGGTATTACACATATACATATAAATGTATAAATATGCACTCGCAGCATTCACAGCGCCAATCACGGATGACTAACGCCATCTGCTGGATTATTGGTTGCTATACAATACTATCGCTACAACTATTCAAAACATCGACATAAAATGAGATTTTGAACCTACAAATTAAGAAAAAGGAAATTAATAAACCTAATGTACACATAAACTCCCAAATAACCTGAAAAAAGGGTAAAATTTCTGCTTTGGGAGAATCAAATGGCAACTTTTATCAGCCACCTCGTTGGGCATTTTGTCTCTTGTGGCCTGTTTATTTCTATTTGTACACAATAACCTCATTCCTTCAAGTTGAAATGTTTGGGATTATTAGCGATTTTTTAATTGACTTGGCCTAAAAGGTAACTGTTTGACGGAAAACAAAGCAATTCTGTATACACATGCGCACATATAGGTACATAATCGATAGAACAAATTCAAAAAAGCAACTTAGCTTTACGCTAAGCTAGTGCTTCCCAACCTTTTTCAGTCCGCGTACCCCCAGCTGGCTCGGTTCCTTTCCGCGTACCCCGAATCCTCCAGACTCCCCCCCCCCCACCCCCAAATCTGTTTCGACCAGTACAGTTTTCTTAAAGGTAACTAAAAGGTTTCTAAAAGGTAACTAAAACAAGGTACATGTTGAATTAAATTAAATAAGTTCATTACTTAGCTCTTTTTTTTCTTTTTGAAGTAAGCAAACAAATTAACACAAAGAATGGGAAAGAAATTAATGTGATGTTTAGGACTGTATTGAATTACAAAGTTTTTAAAAATTAAGCTCAAAAGAGGATAAATACAAACTCAAATCCACAGCTGCGTTCAATTTGCTTCTATATTTATTTTTTATGTAAATATACGAAGAAAACGTATTGGTCAATAAGCTCCGTGTTAACAAACGGCAACAAATACATTATGGCTTTTCTAGAAAGTTCGACGTATTCTCACCGCGGCAAGCCCAAAAACTGACTAGGTTCGCCATTCCGCCATTGAAGAGGATCTTCAGAGTGGTATCTGATGCGGGCTCTAGCGATTTCTCCTTCTATGGAATCAATAATGAAGCCGGTTCAAAATAGTCTTCTTTGAAAAGATTAGATGTCCACCGATCACCCATTTCCGGCTCTGAAAAATATTTTTCAAACGAGGATTTTAATTCTTCCCAGTGGCCGACTGTTAAGTTTAGCCCAGCTTGTGACAAGAAATCGTGAAGTGTTTCAAACACTTCCTAAAAAAAGGGCTACCTCGTGCCGAAGTTCGAACAGCAACGTCAAGACTTAACCCCGGGACAACCACCTAACTTCGGTGTGCAAAAGCAAAGCGTTGTGAAGGATGTCCATGTCTTCACAATTTAAACAACCTGTAGTTGGTAGGATTCACCTAGACAAAGTTGACAACCTTGACCGCTTCATCAAGAACGTTTCGCAAATTTGGAGGCAACGGTTTCGATGCAGGGATCTGTCTGTGAATATAGTAACGAGTCCATTTCATTTTATGAGCGACTTCTGCCACGCGTGCCCGAGGGCCTGAGTAGCAACTTTCCGTGGATTTTCCTCCATCTGTTGTGAGCCCAATGCATTTTTACCATTGAATTCTTTTTTTAAGGAAATAATGATTAATTGCTTCAAATAAGTCTTTAACGTCGTACGACCCCTACGATGGGTCACAAATAAAACGATTTACTTTTCTCTTTCAAGTACTTAGCAATTACAAGTATCACAGAATATTGCGCCACGTCGGTACTTTCGTCGACTTGGATGGAAAAAAATATTTGACAGAGGTATTAAACTCATTATACGAGCACTTTCCTCTGCAAATATGCATCTGACAGCATATTTTCACCAATAGTGTGTTTTTTTACTCGTCTCGCAATACGATAGCTAATCTAGTGGGAGGTCTCTGTAGCTTTGACATAATCACTTTTGGAAGATTCAAAACATGTTTTCGCGTTTACAGGTGCACGGTATTTCATTTTGATGTTTCAGTCCGCTTCCGCAAAGATCTAGTTTTTAGCCACTGATCCATAGCGCAAATCACGTGAGTAGTAGGTGCTTGGTAGAAAAGTTGACGTAGAAAATTGTGGGATTAACACGCACATGCCTCAATAAAAACGCCCACAACAAAACTTAAACACAACACGAATTAATTCTTCACTTTTATGCACAGCCCGGCATGTGTCAACAATCAAATCTGAAACGCCGAAGAATGGTGAGTCGAGAGGAAGGAGTTCATGAATCCCGATCATAGGTTGGGCGGGAGGAGGGAAGGCCGAACCTTCCAGCGGACGCCACCCCTCTGTTATAGAAGATTTCATTGATAGGGAAAGGTCAATATATTACAACTGACAATATTAGTAAAAACCTCTATCTACTTTTAAAATTTCTTTTTCATCTTTATTTATTTTGTTCTTTTTTTAGATGGATGGCCGCCATTACCATTTTCTTTTCGCTTACCCACTAACGGCCTCTCGCGTACCCCCGGTTGGGAACCGCTGCGCTAAGAAAACAGAAATTGAAATTCCAAAATGAAAATAAATTGTCTAAATTGATGAATTGGTTATACAAAGCCATCTCTGACCATCTATTATATTATATCACACTATATATTCTAGCTGCCTTTGGCGCTGATATTGGTATGTTATTATGTGTATTTTGAACTTAAAACTGTTATATAATTCACTCTGCTAAGTTATATTTCTGCTCGGATATAGGTATGTATACATATATCCGTTTTTAAATTATCTTTAAATGATAAAATCGAGTCTTGCGTTAAAATAAATAGAAAATAGACTAAAAAAGAAAGAGTTATCGAGATGTTTTCACTCGAGAATCGAAAAAAAAACAATAGTAAAAGATGGTGGTGAATCAAATCGTGTATTTTTGTTTATTTTCACTTAGTTTCATTTCATCGCATCAATCTTATTGAAGAGTGAGACTAAGAAAAGTTGTTTGAGTGAAGAAAAAAAGAACCTTGTAGACACATTCTCGAAGTGTCCGTTGGGTAATTACGACCAAATTCTCTCGTTCTTTTTCGCCACGGAGTAGATTCTTTCTTTACTATCCTTAAGGAAATGTGTAATCTCACCTTTTTTGAAGAAGATAAGCCGTGCTCTCAGCTTCTAAAAAATCCCTTTTTTGCTTAAACCATTTACAAAAAGTAATAGCAATAATAAGGGTAACGGCCTTTTTATTCCTAAAGAAAGTGTATCAGCGTTTTCTTGGTCGATAGGATTTCTTTGATATTCTGATCGATGTTTTTCCCGTTCGTGAAAAAGATGCAGTTCATGTGATTTGTAGAATTTGACGATAATTATCGGATTCATGCCAAAAAATAGTGTGTGTGTGCGCGTGCGTAGAAATAAAATCTCCAAAAGTTTCCCAGACCCGGAAATTGAGAGGATGGGGGTTCTATTTCCCGCAAGGGCAATTTTTCTCTCCTAAATTCATCTTCCAGCCAGTTATTAAAAACCTTTGTGTATGTTGTCTAACACTTGTTACTACAGTTCGGTGACATATATCCAGGAATTTTCCGTTGGCGATAGATCGAACTTATGCTCGGTTTGAAAAAAAGGTCTCCAGTGAATCTCAAGATAAGGGATTTTTGAACTCACCAGGGTGTGCATAGAAGGAATAAAACTTCATACTTTCTCTAAGCAGAGGTAATACGTATGTAAATAAATAAATGCTGTGGGTGGTAAGCAATGCGTACCGGTACGCCCTCGCCTGTGAAAGGAAAGACCATCGAACTCTCTCTGGCTTGGAAGAAATCTTAAAGATGTAGTTCTGCATATTCCTACTTTTATGATACATGCTTCAAAAATGTACAGCATATCTCGCACGCGATCGTAGACTTGTATCCAGCCCACGGGACTGACCCCCCCCCCCACCCCCACAACATTTGTCATCATCTCCATAGTAACCTACGGAAATATTAAGTTTTACCCTCCTCCCCACAATATTTCCAATAACTTTACGTCTATGTATGCGATGTGTTATTGCTAGCAAAGACAACCACACAGTGAATTCCGGTATGAAGCCTTTACTTTTCTGTTTCTGAATTTCATTTTTAATATGCTTTATCAACCAAATTCGTTTTCTTTAATGTTCTTCTGCACGATTGAGTTTCGAAAAGTAAAGATTTCGATTTTAACGCTTTTATAGATTTCGAACGGTGCTGATGACATCGTAGTCGAGGCAGTAGGATGTTGTCATTTGATTTTTTTTGGAATTTGGTTCACTAATCGTTAGTGCTTTTTCTAAATGCCGTCAAAAAGACCTTTGAGCATTCACTTCAAAAATTGCGGCCTCACTGATTTTCACCAGCATATAGCTTCGATATCTCTGAGATGGGAAGAGGGGTGTGTCAGGTCTTCAAAGGCCTCACAACTATGGGACTCATCTATAGGGAAGTTCATTTATATCCACAATGTGCATCGAGAAATTCGTGAGTTTCCACTTTATGAGCATACTGACTCTCGCGTGCATGATGATGTTACTGAGAAACAAAATCATGGTGATTGAAATAGAATTGATGTTTACCCTCGCAATCTAAATTTTTAAAAAATCTCTCATAAGGAGTTTATTTGAAAAGAAACTCAATTAGTGCAAAAATCGATGAGTAAAAGAATAAACTTTCCTAATTAATGGATACATTAGCTTCCTGAAGCTTTTTACTTGTCTTTGTTTATCATAGAAAAAAATTAATTAAAAAAATAGAGAAAAAAGACATGTTCGTTCAAAGATGGCAATTGCTATCATAACTCACTAGAATCTCAACGTTGCCAAATGTTTCCAACTTTATTGGAGGGGGATTAATTAGACTGAGCATAATGACATGTCGTAGATGAAAAAGAATATTTACTAATACTTAATCGGAACTATTTCACCGACGAATAAAAACTGTTTTTTTCCTTCAGGCATTTTTTTTCTTCTTTCATGCAATAAAAATAGATGGTTTGGATTAGAATGACGTCAGTCTGATAATGAAACAAACACTACGCGTAACGAGGCCCGATTCGATTTCAAAATTTCGCTCACTAAATTTTTCGGATTTAAAAGTTACTAATGCAAATTCTTTTAGTTCTGCAATTAAAAGTCAGGGATAAAAATATTTCAAATAAATTGACAGCAAAATCCATATGCATTTAATTTTTTTTTATAGAGTATATTGCACTAACGGTTAGCATCATTGATAATGGATCTGCCTTTCTTTCCAATGCTGTAAAAGTAAAACTTGGAGGGCAGGGCTGTACATTTTTTTTAATTATAGATCAAGCATTTGATTGCTGATTAAGTTTTCAAGTTAGAATCTTCTTGATTTGAAAAAGACTAGCTTTTCATCATAAAAAAATCCATCAACTTCGAAAAGTGCATTATTGATGATTTTCTTTTAAAGAGGTAGGGGGGGGGGGTTGATCTAAGGAAACTATCTACGATGGAAATGTGCTCTAAATGTCTAATAGACCACGAATGCCAGGGATCAGAACAGACCAAATGTAGTAACAAACGTAGTGATGTGATTCATTTTACCTTTCAAACACTACAAAGGTGAAAAGATGATGAAATGAGGTGGTTCGTGGACTATGGAAACGGTTTCTTATACACCAGCAAGGCATTCAGAATATTCAGCGACAAAAAATATCCAAAATGTTCAGCGGCAGTCAAGAACAACGACGAGAATGATTCAGACTGATGTACATCGATAATACAGTAAAACCTCTCTTTTGCGGACACCGAAGGTATAAAAAAATCGTTCGTAAAAGAGGAGTGACCGTTTATCAGAGGTTAGAAATGCATATTCTTATTATGAACTGGGGAAATGTTATTCGACCGTTAAAATAGGTTGACCGCATCTGAGGGGTGCCCGTTTAAAGGGGTTGTACTTTATATGATATGTGCGAAAGAGATAACACTCGTTAATCGATCTCGATCTCCAGGGTCTTCCTTTGCTGTAGGCACCGAAAAAGTAATATCGACAAGTGTGTGAGTGTAACATTTTAATGTTAGTTTACCTTTTGGGTTAGATAATACCAGGGAAGACCAACATATGTCGACCCAAAATTGCAAAAAGGAACCACGGCTAAACGCGTTTCGGAACTATATGAAGTTCCTTCAACAGTAGCAAAGAAAGAATAGTGAAAATACTCCTTATAGCGGGAGTTACTCGTTGTTGTAGACAAAGAGTGGAATTAAGACTTAGATTCGACTTCAGAGTCGAAGAATTCAACTCTTTGTCTACAACAGCGAATAACTCCCACTCTAAGTATTATCCACTATTCTTTCTTTGCTACTGATGAAGGAACTTCATATAGTTCCAAAACGCGTTTAGCCGTGGTTCTTTTTTGCAATTTTGGGTCGACATACGTTGGTATTCCCTGGTATTTTAAAGTTGATCTATATGCAAGGATAATCTGCTGTTTATGTGCTGCTACCCTCTTGTAACAAGAGAGAGTGTTTGACATGGTACATCTATTTTTGTTCACTGGACTGCAGAACAATAGAGGGTTGTTCTTTTCAGTGATGAGTCAAGGTTTGGCTTGCACATCGGAAACGAACGCTGTTAAAATTAAAACGAACAGGGAGTCGGGATGAACATGAACTGGAGCATCAATATACATACGGAAACACGAAGGTCATAACAGACAAATCATCCAACAAGGTGGCTGAAAAAAGGTTCCCATAAAAAATATGGATGTCAAATATTACTAAACTACAGCAACTCTATATAAAAGCATAAATTTCAAAAATAATTAATAATAAATAATACACTGCTCATCAAAATGATCAGGCCTATCTTATTTAAGTATGAATAGCTTCTCGAATTATCCCAATATGCTTATAGTACTTGTTAACTTTTAAACATGTCAATTGTGTTAGAACTCAGGAGCCCCGGAGGTAAGCTATTGACAACCCTATTAGAGAAAAACTTCCCGAGGCACAACATCCCAGATTTGTCCCTTACTAAACGATACTGGTGTCCCTTTGTCGAAGCAGTTGATTGACGGTGTATTAATAACTCATGGTCTATAATATCCACCCCGTTGAAAAATTTAAACACCTCGATCATATTTCCCTGACACCTGCGTTTCTCTAATGTAAACATGTTCAAGAAACCAATTTCTCTTCATGGCACAAGTCGGAATGGTCGCTAGACGGAAATGCAAGGCTAGTAAGAAAAGGTAAAACCCAGATAATAAGGAGGTTTTGAGAATCATCTTCCACCGTAACAGGGCCTTATATTCAAAATTAATCAAGAAGACAAAAAGAAACTCCTGGAGGGAATTGTGTACCTCAGCTACAAATCCGTACGGTATATTTTACAAAGCAACGGTGAAACAATCTTCTCTGTCCCCACAACTTTTTTTCCAAACTGATACAAACGAGAATTTGACTGTCCTAGAACAAGCCCAAAGGCAACTTCAAGAATTTTTCCCTGAGGCTAACTATCCAACCAATCATCAAATAAACTTTTCAACAACTAGTTTGGTGTCTCATGAGCCGGATAATAAGAAAATCTCAAGCCAAGAACTGTGGCACATTGCAAGTCATTTAAATAAGAAAAAAGCTCCTGGCGAAGACGCAATTAATAATGTAACCCTTCAAGCTCTACTACAAAGCTTTCCTGACGTGTTCTCCGCATTATTTAATAAATGCCTTCAACATGAACATTTTCCACGACATTTCAAGATTAGCAACGTTCTCTTCTTCCTCAAAACAGACAAAGATCCAACATCAACTAAATCATATAGACCCATTCATTTGTTATCAACATTGGGTAAATTGTTCGAAAAAGTCATTTGCCAGAGAGTTATCTTCTTCTTGGAAAAATCTAATGTCATCAGCCCCCTTCAATATGGATTTCGCCATAGGAGTTCGGCAGAACAAGCTCTCATGGACATTGCCACAGAGATCAAAAATCGAAGAATTAAAAAATATAACGTCATAATAATTACCCTAGACATCCAGGAGGCTTTCGATCACATCAATCATAATATTATCAGGGAAAAATTGCTTAATCTGCCTATACCATCTAATCTAGCCAATATCCTGATAAGCATGCTCCAACACAGGATGGTACAGATCCAGACAGCAACTGCAAACAGCTCGACATAGAATGGCAAGAGGATGCCCTCAAGGATCGTGTTCTGGGCCACTACTTTGGAACTTATTCCTTAATGATCTCCTCCTTAAGAAGTGGCCGAAGAATGTCAGGGTCCAGGCCTACGCCGATGACATTACGGTAATGGCCTCGGGCCCTACGGTAGAAGGCACAGGTAGACTAGCCACATATGTACTGAATGAAATCCATCATTGGTTAGACCAACATGGACTCAGCATTGCTATGGATAAAACCAACTTTTTGTGGCTCTCTTCCAAAAGACCACCATCGGTAAAAATTGGCGACAATTTCATCAAGAAACGATCTAATACCAAGATTCTCGGGGTGACATTTGATGACAAACTCAATTGGTACAGTCATACAGCTACAATTTCGACGAAAATTAATGCCCTCATGCCAAGATTATGGTGCTCTACCGGAAAGGAATGGGGCATCACCACGTCAATGCGAAGAATTCTATATATGAAAGTATCTGAGAGGATCATCGCATATGGTGCCCCAGCCTGGGGTATCACATTAACGGAGGAACAGGGTAGACGTCTTGATTCTATTAAACGTGGTTGCTTATTGTACATCCTCAAAGCTAACTCGACGTCACCAACAAACGCCCTGCAAATCTTGGCTGGTCTGCCTCCACTAAGATATGTCGTGGAGTACGAAGCTAAAGTAGGGGCACTTCGGAACAAACGCCATATCCAACTACAAGATGCAACTCACATCAGTCACACTCAACTCCAAAGAAAAATCACCGGATGGACGAGACACCCGGCAGAATATCCTGATTATAAACAAATATCTACAGACCCGACTGACACGGAAATGTTTAAAAAATTCTATTCCGACATCTGTACCGATGGTTCAAAGACGGAAAATGGAGTTGCAGCAGCTTTTACTATCCTTCAGAAAGATGACATCTTCTACAGTTGGTCTTGTAAATTGAATACCAATAACACAGTATTCCAAACCGAACTTTTTGCTTTATGGTTATTAAGAAAACGGAAGAACTCCAGAAGAGAACAACTATCTTCACAAATTCACTTTCATCACTCCATTCAATCAGGGATCCCCTTTCTCAACACCTCATCACTAGGCAAATCAGAAAGGTTCTGTGTGCCAATCCTCAAATCTGTCTCAATTGGGTGAAAGCTCATGCAGGAACATATGGGAATGAACAGGCAGACCAACTTGCAAAAGCTGCGACTGCAAGAGTGACGTCTGACTTTTCGCTGTCTTCCCTAAGTCATGGGCAAAGAACATCTTATCTGAGGAAATGATGCAGAAGTGGCAAAATCGATGGCAGACAGAACGCAAAGTTGGCAGGAAAATATATGCTCTCCTTCCCACAGCCAGATACAAATATAGGAAATAGACCAGGGAAATGGTTATATTCTTTTCCGAACATGGTCCTTTCCCGGCATATCTGGCGAGATTTCATCGACTGAGAAATGCAAATGTGGCGGGGAGGGCACGGTCATCCACTACGCTACAGCCTGCCCGTTGACCAAAGACTTCCACTTACAAATCCCTGTTGCTGATACACAGTCTTGGAAGTTGAAGGTCTTCCAAAATCCTGGCAGTTATAATAAGATTAAAAATCTTATCAACTTTATGGAAAATAATCAAGAGTTATACATTTTCCCGAGACCTATGGCATATCAAGACAGAGAAGATCCCTTGGACTCTGATTCGGACTCAGACTATGTACCATAATTGCGACGTCGTTCCTAACCCCATGTGCTATAAAATATATATAGTGATATTTTGATGAAATTTATCATTGTCAGTGATGCCAATGAGAGCAACAGTCCTACAACGATAAATCATTCAATCATAACACTTCACTCATAGTTAGAAAAACTGGTGGCAGATGGCAGCACTACACATAACAAGCATTACAGAGAAACAAAAAACTTCACGTCAGGTTTCACTACACGTACACGCACATTCCCGCATGTACCGATTCGTTGGGGGTTCCGCGGGGGGGGGGGGGGTGTAGCAGTAGTAGGTAGAGCCTCCAAAAAATGACTCGGGGAATCCATGATGTTCTTAAGTCAGCCACCTCGTTGGGCAATTTGCCTGTCAGCCACCTCGTTGGGCAATTTGCCTGTTGTGGCGTTGTATTTGTATTTGTATGCCAATATGTATTCTTTCCATGTTCATATATGATATATATATTTTTTTATCCAAAGCATATACTTCAGAGATTCAATGTTTAATAATATCCTGTTTGAATTTTGCTACTCTGCTTTGATGGACTGAGCGCAATGGTTGATTGAATTATTGATTGAATTTTATTATTGATTGAATTTTATTATTGATTGAATTATTGATTGAATTATTGATTGAATTATTGATTGAATTATTGATTGAATTATTGATTGAATTATTGATTGAATTATTGATTGAATTATTGATTGAATTATTGATTGAATTATTGATTGAATTTTATTATTGATTGAATTTTATTATTGATTGAATTATTGATTGAATTTTATTATTGATTGAATTATTGATTGAATTATTGATTGAATTTTATTATTGATTGAATTATTGATTGAATTATTGATTGAATTATTGATTGAATTATTGATTGAATTATTGATTGAATTATTGATTGAATTATTGATTGAATTATTGATTGAATTATTGATTGAATTATTGATTGAATTATTGATTGAATTTTATTATTGATTTTATTATTGATTGAATTATTGATTGAATTATTGATTGAATTATTGATTGAATTATTGATTGAATTATTGATTGAATTATTGATTGAATTTTATTATTGATTGAATTTTATTATTGATTGAATTTTATTATTGATTGAATTATTGATTGAATTATTGATTGAATTTTATTATTGATTGAATTATTGATTGAATTATTGATTGAATTATTGATTGAATTTTATTATTGATTGAATTATTGATTGAATTATTGATTGAATTATTGATTGAATTATTGATTGAATTATTGATTGAATTTTATTATTGATTGAATTATTGATTGAATTATTGATTGAATTTTATTATTGATTGAATTTTATTATTGATTGAATTATTGATTGAATTATTGATTGAATTATTGATTGAATTATTGATTGAATTATTGATTGAATTATTGATTGAATTATTGATTGAATTATTGATTGAATTATTGATTGAATTTTATTATTGATTGAATTTTATTATTGATTGAATTATTGATTGAATTATTGATTGAATTTTATTATTGATTGAATTATTGATTGAATTATTGATTGAATTATTGATTGAATTATTGATTGAATTATTGATTGAATTATTGATTGAATTATTGATTGAATTTTATTATTGATTGAATTTTATTATTGATTGAATTATTGATTGAATTTTATACGCATGTATATGCATGTTATATACTATACAATGTTTACATCATATCATCATGTATGTACGCTATATATCTTACGTTTCGTGACAATGTTTTTTGTCTAGATCAGTGGTTCTCAACCTTTTTTTGTCCATGGCCCCCTTTCAACCATTTCTCATTCCTGTGGCCCCCCTTGCGAACATGAATAATTTTCTACTCCCCCTTCCTTTCCCCCCCCCGTTTTCCCATTAGAAGATAATTATTCAAAAACTCTCTGAAGTATAAATATTTTTGAATTTAATTTGATTAATTTTTAATTTATGAAAATAACGAAAAAACAAAATAAACATAATAGAATACAGTAAAAATAGAATAAATCCCTTGGGGTCACAAAGTGTCTGTATCATCGTAATGTTACTTTTTGTGAAGTGTATTGTTTTGTGTTTTTCACAGTTTGATTTGTATGTTTTATGTGTTGTGTCAGTCCAATTAAAAAAAAATATTTTTAATCAATGTAAACTCTGTGCTTTGAAGACGGCACAATGTCTTCAGTCGTGTTACAATGTCAAGTTACTGTACTGGATGAAATTTGTATTATTTCCAAATTTGTTATTTTTTTTTGTGTGTAAATGATTATGGTTTCATTGAGTCACAATGTCAGTTGTAGCTTCTAAAATACGCATTCTTATAATGATAAAAATCGCAAAAAGTGGTAGAAAACAGTTTTATTAATTTTATTTTCTTCATGCGGATAAAAGTAATGAGGGAGTAGCCACACAAATGAATCACAATTGAAAAGTTCAACCTTCCACATCGTTTTCAACAATAATACATGTTTCAAGGATATAGGTTCATGTTGCAGCCCTACTATGAATTTAAAAAAATGAACTAAAATACATGTGAAAATTTTTTAAATATTTGTTTGAACCATTCATTCCAGAGATATCATGTACGCAGTGACAAAACTGTTCGTGTGAACATAATAATGATTCATTAACAGGATTTCAAGCCCGTCGGAAAATATAAATAATCAACTCTCATTTTAACAAATACCATTATAACGGGAAAAATATCGTTTTAACGAAAACTTTTCTAACCCCTCGGATAGGTTTACATAGGAACAGTATACCAATCTGGAATTCCTTTCCAACGAAATTTCGTTATTACAAAGTGATTTCTCGGGTCTCTTGGAGTTCCGGTCTAATGGGGTTTGACCAAAGCGTATTAATAAAGGGTCTTTAATACGCTTTGGGTTTGACTGTATTTCCCCCAAAAAAAAATCTGACATTTTTGCAGTAAAGTAATTGAACTTCGGCAATTTGATCTGAAAACAGTCCTTTTTATAATGATTATGTCCTTTTTACTTTTATAAATTTAGGAAGGAAACAAAAGGAAGAAAGGGTGGGGAGAAAAATAAAAATGGCCAAGACGGGCTCGGTTGTGCGTAAATGCCTCGAAGTTCCACTTATGCGCAAGGGGATTCGTACCTCACTCTCAGTTTTATGACAAAATTTCACATTTATGAGACGTTTGACTACGGGCACTCTGTATATATAGCTTTCAATATTAAAATATTTCATTTATACGAAGCACAATTTCAATTATTTGATACATTTTCATTTTGATTCGAACTCCAAATCTTTGGCATTTAGACATTTCCAACTATCAAATCCAAGCAGTTTTTGCAGATTGTGAAAACGCGTCGCTGAATTGGTTTTGCATGCGTATTATCAACACTAAAAACCATAAATTTTAGGTTGATAGTTACAAAGAGACGCATTGAGCGGGTTACGGACATTTCAAAGTGAAGATTTACGTGTGAATTTATTGCACTTTTTTTATAAATCAGCAGATGCAGTGAGTCTCTAATAAACGGATTTAAATTGCTTTAAATGTAGTCATACGCCTTTTTAGAATTTTTTTTCTAATGTCCACAACATTGTTCTTGCAGGATAGGAAAATTGCATTGAAATTATTTAGAATGCTGAAGGCCAGTAGTAGCGCAGTTAAAAGGAAGCATTACAGTATCGATTAAAAAAACTTTAAAGATGTGGTGCCAATCTTAGAGGAAGTCCCAATACAGGGGCGGCTCGAGCTTACCTGCCGCCCGGGTGCGAAGCCTCATGTGCCGCCCCTACTGGCGACCCTGCGGGGAGGATGATAGGGCTTCGGTGAAGGGCACCTGGAGATAAACCTGATTTTTTTTTCCAGAAGAAAGCCGCAAATCATTGTTTATCGTGCAAAATGTGCGTGACCATACGTCCCGCTTTTGAAGTAAAAAGTTTTAATAAATGCCAGATAACTTAACCCTTGAAAGAGCACTTATTATTGTGAGCCATCATCACTTATCCTGTAAAGATGATATTTAACGGGGTAATTTTTATTAAGAAAATTTATTCAAAGGCGTTTCCGGTAGTCCAGGGGCCGGACAAGTGATAAACCAAATTTTTCCTTTGCCTTCATTTGACTATTGTGGCTGAAATTCTGAGTGAGGGTATGGACGCCTAAGCTGGGATCTTTTACAGGCCTCCTCCCAGTCAGATTTCTCACGGCCCCTTCTATAGTTAATTTATAGCCTAAAAAAGCCAAAAATTATGAGAATTATCCCGGACTCTTGTGGGGACCATAGGTGAGGGAACCAAAATGCACACATGGCCCTTGTAATAGAGTACAGGGGTGGCGCTTGGCCATGCTACCCATTGCGGCCACACGGGGCACCGCTTAAGAGGATGCTGAATCCGGGGTGAATGGGTAAAAAAAAATTCCATTGGCCAAGAAAAACCAAACTGTCGGGGCTCTGGGGGGGGGGGGCGCAGAATCCGAAATGAAGGGTCGAAAAAAATGTTTTGTTAGGAGTGTTTGGATAAATTGTGAGGAAGGGTCATGACCTTCTATATGTAACTGGCTGACAGGGCTCTAGCTTGAGGCACGGGACTAAATCCTTATAACTTTTCTTTTTTCACTCTATAAATTAATTGTAGAAGGGGTCCCGTGGAAAACTACGAAAGATTCCCTGACGCAGGAGGTAGGGGCTATGGAGAGAGCAATAGGTAGGAGACGCAAAAAATAAGTCCCACACGGGTGCAGATTTTGTCTTGAGCCGCCCAGATAGCTTACGTTCTTGTTTCTGTTCTTGTCTATTTTCTCAACGTTTCCGTTGTCGAGGTATATATAGTATGACTCAAAAACGTGATGTCGTGAATTTTTACTTTGTCTTAAGTAAAGTCTACGCTGCCGCCCCTTACAACCTGCCGCACCCCTTGCACCCTCGCTTAAGACGCCCCTGTCCCAATACATTATCACAGCAATGTAGTTTTAAAAAATTGTAAATTTCGCGGGTATTTTTCCCCATGTATGATTTGATCTCTTGGAGTTCGTTATAACTGAATTCGACTTTATTTCTTTTCAGCAGAGACAATGTATTGGCACCCCCTTTCAAAATTCATAAAAAATACCCCGGAGCAATCATTCTCTATTAGATTTTTACAAATATATTCCCCATCAGACCACTCAGTGCTGGCTAAAGATAGCTTTGTGCTAAACTAAATGGCTATCCGTCTGTAATTGCATGAAAACGATGGGTTTTTTACAAGCTTTCATTTTTCACCCATCTACTACTTGGATTACATTTACTACCAGCACTCAAAAGAATGTCAATGAATGGTCAACAAATCTTTGTCTGTTTCCTTTATGGCAGCCCTCTTTGAATGAAAAGTCTGAACGCACACACTTTTCTGTCTTTACAGTTATTCCATTTTGCTTAAACCTCTTCTATAGTTTGTGTCAGGGCCTACTGTCACCCCCAAGTCGTAAAACCACCGAGATTACATTAACCACTTTTTTTATTTCCTTCATGTTAATGTTACTTGAATAGTGGAAAAATTGCGAGAAAGATATTCTATGCATTTTGTTTGAAATTAAATTTTTTTAGTCAGAGTGACTAAAAAAAGTTTAGTGTCACAAATTTCTTCGTGGCCCCCGTATCAGTAGCCGTGGCACCCCTTTTGCAAGATTTTCATCCGTGGCCCCCCCTGAAATATCCTAGGGCCTCCCTGGGGCCGTATGGCCCCCGGTTGAGAACCACTGGTCTAGATCATTCCCAGAGCCCATCTGTTATAAAAACTCTGACGTTGTACTCTGCTATGAAGCGCCATAATTTTTGTTATTCATCAATATATTCATGTGTTCCAATGTATACCGCCGGTGAATCCACTAGTGGGCAACTGAACTTTGTATGTTCAAGTGAACTTTGTAATTTCTCCTGAATTGATCTCATCATTAGGACTATAATAATATCCATATCTAAATATGTCTCTAACTGGCAATGAAAAGTCCCCCCCCCCCCGGCTCCTTCAGTCTTGTGTTCATTGGACATGAATTTGTACATGTATCCGGTTTTTCATGTTCTACTTTCAGATTCGGACCTATGAAAAAACCCTTCCTACAGAAGACAAGATGAGAGAAGTTGGTGTTGCAGATTGGCTGAGGGTTGGGGACAGAGTACAGTGATGAAGGCGGATGGCTCGGGATGTTTTCGTTGGCCTCTTGCGGGCGATTCACCCGGGCTCCTTGGCGGGGGTTTCCGGGGACTTCGGGGGTGTGATTGCCGTGAGTCGGACGCGATGGGGGCCTCGGCAGGGTTGGGTCCTGTGGCTTACGGGCCGGGGATGCCTGCCGGGCCCGGACATCAAGAGAATTTTTCCAGCATGGCCCAGCCGCTAGGTAATCTGCTTCAGAGCTGGGTCATGTTTGGTGTTAGCGTCTGTAGTCTTTTGCGTGGGTCGGAGGTCGGCCCGTGGTCTTGGTGGATAGCGGGGCTTTTTCTTTTTTCCAGCATGGCCCAGCCGCAAGGTAGCCTGCTTATATCCCACAAGAGACAGAGCGGGGGCCATGTTTGGTGTTTGCATCCGGCATATCCCGGTGCAATTGCCAATTTGCTATCATGTCCCTCCAGAGGAGTGATTTTGCGTAAGAAGCTGGATATAAGAGTTCGTCGTAAAAGACTCCGGTATGCCTCGCTTCTTTGGCCGCCGCATCCGCTAGCTCGTTTCCCCACTGGCCGTTGTGGGCTTTTACCCAGGAGATGCGCATTGATCGGTGAGATACAAGTATACTCCTTATCTTTCTCGCCATTGCGTTTTCAGAGAGCGGGTTTAGGATGGCCTGGAGACTTGAACGGCTATCCGATCTTATTACAGTCTGTGTCCTGTTTGCAGCTGCATCCAGAGCTGCTGTAAATATAGCGAGCATCTCAGCTTGATATACTGAATTATTTTCTTTCAGTTTAGCCGCCCATTTATCCACGATCTGCGCTCCCACGGTTTTTATACAGGCAGCTCGTGTACCTGATTCCAGTTTAGAACCATCTGTGTAGTATACGACGGATTTATCCTCAGGTGTATCATCCTAAGAAGAGTCTAGAAGTACTTGGTTAACCTGCAGAGATTCTGCAGGATGCGAGGTCCATCCTATAGTGTTTTGCTCGAAGGCGTGCGAAACTAATGTTTCCTCTAGCAATGGACATGGCTTGTGAAGCTTTAGAAGACGTGTGACTCTTGCCAGTAATTCTATTTTGAGGGATAATGGCGGAAGCCCCAAGATCACCTGCAGAGCATTCGTAGGTGTAGTTCTGTACGCACCAGAGATATATAGAAGGAAGGGTCTTTGTATTGAATCGAGCCGTCTGAACATCTGGATCTTGGCAGAATGCCATATTGCAGCTCCATAAGCTATCATAGGCTCAACCACTGTCAAGTAGAGGGATCTCCTCAGAGCCCGTGTAAGTCCCCACTGTGGTCCGGCCATCAGGCGCATCTTCTGAAGCCTTTCTCTGATGTTCTTTGATGTGATCTTCCCAGCTAAGTTGCTTATCGATAAAGAAGCCCAAATAACATAGCACGTCCGTTTTCTTGATGGTTTTTCCTTGGAACCAGATAGTGGGAGGTCTTTTCTTTGATATCCACAGGAATTTTGTCCTAGCCATAGCGAAAGTGAGCTTATGCATGTGCAGCCAATTTGACACTGTTCTAAGGGCTTCCTCTGCTAGATCACCTGATCCCTTGAAAGTAGCGGCAAATGCAATTACCAAAAGGTCATCAGCATAAGCCTGAACTTTGACGTTTGAGGCCCAATTAATTTTCAACAGCTCATCCAGAACAAGATTCCATAACAAGGGGCCAGAACATGAGCCCTGAGGAGCACCCTTTTGAAGCTCTTTCACAGCTTTTCCCGCGTCCGTGATCAACACCGCTCGGCGGTGGTTCAAAAGGTCCGACAAGATGACCTTGAGCTGTTGCTAGACGACGGCGAATAGACGAGTATCTGAGGTTATCGAACGCCCCTTCTATATCCAGGGATATGATGGCTACGTCATGACCTCGATTTCTTTGCGTCTTGACCTCTTCTATCATGTCTGCAAACGCCATTTCTGCTGAACGACCTTGCCGGAATCCATATTGGTTGGCGTGCCAGAATCCTTGCCTCTCCGTGTAAAACTTGATTCGTTGTACCAAAATTTTTTCCAGTACCTTCCCGAAGCCAGAAAGTAAAGAGATAGGGCGGTAAGCTTTTGAGTATCCTGGACGTCTTCCTTTCTTCAATAAAAGGAGTAGCTTACTTTCTTTGAAATGATTTGGAAAACATCCCAGTTGCAGACACTTATTGTATAGGGAATGTAAAGGATCTGGAAATGCTTTATTTATCGCCTTGACCATCCTGTTGTTCACCCCGTCTAGACCCGGGGCTTTCCGCATATTAAGCTGGTCAATGATTCTTTTTATCTCTGTCTTAGATATTGCTCTCATATTCAAATCCGGGTCGAAGTACATACTAGAGCGTCATTAAGATGTCTTTCCCCCGCCTGCAAAATTGTTTCGTCACCAAATTGGCTCATAGTCAGCTGTGGCTTCGTTTTGCGGGACATAGAAGCATGATATACGGTACCAAATTCAGAAGCCGTTTTTTCACATAGTGTACGCCAGGCAGATAATTTTGTTTTACGAATCTCTCTTTACGGTACTGAGCCTGATATTTATTAAATGCCATGCGCAGGCGAATTTTGTCTTCCTGATCTTTCGCTCCTATATATCGTCTTTTCAGAGCTCTGAGCTTCGTGCGTGACACTTCCAGTTCAGTTGTCCACCATGTGCTTTTGGATTTAACTGGCATCTGCGATCTGTTGCTCTCAGGGAGCAACGACCTATTACCTGCCTTTTCTATTACTTGATACACAGTTTTTGTAATATGCTGAAGTTGATCATACGTCCGGCACTCACTCCCTATCCCGGATTCAACTAGGGTCACCGTCAAACCGAAAGATACCCAGGCCACATCGCCATATTGTAATATCGGCTCATTGTCCACACGGACTGGATACCTCTGTCAATTTATTCATAAAAAGCATACATTACAAAATATACATTACAATCATAACAACTATAAAATCATAATCTAAGTATAAAATCAATTGCGAGATCACAAATCTACGTATACAATCGGAAATCAAGCATATAATCCTGTATATTCCCTATTAAGTCTTAATTCGAATATAAAGTCCTAAATCACATATTGAAATCAATAATAAAAATCAGATAAAATTCATAATCGATTTCATCCTCAATTTAAATCGTTCGATTTCCATGACATTATACTGGTCTTGTGCTATCAGTCAATCTTCTTTGTAGTTGATCAGTTTCTTTTTTCTTTGTGAACGGCGAGGTGGGGCAGTTTGTACTTGTGCTATAAGCTGATAAGGCGTCCGTGGGATCACTTTGTCTTCATTGTCTTCTATCCATCTAATTATTTTCTTGAGTTTATTTATTCTACTTTTGTTTTTAAAAATCTCTCTGATCCAGAGTGTGGCATTTTCAGCAGCGGACACAGCCATGTGCTTTAGATGTGCAGTTAATGTGCATGTTGTCAAGTAATGGATGGGAGTGCCGATTTCACCACAAAGGCAATGATCTGTTCCTCGTTTTTTGAAGCGGTGAAGGTAATTTGGAAAATGTCCGTGATTGGTTGTAAAAAATACAAGTTCTCTGCTCCAATTTTTTGCGTTGTATGAAACTTTTAGTACTATTGTGTGGACACTTCTTCCAGTTTTGGCATTATTCCATCGGGTTTGCCATAGATTATTTCTTTTCTTGCCTTTTGTTTCGCTGTTGATGATGGTAATAATATTTTAATTAAATGGGCGCCATTGATTGTCGCTGCTTTGGCTATTGCGTCTGCTTCTTCGTTCCCCCACTCACCCACGTGCGCTTTGATCCAAGATATGCGAATTTGTGGGTTCTTGTGGAGGACCTGCCGAATTTCCCTAGCCATAGCATGGATGGTCATCGGGTTCTGTATTGCATATATACTTGAAAGGCTATCGCTATAGATTATAGATGCTTGTTGGAATTCTTGAGCTTTTATGGTTGCCATGTATAACGCTAGTAATTCAGATTGAAAGATATTATTGTCGTTTTCTAGCTTACTACTCCAGCACTCGATGATCTTATGATCTTTCGCTACTACATATGCTGATGCTGTTCTGGAGCTAGTTTTCGAGCCATCTGTGTATATATGAGTTCTTTGGCCTGCTATTTCTTTGTTCTGGTTATTCCCGATAGATACTTGGTGTTGATGCAGGTCTTCCGATGGGTGGATAGTTATTTGTTTTTCCCGCCTCTGATACTCTTCTGGAGCAAAGTTTAATGTACCAATCTTTGCTGGTCGGTGTAGACGTAACAATAGACCCATTTGTGCTTCATAATTCATCCATAGGCTCCAAGGCGGACAACCTGTAATGACATATAATGCGCTATTTGGTGTTGTGTGGTACGCTCCTGTGATATATAATAGTAAATTACGTTGGGCTGAGTCTAATTTCTGTTGCATGAAGTTGGTTGCGCCTGCGTACCAAATAGGTGTTGCGTAAGCCATTATTCGTGTTGCTATTGTCCAATAGAGAACTCGTCGGTGTCGATATTTGATTCCCCATTTCGCTCCGCCGATGTTTCGGAGCTGGAGAAGAAGCTTATTAATTTTTTCGGTTTGCTTTTCTATGTGTGGACTCCAAGTTAGTCTAGAATCTAAGTACACGCCGAGGTATTTTAATACATCTGTTCTTTTTATAGATTTTCCAAGCATTCTGATGGTGGGAGGTTTTTTTGAAGATATCCATAGAAACTTTGTTTTATCTGCTGCGACTGTCAAGTAATGTTTTCTCAACCATGTCGTAAATTTTTCTAAGGCTTCCATCGCTATTTTTGCAGTGCCTTTGACTGTGTGGTATGAGACTATCAGGAGAATGTCGTCTGCATATGCCTGTACTTTCACATTTGATGGCCATGGCTCTTTCAGGATTTCGTCAACTACAAGGTTCCATAAGAGTGGTCCAGAACATGATCCTTGGGGACAGCCTTTGTATTGATGCTTCCTTACCTCTTCTCCAGCTGTAATCATTACTACTTCTCTATTATGGAGTATATATTCGACTGTTTTCAGAAGTTGCTCAGATATCGGAAGTTGGCGAAGCTTATCTATAATAGAGGCATATCGTAGATTGTCAAAGGCACTTTTTATGTCTATTGAAATAACGGCCACATTTTTGCTTTCTTTCCTTCTATTTCCTATTTCTTCATTCAGAATGTACAGAGCATGCTCGGCCGATTTACCTTTTCGGAATCCATATTGATTTTCATGCAGCCAGGATAATCTTTCAATATGATATGTCATTCTTTGAACCAAAATTCTTTCAAATACTTTGTCTGTTGTTGATAATAGAGATATTGGTCGATATGATGATAGGTTTGCTGGATTTTGGTCCTTTTTTAGAAATAGAAGGATTTTCCCTATTTTGAAATGCTCCGGAAAGCAATGATATTTGACGCACTGATTGAATAGATGGAATAGAAGATTTGGGAACTGTTTGTTGATAGCTTTCAAAAGTTTATAACTGATGTTGTCCAGTCCGGATGCCTTTCGGTCATTTGTTTGATTTAATGTTCGTTGTATCTCTCCTCTTGTTATTTCTGTTTCTTCTTGAGCTCTTGTTGTAAGCTGTATTTCCTCGCCTATTATCTCTTCTTTTATATCCGGATAAAGCTCGTGTAGTTGTTGTTGGGCAATGTCTTTAAAATGGCAACCTTCCGATGCTCCCGTTACTATCTGAGGTGTAGGCTTGTACAGCCTTGTATGGTTTGTCAAATGGATCTGCCATCTCCGCACAAAACTGTTTCCACCAATTGAGCTTTGTTTTTCTAATGGCTTTAGTATATCTCGTTTTCTCTTGCCGAAAAGATTCCATCACTTGCTGTTTCTGTGCTTCCGGCGACTTCTTCCAACGTCTCTCTTTAGCTCGTAGCAGTTTCCTATGGATTTCCAGATCTCTGTTCCACCATGGTGCACACGTTCGTTGTGACGTTCTATCCACTCGGAGTGTCGTTGCTGCTACTTCAGTAAACGTTCTGAATAATTCAGTTGTTGCTTCATTTATTTCTTGATAATTTATGCATGATGTGATGTTTTGTATTATAGATCCTATTGGGGGTTTTAGATTCATCATAAAATTATTTATTCTTCTCACAGATGAACTATATTTGATTTGTTTCATCTTGGGTATGTCAAGATTGCTCAATTGAATATGAATATATTTATGGCAACTTAATGTTACTTCCGTGCCGATTGACCTTGTTATTGAGCGTTGTATTTCATTGGAATTAGTCATAGTCATGTCCGGCCATCCTTTTGAGTTCCAGTGGGTATATGTTGGTTCTTCTTTGCTGTTATGTAGTAGATACAATCTGTTGCTCTGAATGAAGTTCATTATGCGAATTCCTCTGTGGTTTGTATCTGGATATCCCCATAATCTGTTTCTTCCGTTTAAGTCTGCTGCTATGATAGTTTTTGTTATTTTGGCTTTCCGGATGATTGCTGTGAGCTCCTGTAGCGTAAGATCTATGTCGTCGTAAGGTGATGAATATCCACTGATGAATAAAAATTGTTCATTATTTAATTGCAACTTCACAGCTATTGTATGTTCCTTAATGTCAAAGATTGCTCCTTCTATTTTCTTGCTTAGTATTATAATAGCTGCTTTTTGGTTATACGAATGCCATATGTGCCAATCTGAGAGAAAACCGTGCAGTTTTCCTTTCCTAATCCATGGTTCTTGTATTAGAATGATATCAATATGGAGTTTTTCTGCTTGTTTCACTAAAACCGATGTTGCATCTATACATTTGTCAATGTTTATTTGCAGTACTTTCAGTTCATCCGTACTTTTCCCAGCGATCTTTTTTTTTTTTTTTGGGCTTATGGAGATCAGTATCTGCTATTATTATGTGCTCTGAAATGATTTGTGGATGATTCAGCTGCCGCTCTGGTGTGCTTTTGAAATGTTGGACATTGATTACTGGTTGCACTGTGGTTTACTGCTATTCTCACGGAACTGTTCATGTTGCTTTCCATGCAGTTAATGCATCTGCGTGTTTTCGTCGTGCATACATCTGTATTATGAATATTTCCACATTTTGCACATCTTGGATACGGATATTCGCAGTTTATTGCGTGGTGGTGATATCTCTGGCAGCGTGTACATCTGCTGATTTCTGAGCTGTGCGATGTATGTGAACTTGAAGATATGTTTCCAGGGGTTCTTGCGGTGGTTCTGCCATTCCGTATTGCCGTAACGTGTTTTTTGCCGTTGTCTACTTGGACATGCTTGCTCTTCCTTATTATGTTGCCGTTCGTAATTGTTGTTCATCGCTAGATTACTTATGTAACAGTTTATACGTTGTCTGCTGTTGTGTTTTCTGCTGTCGTTATGTACTCTGCTATGAAATGTTCGCTGATTTATTGTTGTTGTGTTTTTAAGATTGTGCTCGTAATGGCGATTCCCTTTGTGAGAACGTGGGGATGAATCAACTACTTAGAATTCTCGTGAATGTTCAGTTTCGTCTATTCTGGTCTTGCGATTTGCATACCTCATAGGCACATGTCCTCGAACTCGGTATTGCTCTGGGGGCGACCGTGCTAACTGCCTTGTTTCCGGCCATCTGTCAATGAGTTCATAGTCTGAATCGGCTTTGCTTGGGTCCCAAGATTTTCTGATACTTTGAAATCATCATATGTTGCGTACCTGATAGGCGTAACTCCTCGTACACGGTATTGCAAACGGGGTGATCGTGTTGACCCTTTTAGCTTCGGCCATCTATCAATCAGTTCATATTCGGAGTCTGCTCTGCTTATGTCATGAGATGCATTTTCTGATACTTTGAAACCATCATATTTTGCGTACCTGACAGGCGTAACTCCTCGTACACGGTATTGCAAACGGGGTGATCGTGCTGCTACTTTTTGCTTCGGCCATCTGTCAATCAGTTCATATTCGGAGTCTGCTCTGCTTATGTCATGAGATTTATTTTCTGGCTCTTCGGAGGTATCATATATTTCGTACGTGGAAAGTACTCGCTTTCGTGAGCACGCTGGTGAATGTGGCGTCTCTCGCTGCATCTCCCATTCGTCGATTATTTCATATTCCTCATATGCCTCACTGTCAGATGTATTCTCAGATGAATAGTGTTCATCATTATATGAAGTAGACTTTTTAGGCATCGATTGGCCACTTTCATCTCTAGATCGTTTGAAGAATCGATTGCCACTGTTGATTATAGGATTATCATCATTGATTTCAAGATGTTGAATGACCTTCAGTTGCTCGATGTGATGTATCAGATCTTCAGTGGACTGGCTTTTCTTAGAGATGCTGTCGCTGCTTTCCGTTGGGATTACTGGAATATCCGTAGGAATACCCGTATTCGCAAATCCATCAATTTTTGAGGTCGCCTGTTCAACCAATGACAATGCAGAGAGAGCCGCGGATTCACTTTTTCTAGCCAATTCATCATTTGAACCAGATCCTACATCAGTTGAGCAGTTGATAGTCATGGTGGAAAAGTCTAGCATGGAGTTCTTACCCTTTAGCATGACCGGGTTATATTTTTTACGTCTTGTTCTCTTAGACTTGCTCTTTCCTTTCTGCTCAGTCTTAGCCGACGTCAGTGTAGAAGAAGTACATTGTTTTGCTGTAGGTAAAGTCTGCGTGGCTTCTTGGTCATGTGCTTGCGTCGAATCTGAATGGTCACTCACTTTAGATCGAAGTGTGTAGGCTTTTGGATAAATTGTGGCCATCACTTCTCCGAATAGGTTTGACATCTGGAGTCTTATTACCTCTTGTGCTCTTACCGGTAATCGGTACCTTTTCTTTCCACTGCTGTTCTTCCAGGAGGCTCCAATAAACAACAAAAAGGCTTTAGTGGCATCAATATAAGTCTTCAACAGGTTTTGTAGTTGTGGTCGTTCACCAAGGGGAATGCATGACCGAGATTTAATAGTGCTCTCGGTGAGTTGTGTCCATATAGCTTTTGCTGCATCATAAGCATACGGCCCCATTTGTTATGTTTCGTAATTGTCTATTTTTTTGGCGCTATGAGCATGTTCTCTACTTTCATTACACACAACGTTGTTTAATAGAGGTAGTTCTGATTTGCCCGTAATCATTTTTTTCAAAGTCTTGAATTTCATTGCTTACGCAGCTCATTAACTGATAAAGAGTTTGGTTTTTTGTTGCTACTATTGACTGCTTTGTGATGAGGAATCTGAATATCAACACAGAAACCTTCTTTCCATTATAATAGTTATAATATATATACGAAATAGTTCGTCCTCCATAACAGTATTTGAAAAGGCCGAACTTTTAACAAATTAGCTATTAGCTGATCGGTTTCACCGTCCATTGCACGGTTCCGTTCGGCATATATACGCTCTAGCGAAGGAAAATCTCTATCTCCTCTGTAGCTTAGTGGTCAGAGCACTCGTCCGGCAATCGAGGGACCCGGGTTCGACTCCCGGTAGAGGCAGAGATGAGTTTTTTCCTTCCTCAAAAAATTAACATCTCAAATAATAAATATCTTCACAACATCCAGTCTTCTGTATATCTTGTATTAACAAGTGGAGAGCGACATTCATGTCATATATATAGCCCTCTGGTGGCTCGTCGTCCATGAGCTATTAGCTGATCGGTTTCACCGTCCATTGCACGGTTCCGTTCGGCATATATACGCTCTAGCGAAGGAAAATCTCCATCTCCTCCGTAGCTTAGTGGTCAGAGCACTCGTCCGGCAATCGAGGGACCCGGGTTCGACTCCCGGTAGAGGCAGAGATGAGTTTTTTCCTTCCTCAAAAAATTAACATCTCAAATAATAAATATCTTCACAACATCCAGTCTTCCGTATATCTTGTTTTAACAAAACCTTCGGCCAGACTATTTCAGATCAGCTGACATTTTTAAAAGGCTTAAGAGAAGCGCGAGGCACAGAAAGGTTCCAAATGTAAGAATGAGAATAGACTATAAAAAAGAATAAGAGGAGCCTATTGAGTAATACTAAATTACTCATAGAAAATCTAGAATGACCTTACGCCAATGTTATGACTATGCACAGATCTATATCATTCAAAATCGAAGAAACAATCATAAAATTGTTAATTTAACGACAATTTCTCATCACACCCTATAAAATACCGATCATCACACATGACTCTGTACAAAGATAAGCTTATTTTTAATCTAAATTTCTAATTTAAAGTCCAAATCTTCCAAAGCACAACGATCCAATGTCCACCGCGAAGCCCCGACCTCCCGGCTCGGGAAACCATTGATAACTTTTTAACCGATTATCGTACAGAGTCGAGCTTGGTATCTCTGGAAAGCTTGAATCGTCCTCCACTCCGCGGTTTTAAAAGTCCCACTAGTCAACGCATCGATCCGCCATCAAAGTTTTCATAAACTGGAGCTCTTGTGAAAGACGACTTGCTGGTTCAAGATCCATTGCTGTCACTCCCAACTAGGGTCACCGATTTGGGAATTCTCATTGACGAGTGACTTAGGTTTTCTGAACATTGTTCAGCGGTGGTCAAAAAAGCGAATAGAATGCTTGGTCTTATTTTAAAAATGGTCTCTTCGCGTTCTCCTAAAGTCATTCTTCCGCTTTTTCGAGGCTTAGTTCGTCCTGGACTGGAGTATGCTGTAAGGTTTTGGAGACCAAGATTTGGTGTTCAACCCAAGTGGGACACTCGGTCAGCGTAACTAGTGGTTGGATTTTCCTCTGAAGACGGCACCCATTGGTGTTGAAATGCATTAGGACTTTTTATTTTCGTGTATTTGACTTATTCGTTGGTGTCTTCTTAATATAAGAATATTATTTAAATTGTAAATCTCAATCGCGATATGTTTTCAAGACATTTTGAAATTGACTACAATATTTTTTTAGATCTCGTTAAAAATCGACTTCAATATATTTTTAAACGTCTCCGACTATTTTTTTTTTTTCGTAATCCGTATAATAACACCGACATTTTGTAATATCACTGATAGTGTTTAAATAATTGTATTGCTACTTTCTGTGCAGTACACAAAAGTGTAATGCAGTAACCACCCTACTCACACACACACACTACTCTGCGCACTAAGTACAAAAAAAATCGAAGTAAATTTTATTAATCAACAAACTTCTTCTAATCCTTGAGTGCATTTTCTGATCGTTGTATAAAATATATATTAACAAAACAGTGTAAATTTGGTGGCACTTCATTTTTATGTTGTGTGAAATAAGAAAATCAATTGTCTAATTAATAATGTAAATAAAAGGTTACTTGTTCTTGCTTTTGTCTTAATATCAAGACGGTAGATAAATATGTAAAAGCATGAGAATACATGATGGTGATATTTATGCCAGTCGTTTTGCTAAATTCGTATAATATCATTGAACTTTAATAGGATCCGGATGAATTTAAAAAAAAAATGTAGCTTACGAAAATGTGGGACAATCAACACACACAAACGCACACAAAATAAATAAAAATACAATAATAATAACGCACGTGCTGCAGCATTCGTTGGCAGTGGTGATGATTATCAGCAGCGGAGAAAATTATCTGATTGGTCCATCCCTTTCGGACCGAACGCTACCCTCTACCCAGGCAGTTTTTCGTAAAATCCATAACGATATACCGCCGGCTGCTGAGAAAAATCAAGTTTTTAACGATGGTCGTTGAGATTTGCGTTATGGGGCTCGTTGAGAATTTGCGTTAAGGGCGTGACGTCACTAACGACCTCGTTGTATATCGACGTGAGCGTAATAGACCCCCAGGTCTGTAGGTTGAATCCATGATAGTAATACCATTCAATTCGTAAATGAAAAGTGGGTTTTTCGAAGACACTTTAAAAAGCAATACGACTATAGATGCCATGTTGCTTTTTATAATTATCACACTTCATATCGAAGATACTTTTCCTGTACAAAACTGACTCCTGTTTTTTTTTTCTTTTTTGACTCAAAATAAAGTGTTCCGGACTCTGCCACGAAGCTGAGCTGGAAGAAATATTGGCAACGGGATAAGTCCAGTGGCAAAGTTCTGGCGTCCATTCATTGTAAAAAACTGACGCATCTTATTCGTTTCTTTGACGTACATGCTAGTGAAAGTATAATTTTATGTAATTCTTTTTAAAGCCATTTTATAATTTATGATGAATTCTATACAGTACTTAGGTAGTATTCATAAAAATGCATTTTCGTAACTTTCAAGTTATTGCTGATAATTTTCTACCCGAAAACTGAGAAAAAATCTCACCGACAAGTAGTTTTTACTGGAAAGTTGATTATCCGATGAGCAACGTATAGATACTGATGAGAGCAGCCGAAGACAATTCAACTTCTTAGGCTAAACCAAATCTTATTTTCCAAAAATGAAAGATTAACTTGTAATGATAATCAAACGCCTCACTAAATAATCAGATGAACAACACATTAAGAGATCTAACACCCAATATCTAATGATAGATATTATGTGGGCAAATATTATATACAATGCCATTCTTTATGGGCATTGTATATAATATTTCATCATGTATATATATTGTTTGTAATTGTATTTTTAATTGGGTTGCTGTATTTTTGAAATATGGCATCCATATTTATTATGGGTATCTTTTTCTCAGCCACCTCGTTGGGCATTTTGCCTGTTGTGGCGTTGTATTTGTATTTGATACAGAATTCGCAGGATTAAGGGTTATGAGACCGAAAATAATTACATTCCAACAAGACAAAGAAGTCAATATGCATCATATTTTGTGATTCACAATAATAGGTAAGATGAGAAGTTCTTAGTTACATGAATCAAGTCAAACAGCACCACTTGACTGCACCAGTGTAAAACTATTTGCCTGTGTGGCCGATCTTGAGGGCCCCGTGGGGAAGCATGATCTCATAATCCGGCGGTGACCTTTCAGTTAAAAATTCCTTGGAATATGGTCTGGATCACCGTTCGGTTAGGATGTACCAGTGTAAGAACAAGAGATGAGAAAGAAGCAATTCAAATTATTATCTTGTTTAAAACCTTGTAATGAACAAGCATCAAGGACAGGATTTGTTTTTCTTATGTTTCTACAGCAAATTTCAGCTAATTGATACGCATTTAACCCAAGTCACGTTCATCCTTATATTCGCAATACTATTTTGGTTCCGTATTGGAAAGAGTCTAATGCTTTAATTGAGTTTCGTCGTTACGAACAATCTATCTTTCTCGTTCTTAACGTTCCCGATCCTAACCTCATTAGTGAAATATTTTCGTCTCATTTTTTTCAGTCAGGAAAGTGCGCGATACTCGAAGAAAAACAAATGAGGGAATTGCTGTTATTTCGGAAAACGTGGTACGAATTGCAATTCCAACATTTTTTTTGGAATTTTTTTTTACGAACCTCGTATGGAGGGGATAAAAATGAAGCAACATCTTAAATTTACAGAGATATCTGATATTATTTATATTACCGAAGCGAGTGCTTATCCACTAATGCCCAGCTGGAATATTATATTTTTTTCTAAAAATTCCTTCTTTTCAATTTTTTTTTACTTTGGGAAGTGAATCATGATCCATCAGAACTTCTTTTGTCTCACACATAAAACATTTCAGTATGGATTTTTGTGCTCTTCCAGATGTAAAGAATTTCACGTCGAGTATATGAATACAAATTATGTTCGAAGTGTCTCTGACACTTCTCGAATGTCTCGAACCATTACGAACACTATTTTTCCTAGTTGTTTGAACGCAAGAATCGATGTCTCACATGATACAGATACAAATACAACGCCACAACAGGCAAAATGCCCAACGAGGTGGCTGATAAAAAGATGCCCATAAAAATATGGATGTCATATGTTTCAAAAATACAGCAACCCCATTAAAAATGCAATTAACACAAATTATAAACAATATATACACACATGATAAAATATTATACAATGCCCATAAAGAATACTTATGGTTGTCTTATTCTAAGAATGGATAGCTTCTCGATTTACCCCAACATGTTTATCGTATTTCTTTTTAAACGTATCAATTGTGTTACAATTTACTACCTCCGGGGGTAAGCTATTCCATTTATTAACAACCCTATTAGAGAAAAATTCCCTGCGACACCATAACCTTGCATTGTCCCTCACCAATCGATACTGGTGTCCCCTTGTAAAAGCAGTTGATTGGCGGTGTACTAAAAGTTCATGGTCCATCCTATCCATCCCATTAAAAATTTTGAACACTTCGATCATATCTCCTCGACACCTGCGTTCATCCAATGTAAACATATTCAAAAAATGAAGTCTCTCTTCATAACTCAAGCCCTGTGTGCCAATAAGGACACGCGTAGCTCTTCACTGCACCCCTTCAATCAAGTCTATGTCCCTCTGTAGGTATGGTCTCCAAAACCTTACAGCATACTCCAGTCCAGGACGAACTAAGCCTCGAAAAAGCGGAAGAATGACTTTAGGAGAACGCGAAGAGACCTTTTTGAAAATGAGACCAAGCATTCTATTCGCTTTTTTGACAACCGCTGAACAATGTTCAGAAAACTTAAGTCGCTCGTCAATGAGAATTCCCAAATCGGTGACTCTAGTTGCATCCGGGATAGTGACACCATTCAACTCGTAAGATAACCATGGGTTGTTCGAACCAAAATGAGCGACCATGCACTTATCTACGCTAAACGTCATGCCCCATTCATTTGCCCATGCTGCAATCTTGTTTAAGTTGGTCTGGAGCAACTCCCTATCGCTTTCATTCCCGATTACCCCCATTAGCTTCACATCATCTGCGAATTTGCTAGTAATTCCATCGATACCCTGATCGAGTTTGTCGATAAAAAGTGAAAAAAGTATGGGGCCAAGGACACTTCCCTGAGGAACTCCACTTGTGACGTCTGTCCAACCAGAGAATTCCCCGTTCACCATAACTCGTTGCGACCTATCTCTTAACCACGATTCTATCCAATTCAGCAAGTTGCCCCCATTCCAATCTCGTGTAAACGCTTCAAGAGTTTGCCATGTTGGACCCGATCGAATGCTTTCTGGAAATCAAGGTAAACAACGTCGACATTTTTGCTCTTACCCAAAGCCTTAGTCACGTAACCATAGAAGCAAAGGAGGTTAGTTACACATGACTTCCCCTTCCTGAACCCATGCTGATTATCCGACAATACATTATTCTCGTCTATCCACTTCACAAACTGCCTTTTGATGATAATTTCCAAAATTTTCGAGAGGGAGCTCGTCAAACTCACTGGACGATAATTAGACACCACTTCTCTACTACCCTTCTTAAATATCGGAACAACGTTAGGAAGTTTCCAATCTCTTGAGACGATACCCTCAGCAACACTACTCCTGAATATCTGTGCGACTGGCCCCAACAATTCATTAGCACCTTCCCTGAGAACCCTGGGATAGATATCATCTGGTCCTGGTGCTTTGCTTGCACATACATTTCTTAGAAGATTTAGGACCTCCACGTTTTCTACTTGAATATCGTTGAGGGTTTTATTACCCCATGCAACACCCGTATATCGAATATCATTATCTCCATTAAAAACCGACGCGAAAAAGTCATTGAAAGCACTACACATGCCTACATTGCTCTCTACCTTAGAGCCTCCTATCGAGAGGGGGCCAACTGTCCCCTTACATCCATTATTGACGTATCGAAAAAATGATTTTGGGTCAGAGCCAATGTTATCTGCCAACCTAGATTCAACTTGCTTTTTACTATCCCTTATCGCTTTCTTCAACAGTCTTCTTTTATCAGTAAACAATGATAGGTCACCACGTCCACTTTTATACTCTCTGAATGAGTACTCTTTTCTTTTCAAGATAAAGGTTTCGCACGCTATCCGTGAACCATAGAGGGTGCGATGTACAAACACGCTTTTTTCGAACAAAGGGTATGACGTCGTGCAAAACAGAGGACAGCTTCGTACTAAATTCTTCCCATTGACTTACCACCCCTACTGATTACAACCGGTCTTTGAAAACTTCCGCTAACCTTCTTCTCAAAACATCAAAGTTAGTTCTCCGAAAACAAGGAACCAGTCTTTTGTTATCAACCTTACCCGAGGAAAAGTGACAGTGAAATCTGACGATACGATGATCACTGGAAGAAAACTCTTCCCCCACCGAAACATGTTAAACTAGATCCTCAGAACTAGTAAGAACTAAATCCAAAATAGCAGTACCCCTAGTGGCTTCTGATACATGCTGATACAAAAAATTTTCGAGCACCAACTTGAGAAAGTCTCTTTCATACTGATTTCCAGATGAAAGGTTCTCCCAATCAATACCCGGGTAATTGAAATCCCCTAGTATGAGAACCCTCTTTCGCTTACACATGTAGGAAATTTCATCATGCATTTCGGCAATGTAGTTTTGATCCCTATTCGGTGGATTGTAACAAACCCCAACAATAAGCTTATGACGTCTTTTGCTCTCAAGTTCAACCCATATGGTTTCAATATCCCTTCTCTGCACGTTACACTCTCTAGCCTTCAAACAGGATTTCACGTATATCAACACTCCACCCCCTTTCCTATCAGATCTATTTCTCAAAAAAGTATCGTATCCTGAGATGTGTAAGAAAGATTCATCCCCATCCTTTGCCCAAGATTCTGTAATGGCTATAAGATCCAAGCCCTCCACAACTATCATAGTTTCTAAAAAATCTTTCTTATTACCCAAGCTCCTGGCATTTATTAACACGCATTTTAATTTGCCCGGTGGTTTGTTGTCAATCGAGAAGCCATCCAAGTCAGAGGTGGGTAATTTCAAGTCAGTACTGTTGTGATTATCATTAACTAACCCGCATTCCCGACTACGTGGTCTGGGAGTAAAAAACCTGACCTAAGACTATCGTAAACCTCCCAGACCCCTCTCTTATTTAGAGGGATCCCATCCGAACGAAGCCACCTATCGGTAAATGCGGGAAGCTCCAAGAACGTGACCCCAAGTGAGGAGCAAATGTCCTTCAGGCCTATATTGAATTGGTGGATCCTACTCCTATATCCCCTACTACCCCTTGGCAGCACTGGAATCACTGCCACATCTGAACCCCCCTCCCTAGCAGATAATAGTAAATCCCGGTATTCTGACAGAGACTCACTAATATTCGCTCCTACCTGATTTGTTCCCACCCACAGAATCACCCGCAAGGGCAACTTTCGGCGATGAAAAACGTCTCGAACGTTGCCAATCTTCCCCCCAGGAAGACAACAGCGCTCGAAACCCCGAAAATCCCTACACACTCGGTTCCCAAGTTCCCTAACCATAGAATCGCCGATGATTAAACCCCTATCACTACCCCCCTCTACCTCATCCACGACCACCCATTCGCCCTCTAAAATGTCGTTGTTCGTGGAGATTGCTTCTTCATCAACAGGTGGCTCGACGACCAGAGGCTCCGTTATAACCGGGCCCTCTAGCACCCTAACTTTTTCCCGTAAATCTTCGACCTCGAGTTCCAGCCTTTTCCTAACCAAGCACCCTTTACAATTGAAACTATCAGCTACTATACCCCTAGACCAGGGAAACCTCCCGTCGCAAGCTCTACACAACACTAGTCGAGGTCGAGGCATACTAACACTATTCCTAAAGCTAGATAATAATAATAATACTTAAAAATAGGAAAATGAGAAACGTTAACTGGAAATTAAAATAATGTAAAATACATTACTATGCAAAATATACGTAAGAGATTATACGAAAAAATTACGTAAAGTAGAATGCTCAGCACTAAATCACGAAGAATAAAATAAATATGTATATAAAGAATACAACACCACCCTCTAAAAAAAAGTATTAAGCTACGAAGTACAATTTATACTTATTAGAATTACCTAACTATCTGAAAACACTAACACTACAACAATAGGCCCAAATGGAGGGAAAACAAAGTTATTGAGAGTACCCGGGAAAAAGTATACACTGTTTGCTACCACTAACGTCCAAAAACCTACGAACTTATATCAAAGAAGCGAGCGAACCTGGCGAAAAAACAACGAAAATGAAATGCGAACGAGAAAAATAAATTTAAGTCGATCGAAAATACACAACGAAAATTAAAAAAAAAATGAGAGCAATATAATAAAAAAACCACTTATCTCACAATCCAACGTGCGCTGAAAAAAAGAAAATCACCGCAGAATATGACCCAAAAATAAACAACACGCTAAGTAAAACTCACGAGAACGAAGAAAAAAACAAAGACACAAAATGGCGCACTGGCGTGACGGATAATCCTTCGGTAATCCCCCGGCAACGGTTTCGGATAAAACTTCTTCTATTGGTCGGTGAGCGGAGCGCGATAATAGCACGTCCGTTCCCAACGACGGCGAAGACGAAAGTGATACGTATTAGTTTTTCCTTTCCTTTTTTCGTTTAGAATTTCCATTTCATTTTCTGTCTCAGTACGAAGAGCGATCATGTAATACAGTTTTTCTATTATTTTGTTTCTTTGGAGTGTTAACTTGACTCTATCTGTTCGAAAACACAATCAGTCATTCCATATTTTCTCTTTTCTTTTTTAACTGCTTTTTTTCAGCACACAATGTTTTTTTCAACAAAATATTTTTTTTCATGTAAGTCTATTCATACTGTTATTGTCATATAACTTCATCAAAACTTATTGTCACTACAACGTTTATGAGAATTTTTACATAGAGTGAGATAGCTAATACTTTCTGTCTTATGACCTTAAATACGAAGTGCTGGTTATACTTTTCTCAAGTCTTTTGACCTTTTATTAAGAAAAAAAACTAAAGAGAAGTTAATTTATAAATGTTCTAATGCGTTCATTGTCAACCGTGATGAAAACGAGAAATATTCCTCTGGGAAGAAAGTTGTTTTTCGAATCATACATATTTCAAGCGCAATAAATCTATTTCTTTTCCTGTCCCTCAGTTATGAACAAACGGCAGAAAAAAAGCTTGTTTGAAAAAATATATACCACGTTTCCCCGAAAATAAGACTAGGTCTTATTAATTTTTGCTTCAAAAAGGGAATTAGGGCTTATATTAGGAGCATCCTGAAAAATCACGCTTTTTTTTTTTTTTTTGGTGGAATAACTCTTTTTGAAGACATTTTTGAATGATGGTTATACAAAAATTGGCAAAAAAATTGCAACTTCATGAAACATTTCTTTTGAGTGTCGTCGTTTAAAGTAAACTGGAAGGTCAGTTTAGGTTTTCAGGACCAAACGAGGTGATGTGTCTATGCCCCCCGGAAAACCCGTCGCTTCATTCGGTCCTCAGCGTCGAACTGTATAGGTTGTTTACTTATGGCTGGGATCACACTATGAAAGTCTGATGAAAGATATTTTACAAAACTTGGAAAAAACAACTAATAAGCCTATTGGCTACATTCGCTCGAATGAAACCAATTCGCTTATTGTTTGCATTTATCAAATTTTATCAAATAGCTTTTACAAAAATTTTATAGTATAATCCTGGCCTATAACAACGGCATTCATTAGGTAGCCGGAATATTTCATAGGCCGGAATTACACTATAAACATTTTAGAAAAGTTCTTTTATGGAACTTGAAAAACAACCAATAAGCCTATTTAATTATATGCAACATTTCGGTTACATTTGCTCGAATATAATACCAATACACTTATTGGTTGTATTTTCCCGGTTTTACAAAAGAATTTTTCTAAAACATTTATAGTGTAATACCGGTTATATGCTGTTTCATCATCAAAAACACCCAAGTAGTAATTTTCTTCGGTTTCTTTGACAAAAGTCAAAGTCTCAAATTTATCTGTTTACGTAGGCGTTCAACTCTCGTCCAAGGAGGTCTGCTTGGGTGTTAACAAAAATTTAATTTTTGTGTGAGTGTTTACATTATAACTTATTTCAAGTATAAATTTCAATTAAATCATTTATTTATGTTTTTATTTGATAACAAATAATAATATAACTATTATCATTTTATATAGTTCAATACATCCATCATGTGTTGCAGCGACACACTAAATGCGTCTCATTGACGATTTTAGCTAGGGCTTGTTTTCGGGGTAGGGCTCATACACTCATGTCCATAAATTAAGGATAATGCCAGCTCCGGCAAATAAAGGTTCAGAAACAAAACAAACGTCACTTATTCATAAAGCCCATTTATTAAACAAAACGATGGTATATGTATGATACCATTCATAAAAACTACGATTTTTGTTCCCTGGAGCAATTGTAAAAAATATCTCCTTTACAGAAACTTACTATTACTTGGTTGGTATGATGGTTAATACATTGTATGTCTTCCATGCGATGAAATACAGTCCGTACAACGCCTAGGCATGCTGAGTATCAAATTATCGATCTGATCTTGGGGAAGATCACTCCACTCAGCAAGTAATGCTCTCCGAAGTTCCGGTACACATGTAGGAGGTGGTTGACGGGCTGCAACTCGTCGGCCAAGCATGTCCCACACATGCTCTATCGGATTCAAGTCGGGTGAGAATGCTGGCCATTTCATACGGGTTATATCCTCAGATTCAAGGCATTCGTTTACGATGTTTGCTCGGTGAGGACGGGCGTTGTCATCCATAAACACAAATTCTGCGCCCATGGCACCCCTAAACAAACGTACATGTTGTTTCAGAATGATGTCCCGATAAATTTGGGCTTTCATGGTTCCGGTTTGAACATGCAGATCTGTTGTGGAACCCAGTATAATTCCACCCCAAACGAGCAATGCTGCACCACCGTAACGGTATCGTTCAATGATGTTGTCTTGGTGGTAACGGGTACCTGGCGTTCTCCATATGAAAGTCCGACGTGAATTAGACTGCAACTTAAACCTGGACTCGTCGGAAAACATCACACAAGCCCACTGTGACCATGTCCACATTGCATGTTCTCTACTCCAGGCTAATCGCTGCCGACAGTGAGTTGCCGTGAGCGGAACACATCTGATAGGCCTGCGAGCATATAGACCAATATTTCCCAAACGTCTGTACACGGTTTGCCTTGAAACTGTGGTACCCGTGGCTGCAGATAGCGGATGAGACAGGTCGGATGCTGTGCTCCGTCTGCTTCTTTTGGCAGTTACTGCCAAATACCGGTCTTCATTCGGCGTTGTAACTCTGGGGCGACCTGTACTGTAACGTCTACTGACATTTCCGTTATCTTGGAATCGTTGCCAAAGCCTAGAGATGACACTTTGGGCAATTCCAAGTTTCCATCTGAGTACGCTCATATTCCTGGCGGCCGATAATTAACCAGTAAAAAATCATCCACATGCGTCCTCTGTGTCATAACTATTCGCTTATGGCACTGAGCGCCTTACAGAACTCTTGTGAACAATTTTACTTCTTTGCCACCATTCCTTATATACCCCCCTCTTACACTCTCGTCATTGTGACGTACTATCGGCATCATCTGGTGGCTTCCTGAAATTTGCATATCATTCTTGCAGATGTGTGTGATAATTCTACAGGTGAAATTTTTACTTTAGATTTCGATTTCCGTGTGATTCTGAATTATCCTTAATTTATGAACATGAGTGTATTAGGAGCGTCCTGAAAAATCATACTAGGGCTTATTTTTGGGGAAACACGGTACACGCATAGCGAAAATGTTTGTAAAAATGTTTCCACTGCAGTAAGACATCTCGTGAGGAAAAGCAAGCCATGGCTATTGATCACGTTTGACAATGAAGGTTTTAAAAGCATTAATTAAAAAATAAATGTAATATCAATAAAAAAAAAGTTCTCATTTCTGAAAGAAATAGTATAATTGCCTTTGAATATACATAAATTGCAGTAGCCTGTAAACACCATTATCTGTAACTACAAATTTTTCAGTGAAAATCTTTACAAAATCGATGATTATTGTCACTGTATAACAGGGACGATACCCATCTCGTCATAGCAGAGAATTCGGGAACTTTGTTGATCTCTTTCATGGATCCAAAGTATAGTCCTCCGACCACGAGATGAATTTTCGCTGCATCATGTCACGTCACGTCAGATGATTTTATTCAATTTTTTTTTTGGTAAAACGATTCCACATCGAGAAAAGTTCATCAGTGACTGAGCTTTCACGTTTGGCATGTCCTTCTAGGGTAAAATAGAATTGTTTGACGTGACATGACGTGCCGTAGCCAAATCTCATCTCGTGGTAGGAGGACTATAACATGGAACCTTGAGATCATGTCTCGAAGGTTTTGATCCTCAATAATATCTGAAATTTCCAAATTTCAACTGGAGAGTATGCAGTGTTAGAATTAATTAACTTATAAATATATAGTAAAATAATTCAAAAGTAAAAACATCAAATACGTGAATGTTGAATTCCTTGGAACTTCTCAAATAAGATAAAAAGTTGGTATCACTAATTACGCAACATAATACAATTAATCATTAATAGGTACAGGGCCGTTCCAAGAAATTCTGCCGCCTGAGGCGAATAATATTTGGCCGCCCTTAAGATATGACTGTCTGAAAAGTTCTTTCTTCATCTCTATTACCTTGACACAGTGATTCCCAAAGTGTTTGTCATGACCCCCTTGGGGGGGGGGGACGTTCATGATTTAAGATGTCGCGAGAGAATTTCCTATATAAAAACGTCCTGATGAGAGTAAATATATCAAATCAATATAATAATTCTTGAGGGGAAGGGTGGGTCCCATAGTGGGCGATGTGTTTAAATTTTTTCCTATGTGTTTTGGAAAAATATCTGCCCTTAAAAGAATTAATTGAGCTATGTAGCATATATATTGTTCCGGATAATTTTCCACAAGACTTCGGGATTGCAAAAACAAGAAGCGGTTCGACGGACAAACACAGATTTATTTACATAACAGCAATTTACACGTATTTACAGGCTAATCAGAGAGCTAACAACTTTCTCGCAAAGTTTAAACACAACTGACTGAATCTCCTTGTGCCTGCCTGAGCCTGTCTAGTCTCTCTCAGTCTGCCATCTTGTGAGCGCCACGGTATTTATAACCCGGATAGAAACTTCGAGAAAAAAAACATTCCACAACATTCTATTTCACAGTTTCCTAGTCGGCGGCGCTACCGTATGGAGGGGCGGGACTTTCTAGATTTTTCTCTACACGCCCCGCCAGTTCTCCGCCAATCGCATGTCGCTGCGCTTAGACCGAAACCGGTATCGACTGATTTCGACATTTTGAGAGCCATCGAACGAATCGCACCATCTATCGATGGCGAACTTCAGTGAGACTTCCAATTTTCCGCGCACAGTCATTTTCTCTCCCGTGACTGTCTGCAGCGTCAACGATGGTGGTACGTAGAGAAGTCGTTGCTGTAATTTCCTAGCCAGGTCCGTCCTGACGATGCTCGCGTTGGCTCCGGTGTCGATGACCATCCTACACGGCAGTCCATCGATCTCGCTTCTCACGTGGACCCCGTGGTCTTCTCCGTGCATCTGTGAGACGTGGTACACTCGGCATGGTGCATCTTCCGTACCGGTAGCTGAGACTGAGCATGCGCTCCGCGGGTGGCCTTTTTCTTGACTTTTCCAGGTTCCCAACGACTTGTCTTTTTCATTTTTCTCGGTCCCACGATCGTTCTTGGCACTCTCAGCTCTCTGACGGCAGTAATGGAATCTCTGAGGGCAGCAATAGAGGTGGTGACATCTTTTACGTCTGCCGTCATGGCCTCTAGCTTTTCTTCGATGCTTAATTTCATCTGGCCCGCCAAAGACATCAGTTGGTTCAGCTGTTCTCGAATTCCATCCATGTCCATTCTCCTTGTCTTCATGCAAGTCTTGAATTATCCCACTTCTGACACCAAATTGTTCCGGATAATTTTCCACAAGACTTCGGGATTGCAAAAACAAGAAGCGGTTCGACGGACAAACACAGATTTATTTACAGAACAGCAATTTACACGTATTTACAGGCTAATCAGAGAGCTAACAACTTTCTCGCAAAGTTTAAACGCAACTGACTGAATCTCCTTGTGCTTGCCTGAGCCTGTCTAGCCTCTCTCAGTCTGCCATCTTGTGAGTGCCACCGTATTTATAACCCGGATAGAAACTTCGAGAAAAAAAACATTCCACAACATTCTATTTCACAGTTTCCTAGTCGGCGGCGCTACCGTATGGAGGGGCGGGACTTTCTAGATTTTTCTCTACACGCCCCGCCAGTTCTCCGCCAATCGCATGTCGCTGCGCTTAGACCGAAACCGGTATCGACTGATTTCGACATTTTGAGAGCCATCGAACGAATCGCACCATCTATCGATGGCGAACTTCAGTGAGACTTCCAATTTTCCGCGCACAGTCATTTTCTCTCCCGTGACTGTCTGCAGCGTCAACGATGGTGGTACGTAGAGAAGTCGTTGCTGGAATTTCCTAGCCAGGTCCGTCCTGACGATGCTCGCGTTGGCTCCGGTGTCGATGACCATCCTACACGGCAGTCCATCGATCTCGCTTCTCACGTGGACCCCGTGGTCTCCTCCGTGCATCTGTGAGACGTGGTACACTCGGCATGGTGCATCTTCCGTACCGGTAGCTGAGACTGAGCATGCGCTCCGCGGGTGGCCTTTTTCTTGACTTTTCCAGGTTCCCAACGACTTGTCTTTTTCATTTTTCTCGGTCCCACGATCGTTCTTGGCACTCTCAGCTCTCTGACGGCAGTAATGGAATCTCTGAGGGCAGCAATAGAGGTGGTGACATCTTTTACGTCTGCCGTCATGGCCTCTAGCTTTTCTTCGATGCTTAATTTCATCTGGCCCGCCAAAGACATCAGTTGGTTCATCGGGATTCTCTGGGCTATGTTGCTTACATGTTGTTATGTTCCGCAGCATATATATAAAGACAAGTTTTTCCTACCTTTTTAAGTAACAGCCCTGAGTTCGTATGTTTGGGAACAGAGGCGTAGTACTCAGGAGAGACCATGGGAGTCCGTACCCCCCGAAATGATAAAAAATTAAAAATACTTCCAAATATTTCAGTAAAAAAATTAAATATCTGAAGAAAATACCTTTATACTGTATGTAATCTTTATCCATTTCCGTTAATTTAAAATGCTTTTTGATTGTTAGTAGTTAAAAATTTCTCTCTAGGAGAAATTTCTTGTGGAATTTCTTTCTTTCTTTCTATGCAACGGAAATTAGTGCATAGAAACGGTGGCAACGGTGGTTGCAGTAATACGAGTTAGCTCTTGAGTGCCGATTTTCATCTACAGTATTTACTATATTTCCGAACATTTGAACTATAATATTACTATTTTTTTTTAAATTTGGTTTAAATCTAAACACGGTGCTGACTTCAACTCCGTTCAACACGAGTTCTAAAAATAATTTATCCGTGTGTCTAGCGTGCAGCGAAAACATTCAGTGTGATGATGAAAAAATAATATGTTACTCCTCCTATGTTCCGGCTCCTTTGATTTATTCTGTGCAGGATTAAGTGAGGAAAACTTTCTGAAATTAGTGAAAAACCATACAACAAAGTGGATGTGTATTAGATGTACAACGCAGCAAAATGAAAAAACATCAACTTCTCATCCAACCAAACCAAATTTTGAAAATCCAGACATGGTGAGTGCATCAACTGCTGACTGTTTCTCAAATCAAATGAATGAAACCTTGCAAATACACAATTTAAACCCTACTATATGTAGTGCTTTAAACGATATTTTCAGTTCATTATCACCAGAATCAACAAAACTGATCACATGTACAGAATTTCTCGGCTCACTCTATAGAATTAAATGCACTGAAATCTGAAGTAGCACAGCAGAGGGCTATAATTTCTGAATACAAGAAAAACCAAGTGAAAATAGAAACTGAAAATGCCGGATTGAGATCAAGAATCCGATATCTTGAAACTGACATCTCAGATCTCCAACAGTATTCAAGACGAAACACATAGAAATCCTTGTCGGAGGATGAGGACATGGACAACATAAAATTTGCGATTTTCCATAATTTAAATCTCTTGGATTTAGTGGGAGATGTTAGTGCCATGCATCGTATTCCATCTTCAAGGAAAGACAAGATAAAGCCAATTATAATCCAGTTTAATTCTAAAAACAAACGTGATCTGTGTTATAGTGCAGCTCGCCAGACAAAGATATGTGCATCTCAGATCAATGATCGTCTCGCAGCAAACCGTATTTATTTTAATGAACACCTAGCACCGTATAATAAACAGGTATTTTATCATGCAAAAAAATTCAAAACAGATAACAATTACAAATTCTGTTGGACTCGCAATGGAAAAATATATTTAAGGGAATCAGAGAAATCCAGATTATTTAAAATAACCCATATTGACGATCTTTACAACACTAGTCAATAAGTTTATATATTTATGTATTTGTATTAGTATTATGTTATGTGTATCGGTAACTCTTGAAATTGATGTCGTTTCATTTTTAACAAATTTTGTACGTACAAATAACAATCACACTCCTCTTAACCGAAGTTATCGAATCAAGATAGTGTATATGCTACTTTTACCGAGTTTTGGTTTACATTTGAAATACCGATCTAATTTTTATAAAATGCCATCTTATATATAAATGTGAAAGTATGTATGTATGTATGTATGCTCTTTATACAAATCTACAGTTTTAGACCGATCGTCGCCAGATTTTGCATATATACCAAACAGGTCCGGGATTGAACCGTAGGCTACTTTAAAAGTTCGTCAGAGCTGGGCAAATGCCCGAAATGGGCGAAAAACTGTCGGGCAACAATAGTTTTGGGGCCTCAACAATCACTTTCGGAACGTTTACTTTGGTTACCGTGGTTCCCAACAATGCGTTTCAGACTTGAATATATGCCTTTACAATGGTTTGTTACACCTTCAATTCTGTTATTATAACAGTTTATTCCTTTATAACGGTTTGTCACTTTTCCAATTTATTGCATTAATTAATTGCAGAAAACCCGGGAAGCGCCGGGTATTTCTGCTAGCCTATATACAGGGTGTCCTGTAAGTGATAATGCGGTCTTTATCTCATCAACCGCCCATCGTATAAGTATAGTTTCAATTTAAAAAATGCGTAAGGCGTTTGAATATTATCCGCTGCACAAGCTGGACGTATGACGTCGCTAACAACAGAGAACAACAACTACGCTGACGCCAACTGATGAACTCATTGCTTGCCTGAAATCTGCAACACTCTGGCACGAAGTAAAAAAAATTATCATTATCCACCAACATGCGAGTTCAACTGCAAAATGACTCAGCACTGCTATCATTTTCACATCAGTTGACCAACCAGTAGACCCAAGCACTGGACCGATTACGTTCCCAAATGGATTTTGCCAGTTGTTACACTCAGTTCAAGAACTTGCAGACAAAGTCTTCCCTAACATTCAACAAAATGACCAAAACCGTGAGTGGCTTTCTGAGAGCGATTCTGATACCGAAAAATGACAGTGTGAACAAGATCAACGAAAAAATCCTAAAAATTATTCCAGGAGACTCCACATCTTACATATCGGTTGACACTGTCACAAACACGGCACAGACATTTAGTTCTGTATCCTGCAGAATTTCTGAACTCCTTTGGATATTCCGGGTGTGCTACCACACAATTTGACCCTCAAAGTCGGAGCACCTATAACGCTTTTAAGAAATTTGGACACACCGAGACTCTGCAATGGCACCAGACTCTGCGTGAAGAAATTGCACAATTGCATCATTGAAGCAACGATTCTAACTGGATGTGACAAAAAAAAGAAGTCTTCATTCCACGTATCCCAATTATCACCGAAGAAATGCCATTCACTTTCAAGCGATTACAGTTCCCGATTCGTTTAGCTTTTGCCATGCCAATCAACAAAGCGCAAGGCCAGTCGTTAGCAGTGGCAGGTATCAACTTACTTGAGCCCTGTTTTTCACACGGACACCTTTCCGTCATCTGTTCGCGTGTTGGTAATAGCAAACATTTTTACATCTACACACCAGATGTAAAAAGAAAAAATATTGTGTGTCCACAAGCGATTGCCTGAAGTTTTAATCAAAATATTTAAAAATAAAAGTAATTTTTTCTTACTTGATGGAGAAATTTTTTCTCCATTATTTTATTTTTTTTATACTCCATTATTAAAATTTTCTCCAAATTATAATTAATAAGCTATACATATTTACATTTTTTACGGGGCGGGCAACGTCGCCGGGTATCAGCTAGTCTTATATATAAATGTGAAAGTATGTATGTATGTTCTTTATACAAATCTACAGTTTTTGACCGATCGTCGCCAGATGTTGCATATATACCAAACAGGTCCGGGATTGAACCGTAGGCTACTTTAAAAGTTCGTCAGAGCTGGGCAAATGCCCGAAATGGGCGAAAAACTGTCGGGCAACAATAGTTTCGGGGCCTCAACAATTACTTTCGGAACGTTTACTTTGGTTACCGTGGTTTTCAACAATGCGTTTCAGACGTGAATATATGCCTTTACAATGGTTTGTCACACCTTTAATTCTGTTATTATAACAGTTTATTCCTTTATAACGGTTTGTCACTTTTCCAATCCTCCCATTGATTGCAGAAAACCCGGAAGAAGTATTTCTGCTAGCCTATATACAGGGTGTCCTGTAAGTGATAATGCGGTCTTTATCTCATCAACCGCCCATCGTATAGGTATAGTTTCAATTTAAAAAAGGCGTTTGAATAATATTCGCTGCACAAGATGGACGTATGACGTCGCTAACAACAGAGAACAACAACTACGCTGACAAAACTGGGAATAAAAATGTTCAACGCCAACTGATGAACTCAATGCTTGCCTCAAATCATCAACACTCTGGCACGAAGTTAAAAAATTATCATTATCCACAAATATGCGAGTTCAACTGCAAAATGACTCAGCACTGCTATCATTTTCACATCAGTTGACCAACCAGTAGACCCAAGCACTGGACCGATTACGTTCCCAAATGGATTTTGCCAGTTGTTAAACTCAGTTCAATAACTTGTAGACAAAGTCTTCCCAAATGAAAGTAATTTTTTCTTTTTTAATGCAGAAATATTTTGATTAAGAAATAATTAATAAGCTATACATATATGCATTTTTTACAGGGCGGGCAACGTCGCCGGGTATCAGCTAGTGTTTTATAAAGTTTAATTTTTTCCCCTTTTTAAATAGTTTAACTACACAATAATATGTAGTTTTTGATCTCCTTGAGGTGCGAAATTGCTTAGTGTAATTTACTTACGTCATGAATTCTAAATTTCTTTGTTCAATCCTTGACACCCAGGAGGAATTTATCAAATACCTATCCTCACATGATTATAACAACAGTTGTAATCAAATTTGTTGTATTAGGGTGGTGCATTTAAATATTAGAGGAATTAGAGCTAACTTTGACCAACTTCGTGTTTTATTGAATGATTCTCTTGATTTTATTGATATACTTATTTTATCTGAAGTATGGGTATTTGAGGACGAGATCAATTTTTACACATTGCCAGAATTTAATTTATTCACGTGTTACAGAAATTACAATAGTTCGGGCGGTATTTTTGTATATACTAAAAAATCTTTTCATTTCACCTAATTGATCAATTTTACTATGTAATCTGGAGAAGCAATAATACTTCTTGATGATACTCTAAAATTCTCTATCATTAGCTTATATAGATCACATTCTTATCCTGTCAAGCACTTTATTGAAGAGCTTGAAATCATGATAAAAAATAACAAATGCAGAGATGTACTAATAATAGGCGACATAAATATTGATATTCTAAACAATGCCCCAGGTATGCATTGCGACTATCAGGACATGTTAGCTTATCATGGCTTATCATGTTAGCCTTAAGGGGGACATCCATTTTAAATTTGTATTTTTCTTCCTACAGGACAATTTTGATATTGAATCTGTGATTGATCCATTTCCTGATGATATCGGTATGGAGCATGTAGAAAAGGTATTGCAGTACAATATTATTTTTAAAAATTCAATGCTGTTGTTTTCGATAATATTGTTTAAAAAAAAAAGTCATTTATTTAATATTTGTGTCTGTGTTATAGGAAGCTATAAATCAGATTGGATTAGAAGGGACATTCAAAGATGATTACATAAGATTTTTTTTTTTGAATTATTGTATTTTCTTGTGTGTTGTGATTTTATTCTATTTGTTGCTTTGATATCATATTTTCGCTTTGTTCTGTAGGTCAAAAAACCATACGAATTGCATGAACAGTCCCGTAAGACAAACCTTCGGTTCAACGCGGACCAGGTTACGTTTACTGCTCGAATAAAGACCGAACATTTGACAGATCCATCAACCCTGATAATAGTAGCAGTGGATTTTTTGCGAGCCTTATTATCGCAGCTGATAGACGAAACAACACGTGGACTACATTCAGATGACAGAATTCGGTAAATATTTATTAAAGTATTCAGAATAATTTGAGGAATTATTTTTTATTTGAATAGTTGATTTTATTTATGAAAAATTTATTATTTTTGATTTGAATATATTTTTTTCCAGAATTATAATGCTTTCCGATAATTTTGAAAAGCCTATATCAACAGGTCTTGTTCCCAAGGCCTCGCTCACGATAGAATCATTTCTGGCAGTTATAATGAAAGTGTTGCAAAGCAAGAATTCCATCCCACTAAACGATCCTTCCCTGAGATTTGAAGTCATCACTGTGCGGTTACCGCGAGGAGGTGGAATTCCAAGAAGAAAGATCACTAACATCACAACAGATAGATTAGCAAAGAAATCAGTTATATGTATTCCTGAAGATGGGTTGTGCTGCGCACGCACGATCATCGTAGGAAACGCCATAGTTGAGAAACATCCTAAACTTTCTAGCATAAAAGACGCAAGAAGAAACATACAGAAAAAGATGGCCCTGGACCTGTATCAAAAAGCCGACGTTCCTATAGGTCCCTGTGGGTTTGATGCAATCAAAAAGTTTGCCACAGTGCTAGACGTTCAGATAATTGTCAAGTCCTTGGAGGAATTTTATAAGGTATTGGTTTTAACTATCAAATGACTATAATTTTTTTACTTATGTTTAAGCCAAAACTAAGTAAAGCTAATATATCGATAATATTATATATTTTTTACAGGTTGTATTCAAGACATCCAGGAAGGACAAAAAAATATTTTTGTTGCTTCACAATGGACATTATGATCTGATTACATCTCCCAAGGGTTTCCACGGCTTGGGTTACTACTGTTCAGATTGTGACAAAGCTTACGATCACGTGCAGTTTCATAAGTGTGCTACGAGATGTAACACCTGCTTCGACGAGTCTTGCATCACCACTCACGCTCAACACTGCAAAGACTGCCATAGAATTTGTAGATCAGATGGTTGTTTTGCTAGGCATAAGAACCTTGGGGGCAAGAATGCCAGTTACTGTCAGCAATTTTATGAATGTCAATCTTGCAAAAAATTTCTCGTAGAAAAAGAGTGACCCCGTGATGAGCACGTCTGTGGGGAAAAATATTGCAATAATTGTCAAGTTTTCCATCTTGATGAAAGTCATCTGTGCTCACTGAAGCAGAAGAATCCAAAGTCTCCATCGAAAAAACTCATCTTCTTCGATTTTGAAACAGACCAATCTTCCGGCGAACATATTATCAACTTTGCTATGGCACAATATTCAGATGGAACGGAGTTCGTTTTTCGTGGCTACAACGCCATCGTTGATTTCTGCATCTGGCTCTTTTGCAAGGAACATAAGGGATTTACAGCCATCGCACACAACATGAAGGGGTTCGATGGTCAATTTTTGCTCAAGTAAGTTTTTTTTGTCAAACCTCTAATTTTTAGATATATCATTCTCATATATATATATATATATACACACACACACACACATATATATATATATATATGTGTGTGTGTGTATATTTAATTCAATGTTTATATACATGCATGCATTTTATGTGGTTTTTTAATGTTACATTTTTTTTACATGCTTTTTTTTTTATAGATATCTCTTGGAGCAAGGAGTCAAGCCATCTGTTGTACCTTGCGGCTCCAAGATCATGGCTTTGCGTCTGGACAGTCTAAATATTCGAATTATAGACAGTCTCAACTTTCTCCCCATGGCCTTATCCAAATTTCCAAAGACTTTTGGTTTTGAAGAGTTGAAGAAAGGGTTCTTCCCCCATCTCTTCAACCGACCAGAAAATCAGGATTATGATGAAGCGCTTCCAGACAAAAAGTTCTATAATCCTGAAGGTTTCGCTGTCGACATCAAAGCAAAATTTGACATCTGGTATGAAAAGAGAAAATGTGAAAAATTCGTCTTCCGAGACGAAATGTACAAATACTGCAAGTAAGTTTTTTTTTCTTTTTGTGCTGTATATGATTTATTTCTTTATCGTTTTCCAACGCTATAATGAATATTTTTATTTTTCTAATTTCTTTTAGGTCAGACGTTGATATTCTTCGACGATGTTGTTTGAAGTTTCGAGATGAGTTCTTGGAATTAACGGGTGTTGACCCCTTCCAATATCTGACCATTGCCTCGGCCTATATGGCGACCTATAGGTCTAAATACATCGATGAGGGGTGAATTGGAATGGTGCCTGTATCAGGCTATGTCAACCAAACGAACAGCAGCAGACTAGGCGTTGAATGGTTATCATATCTCAATCACAAAAATGGCATGAAAATAAATCATTCAAGAAACGGAACAGGAGAAAAACGAATTCTCGGACTCAGCGTGGACGGGTTTTGTGAGGACACAAACACCGTATTTTTGTTTCATGGTAAGCGATATTTAAGTTACTTTTTGTTTTACTGCATTTCTTAGTTTATTTTCTGAACTATTTTCACTAGTTATTGTTTTTTATATCTTTTAAGGTTGCTATTGGCATGGGTGTCCTCAATGTTTCGAGAAAGACATGATGAATCCTACCACACAAAATTATATGTGGGAACTCCACAAAAAGACCATAGAGAAAGAAAAAAAGTTACGACAAGGGGGTTTCAATCTTGAAATTACATGGGAGCATGACTTTAACGCCCTGAAGAAAACGGATCAAGCTCTCAAATGCTTCCTGGTGGACTTCAACTTTGTTGGTAGGTTAGAACCCAGAGACGCATTCTATGGTGGAAGGACCAATGCTACCAAGCTCTTCTATCAAGGCACTGCAAAATATATTGACTTCACGTCTTTGTACCCGTGGGTCAATAAGTACTGCAAGTGAGTACTTTAATTATTATTATTTTTTTATAAATAAATTTTAATGTATTGATTAAAAAAAAAAGATTATCGATGGATTTTTTTTCCATTCCAGATATTCGGTCGGACATCCCCGGATTGTCACAGAAGATTTCGATGACCTATCATCATATTTCGGTATAGTAAAGTGCAAGGTTTTAGCACCCAGAGGTTTATACCTACCCGTTCTCCCATACAGGTAAATAGAGCGTGTTTTTTCCCCTCTAAATTATCATTTGAGTGTTTTTTCTAAATATTTATTTACTCATTTATTAAAAAATGTTTTTTTCTAGGTCTAATGGAAAACTGACTTTTCCCCTATGTCGTTCGTGTGCTGAAACATTATCTAAAGAATGTCAGCACAATGATGAAAAGAGGAGTCTCACAGGTACATGGGTTTCTGAAGAGATCAAGAAGGCCATTGAAAAAGGCTACATTGTGAAGAAGATATACGAGGTAATTGTTTTATTCATCACTTTTTTTGTAGTTTTTAACGTTAATCCATATAATGTGATATTGTTTTCAACTTGTAAATTGTTTTTTCCAGGTTTACCATTTTGAGCAATCGCAGGAGGGTCTATTCGCCCCCTACATCAATGTTTTCCTCAAGATCAAACAGGAATCCTCTGGTTGGCCGACTAACTGTGTAACAAACGAGGAGAAAACCGCATACATTAACCAGTATAAGCAAGTCGAGGACATAGAACTAGATCTCAAAAACATCCAGGTTAATCCAGGTCGACGCCAGGTGGCAAAGTTATGTCTAAATAGGTAACTTTTAACTTTATCATACATGGTTTGATAAAAATCATGATGTTTTTCTCTTTTTTTTTCATGATCATATAGAATCACTGGTAAACTAACGGTTTTTTTTCTTAGCTTCTGGGGTCGTTGGGGAATGCAAGAAAACAAGACCCAATTGACGTATGTAACCAAAACATCCGATTTTTATAAGATGATGAATGATACTGCGATAGAGGTAAATATGTTTTTAGATTATTCTTCATAGTTTTATAAAACATTCAGAGTTATAATTTTAACTAGTTAAAAAATTCAAATACTCATTCATTAAACCAAAAAACTTTTGCAGGTTAAGGACTTGTATCTACCAACCGAAAACATAGCAGCTGTTCATTGGCAGTACAAGACTGATTGCACACCCCAAACAGATAGGACAAATATTTTTCTCGCTACATTCACAACAGCGTGGGCTCGGCTAAAGTTATACTCGGAGATGGAGAAGCTAGGAGATGCCTTGTTGTATTTTGATACAGACTCGTAAGTTGCTAACATATTATAAAAATTTTGATGAAACTGTTTAATTTTATTAGCAATCATTTACTTATTGATTTTTATTTTTTAAATTTCAGAATAATCTATGCCAGTAACGGGGCCAACGACCCGCCACCTGGTGATTTTCTTGGACAGTTTACAGATGAACTTGATGGACATACGATTACTGATTTTGTATCAGGTAATGCACTTTTTTAAAAAATTTAATATTTAATCCATAAGAAAAGATTCTCATTTGAATGAAGTGTCATTAATATTTTTTCCATAGGGAAAAACTGATATTTGTCAACGTTTTTATTCTATTTTCGTCAATTTTATAGGTGGGGCAAAAAACTATGCATATAGAAGGTCGGATGGACGAGTGTTTTGTAAGATTCGCGGTTTCACACTGAACTATAGGAATTCAAAAATCCTCAATTACGACACGATGAATGCCCTGGTTCAATCCCTGGACTTCACCGCAAAAGTCGTCATTCGAGACGAATATAAGATAACCAGAGAGGTTAAAAGAAGACGAATTCTCACTAGAGTTGAAGAGAAGAAGTATGGCCTTGTCTACGACAAAAGAATATTGAAGGATGACTTCTCCACGTTACCCTACGGATATTGATAATGTTTCCACAATAGGGGAAAATCCCCTATCTCCCATATGTATATACGCCCCTATTTCATGAATAAATTATTTTTGCTATAGATTTGTTTCTTGTCTTGTGGGTTTTTTTGTATGCATTCTCTTATTTTTTATATGTATCATATAATTTCATAAATGGAATATAAGAAGTATTAAAGAAATGAAGATAACATTAAGTAAATAACAATATTGAATTAATATATTATAAATATATAGAAAAAGAATCAGTTTAAAAGTATTTGTTTAAAGAGTTGAATTGAAAAACTTTGTATAGGAATTGAAAAATGTATTAAAGTGAAAAACTTTGACTAGAAAAAAAAGTTTTTAAAACAATGAAAGAAGTTGAAAAAGTAAAGAAATTTTGAATTATTGAAATGAAAAAAAAAGTAATGAAGTAAAAAATAAAATTACTTCAAATAGAAAAAAAATTTCATGTTAATGAAACAAATATTGAATAAATGCATGAAAAACTTCAGAAAAATTCAATGTAATGAAATAAATTGAAAAAAAGCGAAAAAGTAAAATTAATTTGAAGAGAAAAAAACTAGGGGTAGAAAAACGTAAATGTAGAAATAAATTTATAACTTGAAAAATGAAATATAAAAAATGTCAAGAAAAATAAAATAAATAGAGAAAGTATTAACATAAAAACTTTGTATAGAAAATTGAAAAATGTATTAAAGTGTAAAATTTCAAATAAAAAAAACATAAAAAAAAAGTCGGTAAAATAATTTTGAATCTAATATAACAAAAATAAATGTGTAAAAAAAATTAAGTACGTTAAAACATATTTTTAAAACTTTTTTAAACTTTTAAAAACTTTTAATAGAAATATATGAAAAATTTCAAGTGAATGAAATAAAAAGTAATAGTTGAAACATAAATAATAAAATAACTATGAATAGACAAAAACTTCAGATAAGAGAGAGATTTCGTTCGAGATACCGAAAGTGGGGATAAACACCGAGACGGAGGGTCCTCGGAGTCCATATCATACTATATCTCAGTAAATACCTAGAGACGGAGGGTCCCCGGAGATGGAGCGTGCCAAAAAAGCGCGGTATACCGTCGCGTATACTACTAACACGTCAACTGAACGTTGGAAACTAACGAAAAAAGTACTAGGATCCAACATCAAAAATCGTACACTACCCACTGAAACAAATTTACACCTCTTTGCTAATAACTTTAACACTCATTTCATAAACATTACACAACATACAATGGTACAAAATAACTTTCTACAATTCCATGTTCCAATGAAAACTATTTTTCTTGCTCCAACAGATATTGGTGAAATTACAAAAATTGTAAGGTCTTTGCGCAATTCGGCTACTTGTTTTGATATCATAACTGCAAAGGCTTTAAAAAGTCTTCCTTCCTGTACTTTACAACTTCTTGCAGATCTTATGCATAAGTGTATTGAAAATGGGGACTATCCTAAGTCTCTCAAATCAGCAGTTGTGATCCCTATTTACAAAAATAGTGATTCATATTGTTTGCATAACTATAGACCTATTTCTATCTTATCTCATAGCTCTAAAATTTTTGAAACAGTTATTAAATCCAGAATTTACTCTTTTTTATCTACTAATAAATGATTTTTCGAAAAATCAACATGGTTTTTTACCTGTCAGAAATACAGAATCTGCTCTACTGACATTCACTGAATTTGTTTATAAAAATATAGATCACTAGCTGTAATACCCGGCATTGCCCGGGGTTTTCTTAAATGAAGCTTTTTGGATCACGTGCTATCTCTCTCTTTCTTTGAGGGACATGCAAACCGTGTCTCAGTTAACCAATATGGCGACATCCTGCGCGACTCATGAAATAAACAAATCTAGATTTAAGGAAACGTAGAAATGAATATATATTTTTCTTCCTTCTTTAAGGGCGCTAGGTATTTCGATTCCCCCTCCCCCTGACCTTCAAGTTATCTATTTCTGCCTGTTTCAGCTTCCAAAAATGCTTAGTTAAAGCTGTGGAATTTTTTAAATGTAC